>NC_053489.1:563824168-564156149 GCF_905171775.1 Rana temporaria | reverse complement strand
TCCTGACCAGGCCCTGACTCCGGGACGACACCAGCAACCACCTCCTCCTCCTCTTCATCATCATCCTCCTCCTCCTCCTCCTCGTCCTGGCCCTGGTCTCGGTGGAGCATTGCTGACTCCTCCTGCTCCACCAAGGCACTCTCCCCAGCCTCGAGCAGGCGATCTAGTGTCCTCTCCAGCATGAACAGTATTGGCAGCACGCTATTGAGGCCAATTTGCTCACTGCTGACCATCTTGGTCGCCTGCTCGAAGGAGGACAACACTTGGCAGACCTGGTTTATCTGCCCCCACTCCGCGCAGGCGATGAAAGGGAGTTGTGGTGAAGCCCTCTCAGTGCCTAGTTCCATCAGGTACTCCCTCACCGCCCTTTGCTGCTCCCACAACCTCTTCAGCATGTGGAGGGTGGAGTTCCACCGCGTCACACTGTCCACAATCAGCCTGTGAAGGGGCAGATTGTACTTCCGCTGCAATTTGGACAGGGACGCGGTAGCGGTTGGGGAGCGCCTGAAGTGGCTGGCAATCCTACGCGCCTTTGCCACAATGTCACTCAACCCTGGATAAGTGCGCAGGAACTTCTGCACCACCAGGTTGAGGACATGTGCCAGACAGGGCACGTGCGTCAGACTGCCAGCATGGAGGGCGGCGAGTAGGTTGCTGCCGTTATCGCAGACAACCATACCTGGCTGGAGCCTTCGGGGTGTCAGCCACTTCTGGACCTGAGCTTGAAGTGCTTTCAGCACTTCTTCTCCAGTGTGTCTCCGGTCCCCTAAACTAACAAGCTGGAGCACGGCCTGACAGCGCATGTGCCCCACACTTGAGTAGCTACGGGGGCGCTTGCTGGGAGGCTCAGCAGCTGCGGAGACAGTGGCTTGAGGGAGACCAGCAGTTCTCCCCTGGACACCCCGGGGCGGCACCACAAGATCGGTTGCCGACGATCCCTCACCGACGCCTCGGAGGGAAACCCAATGGGCCGTGAAGCTGATGTAGCGTCCCTGCCCATGCCTGCTGGTCCAGCCATCCATTGTCAGATGAACCCTGTCGCTGACAGCGTGATCCAGCGACAGGGTTACATTCTGCACAATGTGCTGGTGTAGGGCAGGGACACCAGTCCTGGCAAAGAAATGGCGGCTGGGGACACGCCATTGGGGTTGGGCCTGCTCCAACATCTGCCTGAAGGGGTTGCTGTCAACTATGTTGAAGGGCAGCAGATGTTGGGCAATAACCCTTGCCAGGAGCCCATTGAGGGAACGCACACGTCGGTCTCCAGGGGGGAAGGGAGTGGTGCGGTCAAAGGCGTCTGAAATCGACGCCTGGCGCCGGACGGCAGTGCGGGACACAGACGTGGAGGGTGCTGTGGAAGTAGAGGTCTGGCTGCCGGTACCAGTACCTCTACTAGAGGGAGCGGGGGGGCATGACCTGCTGGAAAGAGATGAAGATGTGGCAGGGGCTGCTGTACCCTGCTCACTTGTGGTGGTGGCGCTGCTACCACCACCACGCTTCATCTCGTCATACAACGCCCAGTGGTTTATCCTCAGGTGCTGGTTCAGGGCTGTGGTACCCACCCGAGCCAAACACTTCCCTCTCTTCACCCTCACTTTACAAATCCGGCAGATGGCCACGGTAGGGTTGTCTGCCACCAGGGTAAAGAAATTCCAGACAGGTGACTTCAGCACCGCCCTCCTGTCAGATGGGGTGACGCTTACTTGCACCTGCTGGGACTCGGTGCGCACAGGTGGAGCTGCCTTCTGCTGCTGCTGCTGCTGCTGCTCCTCCTCCTGACACCTCCTGCTGCCATCACCAGTGGAGACCCTGACGATGGTCTCCCTGGTGGTGACCTGGCGCACCGTTTCACCAGGGTGCCTACCTTCCCCGTCGTCACTGACGTAGTGAGCCGACGCGTCAGATGGCAACCATGATGGGTCACCCTCTTCGCCCCCAGAGATGTCAGACCAAGGGCTGAGATGTGTTGGTCTGAGGGAACCACGTGACATGGAGCCTCTAGCCTGGCTCCGCTGTCCCCTCACCCACGCCTGGGTCTGACTAGGTGCTGCTGTTTCCTGCACCAAAACAGCAGCACCGGTTTGAAGGGATGACTCTGGGATACTACCAGCAGGTATCCCATCCTCCTCATCCATCCCTTCAAAAAGGTCCTGACCATCAGGACAGAGCTGGAGGTCTGCCTGATGCATGGCCTCCCCCAAGAGATCCCTCTCACTGTCGCTGTCGAACAGTAAGATGCTGGACTCTTGGGGGCTGGGGGGGGGGGTAGTACAGGCACCGGTGTAATGGTGGTACTACTGTGAGTCGGGACCGACGACTCAGTGGCACTGCTGTGCCCCATGTAGTCCACCACTACTTGAGCCTGAGATGGCAATATCGGGCGGCTGCCCGATGGGAAGAACTCCCGGATCAGGCGTACTCCCCTTGCACCCGATCCTCTACCACTAGTAGGGGCACGAGAGGTACCCCGTGCTGGCAGCGATCCAGCACTGGGAGTAACTCCCCTACCCCTGCTGCCACGGCCACGGATGCCGCTCATTATTGCTGATATGTGTGTGGGGGGGGTAAACTTTATTGGGGGGGGTAAATGTGAACAAAATGTGTTTTTGTGTATTTTTTACAAGACAGGCACGCAGACAAAGACGTACACAGACAGCTACTAAACTATAAGAAAAGTAGTACACCAGACAAGGACTACAAAATTAAAGAAAAAAAAAAAGCACTAAACAAACACTAACTTTTTTTTTTTTTTTTTTTTTAAACACAAAACACAGACACTAAACACACACTAAGCTAAGCTAGATGAAATAAATGTACACTAACAGTGTGTACACTTACTACACAAAATTTAACTAAACTGAACACAAAACTTAGCTTTTATAAAAGCTCTTTAGGGAAAACTAAACAAAATGTGAACTGAGATGCCTATCAAATATCACTGAACAGCGAACCTGCAAGATCTAACAGTAACACAAGATGAACAAAACTTAGCTTTTAGAAAAGCTCTTTTATAAAGCTCAGCAAAATGTGTTCTGAAATCTCTTGCAAATATCACTGAACAGGGAGGATTGCAGGATCAAACAGTAACACAAATGAAAAAAACAGCACAAAACAGCACAAAACGTAGCTTTGAAAAAAGCTCTTGGGTCTATTGCTTTGAAAAAAGCAGTTGATATACTGGAAAAGATCCACTGGAATCACTAAATAGCAATGCTGGTGATGATCTAAATCAATCAAGAACAAAGACACAGGAAACCAGGAACACAGAAACAGCCTCCACACTCTATAGCCAGCTTCTGAATCTGCAATGAAATGGTGCTGGGAGTGAGCTTATATAATGTCCATGCAGGCAGGTTCCTATTGGTTGCTAACCTGTGACGAGTGTGGAAGGAGAACTCTGATTGGCTCTGATGCAAAAGGGCGGAGCAAATAATCGCGCAATATTCCTATTGGCGAATATTCGCATTGCGAATATTCGGCAATATAAAATGATCGCTTCAGCTACTCGGCCCAATGGCTCTAATCATACCAGCAATGCTTTCAGACGTCTATGGAGATCACTAGGATGTGATCTGTTTTACAAATGAAACTGTAAAAATCGCTCTGATGCGGAAGATCGGGGCGAGGAAAGTAATCGCGCGATATTGCGTTTGCCGAATAATCGCATTGCGATCTTTCTGGAAAATTCAATGAACGCTTCAGCTACTCGGCCCAGGGTCTCTAATGATACCAGCAATGCTTTTAGACGTCGATGGAGATATCTAGGATGTGATCTGGTTCAAAAAAAAAATTGTAAAAAATCGAATATTCGGAATTGCGAATATTCACCGCGAATTTCGAAATATAGCGCGATTTCTCGAATATGCTATATTCGAGTCGAATATTCGCAATGCGAATATTCGTGAGCAACACTAATGGATGAAATGTCATAACAGAAGCCCAACTGAAATACAGAATAGAGTGTTGTCACCCTATAACAGGAAGTGCCTGTATAAAGACCTTTATGGCAGAATCAACAAATATCATGGAGGAGGAGGAGGAGGAGGAGGAGGAGGAGGAGGAGGAGGAGGAGGAGGAAGAGGGGGGGGGGAGGAGGAGGAGGAGGAGGAGAAGGAGAAGAGGAAGAGGAGGAGGAGGAGGAGGAGGAGGAGGAGGAGGAGGAGGAGGAGGAGGAGGAGGAGGAGGAGGAGGAGGAGGAGGAGGAGGAGGAGGAGGAGGAGGAGGAGGAGGAGGAGGAGGAGGAGGAGGAGGAGGAGGAGGAGGAGGAGGAGGAGGAGGAGGAGGAGGAGGAGGAGGAGGAGGAGGAGGAGGAGGAGGAGGAGGAGGAGGAGGAGGAGGAGGAGGAGGAGGAGGAGGAGGAGGAGGAGGAGGAGGAGGAGGAGGAGGAGGAGGAGGAGGAGGAGGAGGAGGAGGAGGAGGAGGAGGAGGAGGAGGAGGAGGAGGAGGAGGAGGAGGAGGAGGAGGAGGAGGAGGAGGAGGAGGAGGAGGAGGAGGAGGAGGAGGAGGAGGAGGAGGAGGAGGAGGAGGAGGAGGAGGAGGAGGAGGAGGAGGAGGAGGAGGAGGAGGAGGAGGAGGAGGAGGAGGAGGAGGAGGAGGAGGAGGAGGAGGAGGAGGAGGAGGAGGAGGAGGAGGAGGAGGAGGAGGAGGAGGAGGAGGAGGAGGAGGGGGAGGAGGAGGAGGAGGAGGAGGAGGAGGAGGAGGAGGAGGAGGAGGAGGAGGAGGAGGAGGAGGAGGAGGAGGAGGAGGAGTCCCATTGATTTCCTATTTAAATATGCAAATGAGGGAGATTCGCCGATTCCCCAACGTACGTCCACCCGACGCAGGCTACGCGTAGTGCGTGTAAGCTGTACGTCCGGCCTAAACTTACCCCTCATAAAGCAGGGGTAACTTTGCACCAGACGTGTGCAGGTCAGCTGGAGAGCAGCTTCAGCAGCACTGTTACGGACGAGCTGAGCAACCACACTTGCAGGACAACACATCCGTATGCCAACATGCCAGGGGCAGGCATGGTCATAGCACTACTAGTGTGTGCCCAGGCGCGTAGAAGGAGGAGGGCACGGGAGAGGATATACCGAACGCGCATGAATGTCTTTGGCATGGGGGATTCGGAGGTGTATCGCATCTTCAGATTCAACACTGATGCCATCCAGGAAATAGCCACAACCCTGCAGGATGACATCACCAGCCAGATACACCGCTCACATGCAGTGCAGCCAGTAGTGAAGGTACTGGCAACACTGCATTTCCTCGCCAGTGGATCTTTTCAGCGTACAAGTGGAGTTGTGGCTGGGATGTCACAACCAGCATGAGCAGATGTGTGCACCAGGTTGTCCCCGCAATCCCACCACATCATCAGACCCACCCAGGAGCATCTGCGAAATAAGGCAATGGCGGATTTTGTCAGAATTGCAGGATTCCCATGTACCGTGGGGGCCATTGATTGCACACATGTGGCACTACGGCCCCCCCCCCGTGCCACAGAGCACATATACCGTAATCGTAAGCACTGGCATTCCATCAACGTACAGGTGATAGTCGATGCCCAAGGCCTCATATGGCACGTCCGTGCCAAACACCCAGGGTCCAGCCACGACAGCTACATATTTCGTCAAAGCACCATCCCAACAGAATTCGAACAGAACGAGTATGGGGACAGCTGGCTGGTTGGTGAGTGACATGGGAGTCAGGCATGACTGTCCGACCCCATGATGCAGACATCACGAGGGGCACATGCACGGCTAACATCCTCCTGTCTTTTCCCTTCCAGGTGACTCTACATATGCACTTGGGCCCCATCTCATGACTCCATTCGGGGATCCCCAAACCACAGAAGAGCAAAACTACAATGCTGCACACATACGTACCCGTGCAGTGGTGGAGCGCACATTTGGCATCCTGAAGTCCCAGTTCCGATGCCTGGATAAGTCTGGGGGGACCTTGTTGTATTCCCCAAACTTTGTGTGCCAGATCATCGGTGCATGTTGCACTCTGCACAACTTTGGAGAGAAAGGGCCTGGAAATTGACATACGTGATGACCTGACCCCCGAACCAGACATTCCCCCCTGCCCGAGGCTACCCCGTCTGCTGAGGGAACAGCAGTCAGGAGTTGTCTCGTGGAACGTATCTTTGCACGTTAAACACACACATTCATTATGGCACAAGGAAAATGCACGCATGCACACCACTGTGGTCCCTAGCACACACCCCACATCCACATCACATTGGATTAGCCCAAGTCCAACGTGCAGGACTTGGGAGCAGCAACGCCACGCCAAGGCTCCAATTACCCCTTTGCTGGCAGAGTGTCACCCCCCATTCATACACCAGTCACACTATAATCTGCACGCCTTACCGTGTGCAGTAATTGAAACAAAATAATAAAGCTCTTAACCAGAGCACACAATAAATAAAAATGCTCTTAAATAGAGCACAAAATAAATAAAAACGCTCTTAACCAGAGCACAAAATAAATAAAAATGCTCTTAACTAGAGCACAAAAAAAGGCAAACCAAAAAAAATCAGTTGCCCTGGCTGCTGCCACGGCTCCATAACTGCCTGGTTGAAGGCTCAGGGGGGGGGGCATCAGGTGGAGGAGCATCCACCAGTCTCTCCATGGCTGGAGGCCTGCCCTCTAACGCCACGGCAATGCGGGTCAGGATGGTGTTAGTCTCTGACTGAACCTGCCGCGACTGTTTCCCCTCCGCCTCAATAGCAGCTGTGTGGCCCTGGACGGCCTCAGTCAGGGACCGCACCTCTGCCACGACGGTAGCCGTTGTGGCCTGCAGCTCACCCAGGCAGGTGATCATAGCTGCAGTGTTGCCAGCCACATTTTGCAGGTCGTCATTGATGTGGCCCGTGGAGGCCAGGCTGTCGGCCACTCGCCTCATCTCCTCGGCCATCTCACCCATATGGCGGGTCTGAGAGTCCTGGGCACTGGTAAGATTCTCAGGCAGGAAGTCAGGAACCCCCCTGGTCTTCCTGGTTGCCTTTCTGGGGCCAGGAGAGACTTGAGGCCTGGCATAGGGGGAGGGACTTGAGGGAGTGGGTGGGTTGGGGATGGATCCAGAGGGGCTGGATGATAGGAGGCTTGACGTCCAGGATGGACCAGCCGATAGGGAGGACTCCTCAAGATATAGGGACACCTCCTCACCCAGATGTTCCGCATCCTCCTCCATCACCTCTTCACCTCTTCACCTCTTCAGTGGAGGTCTGGGCACCACTCCCCTCCACCAATGCCTCTTGGCTTCCCAGGGGGTCAGGGGCATAATGATCAGGGGATGGTGTGTGACGGGCAGAGGCACCAGATGGCCCAGCTCCCTCCTGGATATCTGTGGATGACACAAAACATTCACATGTTGGTGGACCCACACACTTATTACATGTTCCCTCACATGCTACACACCAGATAGGAGAAAAAAACACACTTACCTGTCCTCAAGGGCGGCTCAACTGAGTCATAGCCCTCAACTCCCTCCACTTGCTCCCTCTCAATGCAGCGGGCAACCACCTGCTCCTCAGGAGTCAGCCGAATACTAGAGACTGGTCCACCACCAGTGCCCTGGCATGCCTTCTCATATTGGCCAGCTTCTCCTTGACCATCCTGCGCATGTCATTCATTTTTTTTATATGTCCTGGGGCCTCCTCACCTCATTGCCTAGGGCATTCACCTGGGTGGTGATCCGCATCAGGATCTCATCCCTCTTGCCCTTGCTTGTATCCTTGCTCTGTGCCCTATGGAGGCGAGCGTCATATCTCTCCATGGCCGCTATTATGATGGCCTTTTCCTCTGGGGAGAAGTTCTTCTTCCTATTCCCACTACGCCGAGCAGACATGGTCCACAGGAAGAGTGCAAAAGTACCTACACCACTAACAATCAGACGGGTGTACTTTTGCACTCAACGAGCGCATGTCTGGGCGTATCTATGCCCTGGGCGTAAACGGTGGGACGGCGTATCTCAGAATTTACGCCGGGCGTAGTTGTGAGCATGCGCAGAGGGGCGTGGGACATACGATCACGTCACGGCGCATGCGCCGTTCTTTCGGCCCTTCATTTGCATGGGGTCACGGTTCATTTAAATGGATCACACCCACTTCCTTCCTACTTTGAATTACGCCATCTTATGCCAACGATTTTACGTTACGCCGGCGCAAAATTGGACCCATTTGCTTTGAGAATACGGAGCTTGCCTACGTCGGCGTAACGCATATGAGATGCGCTACGCCGGCATAAAGATGCGCCGATCTAAGTGAATCTGGGCCTAAATTTTTATCATTTTGTTCTCACAAATAGAGCTAGTGTTACAAGGCCCCAGGTGTGAATGGGGAGCAGGTGTGTTAAATTTGGTGTTATCGCTCTTACTTTCTCATACCGGTCACTGGAAGTTTAACATGACACTTCATGGCAAAGAACTCTCTGAGGATCTAAAAAAAAGAATTGTTGCTCTACATAAAGATGGCCTAGGCTTTCAGAAGATTGACAAGACCCCGAAACTGAGCTGCAGCACGGTGGCCAAGACCATACAGCAGTTTAACAGGACAGATTACACTCAGAACAGCCCTCGCCATGGTCGACTAAAGAAGTTGAGTGCACGTGCTCAGCGTCATATCCAGAGGTTGTCTTTGGAAAATAGATGTATGAGTGCTGCCAGCATTGCTGCAGAGGTTGAAGGGGTGGGGGGCCAGCCTGTCAGTGCTCAGACCATACACAGCACGCTGCATCAAATTGGTCTGCATGTCTGTCATCCCAAAAGAAAGCCTCTTCTTAGGCCGCGTACACACGGGCAAACATGTACGATGAAACCGGTCCGACGCAGCGACGTGGGCAGGCCTGCCAGTTAAATGCTTCCACGCATGCGAGGGATGGCGGGCGCTTGGACATGTACGGTAGGTCTGTACAGACGACTGAACATGTCCGAGCGGGCAGGATTCCAGCGGACTGTTTTAAAACAAGTCCAGAAATATTTGCCCGCTGGGAAAAAGGCCCGGCGGGCAAATGTTTGCTGGAATCCTGCACGCTCGGGCCTACACACGACCGAACATGTCTGCTGAAACTGGTCCGCGGACCAGTTTCAGCAGACATGTTCGGTCGTCTGTACGGCCCATAAGGGTGATGCACAAGAAAGCCCGCAAACAGGGCTGCAGGACAGTATTCCAACATGATAACGACCCCAAACACACCTCCAAGATAACCACTGCCTTGCTAAAGAAGCTAAGGGTAAATGTAATGGACTGGCCAAGCATGTCTCCAGACCTAAACCCTATTAGGCATCTGTGGGGCATCCTTGAATGGAAGGTGGAGGAGCGGAAAGGTCTCTAACATCAACCAGTTCCGTGATGTCATCATGGAGGAGTGGAAGAGGACTCCAGTGGCAACCTGTGAAGCTCTGGTGAACTCCGTGCCCAAGAGGGTTAAGGCAGTGCTGGAAAATAATGTTGGCCACACAAAATATTGACACTTTGGGCCCAATTTGGACATTTTCACTTAGGGGTGTACTCACTTTTGTACTCACTGTAATACAAGCACACGTACACTCACTACTTTGTAGCAAAGTGTAATTTCTTCAGTGTTGTCACATGAAAAGATATAATAAAATATTTACAAAAATCTGAGGGGTGTACTCGCTTTTGTGAGATACTGTAAGAGTCTGGAAGGGTATTCTTAGTAGAGGGCGCTAGCAAATTTTTTTTGCATGGCATCCACCCCTTAAACTTAGTACCAGACCTAACGGGTCCGGTATAGATTTCCTGAGGGATCTCAGACATGTTTTTATGTGTGGTACCCCCTTAAAATCCATACCAGTCTAAATGGGTCTGATATGTATTTTGGGGGGAGGGGGGCATTTTTTTTCATTCTTGCTGTAGGATGTGCTACAGTAACAGTGACATTTTTAAAGAAAATTGCAGGAAAACGACATTCATTGAGAACTTCTTTAACCACTTCATCTCTGGAAGGTTTTATCCCCTTCCTGACCAGACCAGTTTTGCGACACAGCACTGCGTTACTTTAACTGACAATTGCTTGGTCGTGCAACACTGTATACAATTAAAATTGATGTCCTTTTTTTACACACAAATAGAGCTTTCTTTTAGTGGTATTTGATCACCTGCACTGTAAACAAAAAGAGACTGACAATTAAAAATATATATTTTACTTTCTGCTATAAAACACATCCAATAAAAAAAATGTAAAAGAAATCTGATTTCTCCATCAGTTTGGGCCAATTTATATTCTGCTTCATATTATTGGTAAAAAAAATCCCAAAAAGCATATATTGGTTTGTGAAAAAGTTATAGCATCTACAAACTATAGGATATATTTACCGTATTTTTCGCAGTATAAGACGCACCTGACCATAAGACGCACCTAGGTTTTAGAGGAGAAAAACAAGAAAAAAAATATTCCGAACCAAATGGTGTACTAAAATATTTTATATTATACTACTACTATAGGTGGGTGGTGGACACACAGCAATACCACCCCACCTATCAAATCAGCTCAGCTACACTATATCTGGTGGTGGTGGTGGACAACGCAACCTCCCCCCTTCCCAGATCAGCTCAGGGTGGCAGGGCAGACACAAACACACCTTAAGCCTCTATCACATTAGCTCAGGTGATGAGCAATGGATACCATGCCAGCTCACACCTCCCACCCCCTTATCAACAGCTCACCTCAGGCAGTGGAGGACACTGCTATTATAATCCCCTCTGGCTGGCTGCCTTGCTGCCTGGCTGGCTGACTCTCAGATGTACCCAGGAAGCAGCTAGAAATTAGTTGTGGGGACATATTCACAGCAGCAGCTGCGGGGGAAGGAGCAGGAAGTCAGACAGTACTAGACCACAGTGCAGAAAGGGGGGGTTCGGCTGAAAAAAACCCCCAGCAAAGGCTCTCCCTGCCTTCGGGATGGTGTCCCCTCTGGCGGGTGACACCCGATCAGGGTGCGGAGCGCACCCCCATAGCACTGCTACTGACATCCCCCATGTTTTGACACCCGGGTGCAACCCCCACTCCCTCTTGGTATGCCCCTGCTAGGAATGCGTCACATGTCCTGTCCTCTCTCCTAGGAGAGAGGGATTCTGACACGGTGGCGACGGGGGGGGGGCAGTGACTGGTTAGCATTCACACTATAAGACGCAGGGACATTTCACTACGTTTTTTGGAGTAGTAAAACTGCGTCTTATATGGCGAAAAATACGGTATGTACTTTTTTTATTGTTTTTACTAGTATTGGTGGCGATCAGCGCTTTTTTTTTTTTTTTGCGGGACTGCATATAGTTACACAGTTAGTCAGGTTGAAAAAAGACACAAGTCCATCTAGTGCAACCAAAAAAATATATATAATTCCATATACATAATCCTTCACCCACAGTTGATCCAGAGGAAGGTAAAAAAAAAACAGAAAAGCATGATCCAATTTGCTACAGCAGGGGAAAAATTTCCTTTCTGATCACCCGAGAGGCAATACGATTTTCCCTGGATTAACTTGACCTATAAATGTCAGTACCCAGTTATATTATGTACATTTAGGAAAAAAATCCAGGCATTTTTTAAAGTAATCTACTGAGCTTGCCAGAACTACCTCTGGAGGGAGTCTATTCCACATTTTCACAGCTCTTACTGTGAAGAAACCTTTCTGTATTTGGAGATGAAATCTTTTTATCTCTATACGTAAAGAGTGCCCCCTTGTCCTCTGTGATGACCTTAAAGTGTATAACTCAACACCAAGTTCACTATATGGACCAGTGCCACTTATGTATTTGCACATGTTGATCATATCCCCCCTTAATCTCCTCTTCTCAAGAGGGAATACATTCAGTTCCTCTAATCTCCCCTCATAGCTGAGCTTCTTCATGCCTCTTATCAGTTTGGTTGCCCTTCTCTGCACTTTCTCCAGTTCCCCCATATCCTTTATGAGATCTGGTGCCCAAAAGGGAACTGCATATTCAAGATGAGGTCGTACTAATGATTTATACAGGGCAAAATTATATTTCTCTTTCTGGAGTCCATATCTCTCTTAATACAAGAAAATACTTTGCTCGCTTTGGAAACCGCAGCTTGGCATTGCTATTATTGAGGTTATGATCTACTAAAACCCCCAAATCCTTCTCCACCATTGATTCCCCCAATTGTACTCCCCCTAGTTTGCATGATGCATGCATAATCTTAGCCTCCAAGTGCAAAACTTTACATTTACCAACATTAAACCTCATTTGCCACTAAGGCCTAATATATATATATAGGACACTCAGGCAACCTCTTCTGACCATTTTTCTTGACAGCTTGAAAATGGCGTTTAAAAACATCCATTTGGCCGCGTTTGCATGCCGCGTTTAGTCACATTTAGCGGCGTTTTGCCACAATCGCGTCTAGGAGCATTTATTTAAGATTACATCATTAGACCCTCAAATAAAATAGGGCACCTTTAAAAACGCTTCTAAACTAAAACGTTTAGCCGTGGTTAGGCATGTCTGGCATCTGAAACGTCGGAAACATTGGCGTCTGAACCCATTTTTTTGCCTTCAAGGAAAAACCTCTAAATACAACTGCCTAAAAACGACATTACATGACTCTGTGTACATGTACACATAAGCTAACATTGGATGAGTTCAGGGGCAGCTGAAACAAGTGTCCAACTGCCTCTGAACATCCGTTTACCAGCAGTAGTGTACATGAGTCCTTAGTTGCTCAATTAGATTGAGGTTGAGGTTGGCTTGTAAATTGGAGACATCCTGTAAGGAATTTATTCCACTGCATAGCTTAGTGTTATCTGCAAAAACAGAAATTGTACTTTTAATCTCAGACCCTATATCATTTATAAAGATATTAAAAAATAAGGGTCCCAGCACTGAACCTTGGGGTACGCCACTGATAACCTTAGCGCATTCAGAGTAAGAATCATTACCCAATTCTATCTGAATCCTGTTTTAGCTAGTTTTCTATCCATTTACCAATTGATCTTTTCAATCCTGTAGACCTTACCTTACACATGAGCTGTGTGTGGTGAACTGTATCAAACGCTTTTTCAAAGTATACCACATCCAATGCCAAAGGTTTCACTTACCTCCTCATAAAAATAAATCAGGTTTGTTTGACAACTTCTGTCTTTAATGAATCCATGCTGTCTGTTGCTTAAAATATATATTTTTTCCAGCAAGAACTTGTCTATGTGGTCTTTTATTAAACTCTCCAGTATCTTCCAGACTATAGAAGTTAAACTAACAGGTCTATAGTTACTTGGTTTAAATATGAGCACCACATCGGCCTTGTGCCAATCCAGTGGTACCATTACAGTCATCAACGAGTCCCTAAATATTAGAAACAATGGTCTTGAAATGATAGGATCAGTGGGTGTATGCCATCTGGTCCAGGTGCTTTATCCACATTTATTCTGTCTAAATATTTCTGGACCATACAACTTTTGAGCCATTGTGGATCATTTGGGGCTGTGTCACTACCACCCCCATTATGGACAGGAGCACCCCCATGCTCCTTTGTATACACAGAGCTAAAGAAAGTATTTAATACATTTGCCTTCTCTTTGTCCCCAGTCACCAGCCCCAGACATTGTGGCAGACAAATCCGACACTAAGTGACACTTTTAGGGGACCAGCGACACCAATACAGTGACCAGTATTAAACATTGGCAGGGAAGGGGTGAACATCAGGGGCAATCAAGGGGTTATCTGTGTTCCCTGAGTGTGCTTTCTTGCTGTGTGGGGGATAAACTGACTGGAAGAAGAGACACATCTGTGTTCCAGATTAGCAGGAATCACAGATCTCTCTCTCCCTCACTGACAGAATGACAGTCTGCCTTGTTTGCATAGGCAGACCGCTGTTCTGTCTCTCCAGAGAATGATCCCGGGTGGCCAGATCTGCTGGTTGGCACCGACCGTGTCCAACTACAGCGGTAGTGTGTGCCCGAGAGCCGATAGAGGAAATCAATTCCAGATATGTGATTTTGCACTAAAGGTCTGTCCTGCTGCAGTATATGTAGGTGGGGCGATCCTTAAGCGGTTAAAAAAAACAAGAATTTTTGGGGGACAGGGATTTTTTTTTTAAACTCATCGCTAGTTGTGAAAAGAATTAGCGATGAGTTTGAAAAAAATAAAATAAATCCCTGTCCCCCAAAAATTATTTTCACAACTAGCGAAGAGTTTGAACAAATACATATGGGCGGGAAAAAGACCTTGGATTGCTTTGACACAAATATATAAACCCAAGCATCTAGGTGGAGTGGGCCTCCCTAATGCACAAATATATTACAAAGCCTCACTACTGGACAAAATACACTACTGGTTCTAATGTCAAACAGATAACATATGGTCAGACATTGAACGCGCAGTAACCCCAGGTCACAACCTTCCAGCATTGGCTTTAGCTGCCTGCATGCATCACAATCCTATAACCCCACAATACCCAACCATTCAGGCCACCACTAAGGTATGGGCCTCCTTGGTTGGACAACACTTTGCAGACATACCAATGTATAGATTAAAAATACCACTGACATCATATGAGTATCTAATTCCTAACCTCTCAATTCAATCTTGGAAAAACAGAGGCGTACATTTCTCCATCTCTGACCTAACTGATCACAAACACCACAATAAACCCAATAGAGATCCCCCAAATCTTATGGGACTACCTTTTTAAATAAGTGCCCAAACAAACATAAAGGGATATCCCTGTTTTACAAATTTTCCACACCTCTGTATATGCGAACGAAACTGCTCAACATGTCGAAATGGGAGCTAGAACTGCATATGATTTTTCTTTACAACAATGGCATGTGGCTATCATATACAATAGCAAATCCCCTGGATGTATAGATCACTGGGAGAATGCGCAAAAGTTACTGCACAGATGGTATCTCACACCTCTCCGTCTAAGCAAAATGAGCTACTCATATTTTGGAATTGTTTGGTTCTATGTCCTTTCTGGGCAGACGTCTCTACCCTTATATACCACACTACTAATATACAGTATACCTTGAATCCTGCTCTTACCTTGCTTAGTCTCGGCATTGAAAACTTTCCCCCGCTAACAAGAAATTTAGTTATCCACATTTTATTTGCTGCACGTACCTCTATAGCTAAAGAGTGGCGCTCCAAAACACCTCCAAATGAAAAAAATGACTTGCCTATAAGAATGAAAGAGCTACAGCCTTCCACAAACATTGGGAGATCTGGAGGGCTTCCAAGTATGCCCCCTCACATTTATGATACCTAACCAATATTGATGTATGTTATACCAACCAACTAGTGGTAGAACCTATTTTTAGGCATAGCCAGCTATGAAACACTAACAAGAGTAAATGTGTGAGTAGATCTATAATATATATTTTTTTCGCATAGATGTACCTCCATGTATGAAGGGAGAAGGTCCTGTCTTCTTTATTGTTAGCAACTTATCCTCTTCCCATTCCAGAGACCCTCATAAAGTTCCAAGGCGGGTTACTCCTAACTTCTCTTACTAAGAGCCTGCTCACAGTGTGAACCCAACCGGGGTGACAGGCCAAACCTCCTGTTGAGGTCATTAATGTCAATTAAATATCTAACCTGAATATGCATAGTACTGTTCCTATAGTATGTTCACTGTTTGATATCCACTCTGTACTCTTCTCTTGTCATTGTAATCATTGTAAAACAATGTTATTTATGTACATTGTGAACTCCAATAAAAATGTTTTGTTAAAAAACAAATAAAAAAAAACAACAACCCAGACCCCTCCAAATGTCACCGAAAATACATAGCAGACCCTTGGAGCATACGGAGTGTGCTGTTTTTTTGTTTGTTTGTTTTTTAACCACTTCAATACTGGCCACTTTCACCTCCTTCCTTTCCAAGCCAATTTTCAGCTTTCAGCGCTCTTGCACTTTCAATGACAATTGCACGGTCATGCAACACAGTGGTTTCCCCACAAATTAATTAAATGAGCTTCCAGTGACATGCCATTTTATAATTTTCTAGCAATATTATTTTGTTGATATCCCCATGCCTACTAGCCCAGAAAATTGGCATTTGTATTTTTTAGATTTGTCTCCCATTAACCACGTAACCCCCGGACCATATTGATGGTCAAAAACCAGGCCACTTTTTGCGATTCGGCACTGCGTTGCTTTAACTGACAATTGCGCGGTCGTGCGACGTGGCTCCCAAACAAAATTGGCGTCCTTTTTTCCCCACAAATAGAGCTTTCTTTTGGTGGTATTTGATCACCTCTGCGGATTTTAGTTTTTGTGCTATAAACAAAAATAGAGCGACAATTTTGAAAAAAATTAATATTTTTTACTTTTTGCTATAATAAATATCCCCCAAAAATATATAAAAAAAAATATTTTTCCTCAGTTTAGGCCGATACGTGTTAGCCTACATATTTTTCATAAAAAAAAATCGCAATAATCGTTTATTGATTGGTTTGCGCAAAAGCTATAGCGCTTACAAAATAGGGGATAGTTTTATGGCATTTTTCGTAATATTTTATTTTTTACTAGTAATGTCGGCGATCAGTGATTTTTTTTTTTTGGTACTGCGACATTATGGCGAACACTTCGGACACTTTTGACACATTTTTGGGACCATTGGCATTTTTATAGCGATCAGTGCTATAAAAGTGCATTGATTACTATAAAAATGGGGTTAACACTAGGGGGCGAGGAAGGGATTAATCACGTTCCCTGGGTGTGTTCTAACTGAAGGGGGGGTGGACTGACCTGAGGAAATTACAAATCGCTGTACAGATGATAGGTCATTTCCCCCCCTAACAGGACCGGAAGCTGTGTGTCATTTCCCCCCCTAACAGGACCGGGAGCTGTGTGTTTACACACACAGCTCCCGCTTCTTGCTCTGTAACGAGCGATCTCGGCTGCCCGGCATGCGCGTCGGTGTCAGGGGCGAGCAGGGGGCGCGTGTGCGCGCCTCCGTCGGCGCGCGCCCCCCTATTGGCTGCTCAGCGAGGTGACGTATAGCTACGTGCTCTCGCCCAGCAGAGCCTACCTGCTGCCGTATAACTGCAGCGGCTGGTCGGCAAGCAGTTAAATTCCTGAGTTCCACATCCACACTTAAAAGTTCTCTAAACCCTGATGTAACCAAACTCAGGAAAGTTTGGCTCATCACTTATCACTGACTAATGCCAAAAAATATTGCATTGTAGTTTCATTTTGAACTGTCTATTTGTATACGTTTCATTGGAGTGGATAATTTCTAGGCATTCAACGGATATTCTGCTGTCATGAATCTTGTCCACTAGCATAAATGGGGACTTGCTATTCAAGCACATATACTCCAATTCCTGGGATTTGTCAGAATTAACATTATAGAAGACATTTGACAAGTTAAAAATGTAGCACATGATGATTTAAATTATGTTAAGGGAAATATTTAATTCAGGTAACCTTTAAAAAAAAAATGAAGCCAATGAAGTGGTACTAAAGAACATATTCTTCATTGAACTTTATCAAAAGAGATTCTTTTGAAAGCTACAGTATGTGATATGTGCAGAAAATTTTGACTGATGCTTTGGCAAAGGATGATTCAATGTGATTAAACTAAATACAGTACTTTGCGTGTGTGCTGAAATTGCATGTTTCAGTTGAAATTCTGATTTATGTCTTAGGTTCATTTTTAATATACAGTTATGAAATCTGTCGGATATTTTATTTATTAGGAAAGGTGTCATCAATTCCTACTGTGCAAATTGTATAAACTGCAAGCAGCCATAATATATGTACAATCCATCGTTTTTTTTTCTCGTATGTCATTGTTGCGTCTTCCGGGTTTCGTTCCCCACGGGAGTGGGCGTGTCGTTAGATTTCCCCGGCTGTGCGCAATGTCTCCTGGGAGTGATGTGTCAAGACTTCCAGGAGACGATCTTTACTGTAATCACGCGTTATCTCGCGGGTCACATGACTCGGCAAGCGGGGTCATGTGACTAGGGCGGATACTAATTCGCCATTTTAATAAGGGAACACAGGTGTAAATCGCGATTGAACGGGAGCTGCTTATTTCAGTCATTGCTGGGGTCCTAAAGTTTAATCTAAGGTAAGGCAACTGTTTTTACTACTGCTACTGTTTTATAAAGAATTTCATAGTTTATATAGAAATTTAAATGATTATTTTATATATATTAAATTTAAAAAGCAATTTATTCATCGATAGCTGGCACCCAGATCCACTTTTGTTTTTATATATTGCTTTTATTGATGTAAAATGTATTATTTACTTAGATTTTTCTTAATCGCAATCAATATGTAACAGTACTCATAATAATAATAATAATAATAATGATAATAATAATAATAATAAAAATAATAATAATAATAATAATAATAATAATAATAATAATAATAATAATAATTATAAATGATGACAGTTTATTAAATAATGTTTTTCAGATTACAAAAAATATTACTTATTTTTTTTTTTTTATATTATTAAATTAGAATGAATTAAATAAAAATTAAAATTAAGGGCAGACAGAAAAATCCATACACTTACCTTTTCATCAGCTGCTCAGTGCACGTTCTGAGCTATAGTTGATAGAAAAGATGTTGTGTATGTCGTCACAATGGGGCGTGACCTTCTCAGTACGCCGGCCGTTGTGATGGCAACTGCGTAGTGTTGACGGCGCTGCTCGCCGTCAACACTGAACATGCGTGGGATAGAGCAGTGAATGCTGGGACATCAGCATTCACCGTATCCCGGAAGGATTTGCTTGTGGGCTTCAGAGTGCCCACAAGCAAGATGGAAGCGTCCATCTAAGATTTTTATAAATCATCTTTTGCGGCAGATTGACAATACTTGTGGCTATATTATTAGGACACGTGAGTACCAGATTAAGTAAGGTAACAGCGCCAGAAGCATGTACAAAAAAAAAAGAATTCCTGCGGAACCCCCGCTTTTAGTGGTTTGGGTGACAAGTGCTTTTTTTTTTTTTTTTTTTTTTTTTTTACTTTTTTTTTTTTTTTGTAAAGTGTATTTTGTGCATGTACTCGAGAGAGGAGCCGGACTGCAGGAGTTGGGAGTAGGCAGGCCTCCCCCAGAGGCAATCTGCCATCTTTCTCCATGCCCCGGGTGGCAATGGCGGGTGTGTGAGGGGGTCCTCCCACACAGCCCGCCCTACCTGCTCCGCTTTGAAGCCCAACGGGGCAGAGGGACTCCCTATAAGGGAGTGAGAGGATTAGCCCGCTCAACCAGCCCCATTAGTCCTTCGCCTCTCTTTTAGAGACCGCGTGGTCAAAGTGCGTGTGTTAACCCAATTTAGAGTGCGTGTGTAGGTGTGGTAGTTTTTGTGGGAGGGGGGTGGGCGTACTAAGCACAGGCTTACCTTGCATAGCACACCCACCGGGAGCCGGGCTGAGACCACCAAACTCAATTCACATGAAGCCGAGACCGGGATCCGAACCTCTAGCTGCAGAGGTGAATGGCTTGTCAGCGCAGTGCCAATCGCGTTGAGCCACCGCAGCTTTTGACAAGGAAATAATAATGTACAGATCCTATAGAACAAACACTTTTTTAGTTCTCCCATTACAACAATGTTAGAGACATGTATTTAATTAAAATCCATTTAAGACTGCACTGAAAAAATTAAATTATGGGCAGATTGGGTGGATTCGTTTACTAATCTCATAAATTGTGTCAGCAAACAGCATAAATTATTTAAAGATCAGCATTGTCTTCAATATGAGCAATTAAATCAGTTAAAAGTTGTGAGCGATTTAGGCTTAGACTTCTAAACTTTAATAGTTTTCCTTTTAAAAAGTTTTGAACCTAATGAGGAAGTGTTTCTGGTTTACAAGATATTGAGATTCTTGCCCCATGGATTCCCAACTCACCCCCAATGGCCTTACAGATAGCAGGTATTGGATCAGCCAATCAGAGTGAAGAACAAAGACCTCATTGAAGCACAGGCCTCCCTTTTGCATTGTACACTCTGGTGCTTAGAGGTAAACTAGTAAGTGGTCATTTGGACCACCTTTTACCAGTTCACTAATACCATTAAACAAGCTGAATATTGACCAGGCACAGTGGACATTAACATTTACTTCCAAAAAACACTGGTTGGTGTAGATTTTCCATGATTTCCTCATCTTTAAGTGGAGTTCCAACCAAAAATGGAACTTCCACTTTTTGGAATCCCTTTCCGGTGTCACATTTGGCACCTTTCAGGGGGGGAGAAGGGAGCAGATAATGTAATACAGGCATTTGCTCCCACTTCCAGGCATAGGTGGCCTCGACAACCGAGGTGACCTACGCCACTTCCGCCGCCTACTCCGTCCTCCCTCGCTGTCTTCTGGGAGACACACAGGTCTCAGAAGACAGCAGGGACCAGTGAGGACATTCAACGTGACCAGGAACCAGTAACGCAGTAGGGAACCAGGAAGTGAAGCCGCAAGGCTTCACTTCCTGATTCCCTTACCGAGGAAGGTGATGGCAGCAGCCGAGAGCCAAGCGACAGATCGGCATCGGGCGGCCAACATTACGGGCACTCTGGACAGGAAAGTGTCCATATATTCAAAGTCAGCAGCTGCAGTATTTGTAACTGCTGGCTTTTAATATTTTTTTTTTTTAGGCGGACCTCCACTTTAAAGCGGGAGTTCACCCATAAAACAATTTTTACCCTTAGATTAATGCTCATTTTGTCTAGGGGAATCGGCTAGCTGTTTTAAAATCGAAGCTGTATTTACCGTTTTAGAGAGCGATCTTCTCCGCCGCTTCCGGGTATGGGTCTTCGGGACTGGGCGTTCCTATTTTGATTGACAGTCTTCCGACAGGCTTCCGACGGTCGCATCCATCGCGTCACGAGTAGCCGAAAGAAGCCGAACGTCGGTGCGGCTCTATACTGCGCCTGCGCACCGACGTTTGGCTACTTTCGGAAAATCGTGACGCGATGGATGCGACCGTCAGAAGCCTGTCGGAAGACTGTCAATCAAAATAGGAACGCCCAGTCCCGCAGCCCATACCCGGCAGCGGTGGAGAAGATGCATCTCTAAAACGGTAAGTACAGCTTCGATTTTAAAAAAAACTAGCCGATTCCCCTAGACAAAATGAGCAGGGATCTAAGGTTAAAAAGTGTGATTTCCGGGTGAACCTCCACTTTAAGCTACAATACTTATTTGTAACATCAAACCTAGGCAACACAATAAAACACACATCTCTGGCAGCATGTTAATCTATAAAGAATATCTTTCGCCCACTCTTGTTTTGTGGGTTGACCATGACCTTGACTAATTGTGCGTAAATTGCTTTCATTATAAAAACAATGCCTTGGTGTTCATTTACAAGTGGAAGATTCTATACTAATATTTTGTATTAGTCTGAACATATTATATTGGAGGATTTTGTTCTTTCCTTGAAAATATATAAAGTGCAATTTTATGGTAGTAGGTCAGGTAAGACTTCTGAGAGGAAGTCCAGGACAGCTGCAATTACCATGTACTGCTGAGAGTCTAAAGAACGAGCATGAAAAAGAAACAAAAGGTGGCAAAGAAAGGCACCACATGTCACTTATAGATTTGTAAGACAAAGTGTTATCCACTTTATCCTTCAGATTGTAGCATATAAAGCTCACCATTGTTTCATAGTTATTTTACAAACTTACAAAAAAGACAGACCTGACTTCATGTCAATTGCGTCTTAGGAAGTGTTCATTCATATTAGCGCAACAAATAAAAGGGAATGGTTTGTGTGGTTCAAAAGAAGAAAGGAGAATAAACAAAAGAAACAAGTCCTTTTTTTTTGTACACTGTTTTGACATTGCAAATATGATTTTTTTAAATGACATTTTGGAGAAAAGCAGCAACATGGGTGGTATGTGCAATACAGAACATCCCCAAAGAATAACTGGTGAGATTATGATTATTTTTTCTAAACCTCTAATTATCTGAAATCATAAAGTGAATCAAGTGAATAACTTTGCGCCTAATAGTGGTACTTCCTGTATAGCTATAACTCAAAAATAATTCCTCCTGCGCTCTGGTGTTTTCCTGCTATAGGTTAATGCCATCCAATTTTAGTGTAAAGTCTATTGTCTTGCAGTCCTTCTCAGAATCATGGGAATTCATAAAGCTATAAAGAAAAGAAAAAGAAGGGCGCACCGACATAGTGCATTATCACTTAAAGGAGTTCTCTAAGCTAAAACTTTTAACCCCCGCTGTGCCCGGGCTGTAAAACTATACAAAATAAACTTTCACTTACCTGCCTACGATCCCCCGTTGTTCCGATATCGCCGTCCCGTTCTCCGGTCCCGGTCTGTTCCACTTCTTGCGGGTCGGTGACTCACAGTGCGCTCAGCCTATCAGCGGCCGCGACGGGACATTGCTGCGGCCGCTGATAGGCTGAGCGCACTGTGAGTCACCGACCCGCAGGAAGTGGAACAGACCGGGACCGGAGAACGGGACGGCGATATCGGAACAACGGGGGATCGTAGGCAGGTAAGTGAAAGTTTATTTTGTATAGTTTTACAGCCCGGGCACAGCGGGGGTTAAAAGTTTTAGCTTAGAGAACTCCTTTAAAGGGATTTTAATGAATAAATTAAAACAGTAGTCATACTCACAAACAGAGTAGAAAGACAGCGCTTATCGGACAATTATACAATACTGTCTACCAGTATAATTGTCCGATAAGCGCTGTCTTTCTACTCTGTTTGTGAGTATGACTTCTGTTTTAATTTATTCAATAAAATCCCTTTTAAGTGACAATGCACTAGGTCGGTGCGCTCTTCTTTTTCTTTTCTTTTACTCCCTGTACAGCTACACTAACTACTGGCTTACTTATTTTTGTAAATGCATTTAAGGTGAACCCCAGGCACCTAAATGTGCAGTGGAAATACATATAATTACTTACCGAAGCATTTGTATTTTTGTCCATCCATCCCTGAGATTTATGCAGCTCTATCACACCGCACGGAAGGTGACACCATTTACAATTAAAAGATTACAGCACCAACCTGCTGACTGGACAGGGAAAAAGCAGCAGCACACTGCTGATGGGGTAATCCTTCTGCTCACTCCCTGCTTTCACCTCCTATAAGCACACTTCTTGTCCGAAGATTTGTGTGCAGTACACCTGATTTGCTCCCAGTCTTGGCCATCCTTTTCCTAGCCTAAGTGCTGCTGTATAGGAGACTGCAAGTGGTTGATGTCAGATCAAATACAGACACCTGCACTGGTTTTGTAAATAAAGAATACAATTAGACCCGGTTCACACTGGGGCGACATGACAGGCGGCTCAGCCGCCTGACGTGTCGAGTCCCATTTAATGCAATGGAACCTTTCTAATAGGAGCGACGCAAGTTGCTCCGATTTAGAAAAAGGTTCCTGTACGACTTCGGGGGTGGCTCGGGGCGACTTGCATTGACTTCTATACAGAAGTCGTTTTGCAAATCGCCTCTGAAGTCGTCCTCAGGACGACTTGCAGAGTCGCCCCCGAAGTCGTGCCGCTGCTGTGTGAACCAACTCTTAATGATATATTGGTAAACATACAGGGCTACATTATTGTTTCTCTTTTATTTCTGCCTAACGTTCAATTTTAACTCATTTTAATGGCTTACACAAGGGGTCTTAAACTGGCGGCCCGCAACAGCTGTTACGAAACTACAAGTCCCATGAGGCATTGCAAGGCTGACAGTTACAAGCATGACTCCCACAGGCAGAGGCATGATGGGACTTGTAGATTTTAGCAAAAGCTGGAAGGCCACCAGATTGAGACACCTGGCTTACACAGTAGATCATCCAACAGCAGGGGCAAACTGACAACTCATGGGGCCCCCAGGCAATAGGATATTATGGGGCCCCCGGGCAATAGGAGATTAAGGGGGCCCCCAGGCAATAGGCCACACAGTACACACACACACATGCAGTATACACACACAGACACACAATATATACACATAGGCCCGGATTCACATACATCGGCGCATATTTATGCGGGCGTAGCGTATCTAATATATGCTACGCCGACGCAGCGCACAGAGGTAAGCACAGTATTCAGGAAGCCAGTGCTCCCACTCGCTCTCAAATCTACGCTGGGTTTCCTCGGCATAAGCCAGCGTAGGTGGAAGTGGGCGTGAACCTTGCTAATGAGGCGTGACCCCATGCAAATGATGGGCCAAGCGCCATAGAAGTACTTAAAACGAACGGCGCGTGCGCCGTCCCGTGGACGCATCCCAGTGCGCATGTGCAGAATCACGTCGGAACTACTCCATAAGATATGACGGATCACTGCCTATTCACGTACTACGTAAACAACGTAAAATACGATGGCTCTGTTCCCTGGTCCATACCTTTGCATGAGTTGCGCCTCCTATATGGGGAATAACTTTACGCCGGACGTACGACTTACGCAAACCACGTATATTATGCGCCGGGTGCAACTACGTTTGTGAATCGGCGTATCTCCCTCATTTGCATAGAAAATCAATGGGAGCGGCAAATGCGCCCAGCGTAAATATGCGCCCACGATACGACGGCGTAGGCAAGTTACGTCGGTCGTAGGAAGCCTATTTTTAGGCGTATCTCAGATTGTGGGCACGGTTACTCTTACGCGGCGTATCTCGAGATATGGATACGGCGTAAGTGCTTTGTGAATCCGGGCCATAGTATACATACACACAGAATACACATACACACACTGAAAATGTACTGGAGAGGTGGGGCAGCTATAAGCTTGTGATTTTTTTTTAAAACACAGATTTTTACATCCTGTCCCTGGTTTTACTGAGGCTGGCAACCCTGATGGGGTCCCCTAGTGGCACGGGGCCCTCGGGCAGTGCCCGAGTGCTCGAATGGTCAGTCCGCCCCTAACATATTGGATGTTCAGTTTCCGCAACTTTTTTTCTCACATCTGAGAAATTGTAAGGCAAAAACATTTATAAAAGATTTCCATAGGAGCCACTATAATAGATTAGAGTTGAGCGAACCCGAACTGTGTCCAGCGGTGAGAGGAGGTCGGCGATGCTGCGCTCTGGATGGATGGATCTTCTCATCGCTGGAGATCACCCGCACCCATCGCTGGATCAGGACAACGTTGGAGCAGGAAGACGGGAACGAGTGGATTATCACCGCTGGAGTTTTTTTCTTTTTTTTTTTATTAATAAAGGACTTTATTCTATGGTGTGTGTGTTTTTTTTTTTTACAAGAATTTACACTTCCTTTGTGAAATGGTAGGGGTACAGTGTACCCCATTACCATTTCACACAGGGGGGGTCAGGATCTGGGGGTCCCCTTTGTTAAAGGGGTCTTCCAGATTCTGATAAGCCTCCTGCCCGCATACCCCCACAACCACTGGGCAAGGGTTGTGGGGATGAGACCCTTTGTCAGGGAACCAACCGTGGAAGAGCTGTCAGACATGCTCTTCACGGACCAGCAAGCGCAGTGCGCATGCGCGCGCAAATGCGCGCAACGCGCATGCGCGCGCAAACGGGCAACAACTCTGCAAATCCTGTATTCTTCACTGCGCATGCGTGTGCGCCAGTACGCACGCAATGCGGGCGGGACTCCTGGCGTCAGTGCCCTATTTAAAGACTTGCTGCAGCAGTTACCAACTGCTGCATGATCGTTAGCCTGTGTGTGTTCCTGAGCCCTTGTTCCTGTGTTCCTGTTTACCCGTTGACGACCCGGCTTGCCTGACCTGACTTCTCCAGTGTATGACCCCGGCTTGTCTTTCGGATTACCCTTATCCTGTTCCTGCCTGATTGTTCCAGTATATGACCTCGGCTTGCCTTCTGACCAACTCCAACTATATCCTGCTTCCTGTGCATGACTTCCGGCTTGGCTCCTGACTCCGCCCCTGGGTTTCCCGACGTACCTACCTCATCTGGTGCTTCCGTGGTACCCCTGCCTAACTACGTATCCTGGTGGATAGCTGAGCTTCTACACCTTCTCAGCAAGTCGCAGCTGGCAACCCCTGCATCTCCGGGCACAGCACCCCCTGTCTCACCTCCAGGGGGCGTTCTGCACTCAGTCGCAAGGGAAGCCCTCTCAGCACTTCGGCCTCTGGTAAGGTACGTGACAGTATCATGCAGCCAGAAGTTTCAGAGGCCGACGGAGGTGCTTCCCCGCTTGGGACTTTGTGCCAGCAGGTCGCAGCCCTTACGCAAACAGTGACGTGCCTTCAGGACCGCTACTCCCAGCTTGAAAGCGACCCCCCGAATCAAACGATGTTCCCTCCTCCGGAGCCCCGTGTACCCACTCCTGAACATTTCTCAGGAGACCGAAAGAAATTCCGAGCGTTCAAAGTCTCCTGCATCCTGTACCTGACCCTGCAGCCAAGAACTTTTGCCTTAGAAACTGTTAAAGTGGGGTTCGTTATCACTCTGCTGTCTGGGGGACCCCAATCCTGGGCCCATCAGTTATTGGAACGAAAAGACCCCGCCATCAACACTTTGGACTCCTTCTTTAAAGCTATGGCCACCTTATACGATGATCCTCTACGTCCGGCCACCGCGGAGGCAGCTCTCCATGCTCTACGACAAGGACAGCGCCCTGTAGAGGACTATACGGTGGACTTCCGTTACTGGGCTGCAGACACGGGATGGAACGAGGTCGCCCTCAGGCATCAATTCCGCCTCGGCTTGTCTGAACTTATTAAGGACGAACTGGCACGAGTAGAGGCTCCTGCCACCCTGGAGGGGCTCATTCAACTCGCCATTCAACTTGACAGGCGCCTGCGGGAGCGTCTGTCTGAACGTGCCTGCCGGCCCTCTCACTGTCAGTCTACGGCTCCAGACGCTCACGCGCCCTCCTCTTCGGCCACGTTCAATAGGAGGCCTATACAGGTTGGCATGGTTCGCCCTGCCCTGACCCCCAATGAAAGACTTCATCGCCGGCAGGCGAACCTTTGTTTTTACTGCGGAGAGGCCGGACATCTTCGTTCCAACTGTCCAATCCGACCCTGTAGATCTTCTCCCCGCAACCTGCTGCATCTCCGAATTCCGAACCCCTCCTCAACTCACCTGGTTCTCCATGTCGCATTACAGTTGGCAAGTGGGGAGGTCAGATTCCCAGCAATCATCGATTCCGGGGCTTGTAGTTGCTTTTTGGACATTTCCATTGCTAAAGACTACCAAATTCCTCTGCGGAACAAGACACATAAACTTGAGATTCATTTAGCTGATGGATCTCCACCTTGTTCAGGGCCTGTTACCCAAGAGACTTACCCTATATTCACCTCAACTGATTCTGGTCATCAAGAGTTCCTCTGTCTTGATGTTATCTGTTCACCGATGTTTCCTGTGATCCTGGGACTCCCTTGGCTACGGGCACATAGCCCACAGATAGACTGGAGCAAAGGGAGTATCTCCTTCAAATCAAGTTACTGCCGCCAGCACTGCATGAGGCCCGAGCTTATAGTTCATCCCAGTTGTCTCACTGTCCAGCCAGTCTCCACTTCTAACCCAGATGTTCCGTCAGTCTATCATGATTTTCTAGATGTCTTTGACAAAAAGAAGGCCGATACGTTACCACCCCATCGTCCTTACGACTGCCCTATTGAGTTGTTGCCTGGTGCAGAAATCCCCTTTGGGCGAATATTCCCACTTTCAGAGACTGAGCTCGAGACCTTGCGTCAATATATTGACGAAAACCTAGAAAAGAAGTTCATCCGCCCATCTTCCTCTCCAGCCGGTGCCGGGATATTCTTCGTGGAGAAAAAAGATCACACCCTCAGGCCCTGTGTGGATTACCGGGAACTCAATAAAATCACCATCAAGAATCGCTACCCCCTACCTCTCATCCCCGAACTTTTTCAAAGATTCCGTACTGCACGAGTCTTTACGAAACTCGATCTTCGAGGTGCCTACAACCTTGTGCGCATCCGGGAAGGGGACGAATGGAAGACTGCCTTTAGAACCCGTTTTGGACACTTCGAATATCTCGTTATGCCTTTCGGCCTATGTAATGCCCCGGCGACGTTTCAACATTTCGTGAACAACATCTTTAGAGAGTTCCTAGATTACTTTGTTATTGTTTACTTAGATGACATTCTTATTTTTTCTGCTACCTTGGAATTACACAGAACCCATGTCCGGAAGGTACTAGCCACATTAAGGTTGCACGGGCTCTACGCAAAAGCGGAAAAGTGCGAATTTGAAAAATCTTCCATACAGTTCCTGGGTCTAATCATTTCCACGTCCGGAGTCTCCATGGATCCTCAGAAAGTGTCCGCTATTTTGGAATGGTCAGCCCCTACTGATAAGAAGGGCATCCAAAGGTTCATCGGGTTTGCAAACTTCTATAGGAGGTTTATTAAAGACTTTTCTGGCATCATTGCCCCCATTACCCAGCAGACCCGCCAGCATACCCGTTTTCAGTGGACCCAGGAGGCCCAGGAGGCCTTTAGTAAACTAAAGACTCTGTTCACCTCAGCTCCCATCTTACGACACCCGGATCCAACGCTACCTTATGTCCTCGAGGTCGACGCATCAGAAGTTGCCGTAGGGGCCGTCCTGTCTCAACGACAGGGCCCTAAAGCTTTGTTACACCCAATAGCCTTTTTCTCCCGAAAATTGAGCCAGCCGGAAAAGAACTATGACGTGGGGGACCGGGAGTTACTGGCAATAAAAACTGCTTTAGAGGAGTGGCGGTATCTCCTGGAAGGTGCTGCTCATCCCGTCATGGTATTCACAGACCATAAGAATCTCGAGTACCTCAGATCTGCCAAGAGATTAAGACCACGGCAAGCCAGATGGGCTTTATTCTTTTCAAGATTTAATTTTCATCTTACCTATCGCCCGGGGTCCAAGAATGGTAAAGCAGATGCCCTTTCACGCATGTTCCCAGAAACTCCAGAGACTGTCGTTCCTAGCACCATCCTGTCCCCCCAGAATTTTTTGTTGATTCAGCCCGACCTAAAGTCAGCTCTGAAACAAGCTTCTGCTCAATGTCCTGAATCCGAGAGTTCTGCATTCAGAAAACAAGAAGGGCTCCTGTGGCACGGAAATAAGATTTTTGTACCTGAGGGAGCCAGACTTCAGCTTCTCAAGACCCTTCATGAACACCAGCTTGCGGGTCATTTTGGGGTCCATAAGACTTCTGAGTTGATTCAGCGATCCTATTGGTGGCCGGACCTGAGGAAGGATTGCAAGGACTTTGTAAGTTCCTGTACAGTTTGTGCCAGAAGTAAAGGAAGCCGCACGCAAGCCTGGGGTCTGTTAAGACCGCTACCTGTCCCTGACCATCCATGGAAAGCGATATCTATGGATTTCATAGTGGAATTACCCCCCTCTGAAGGGTTTACCACGATCCTGGTGGTGGTCGACCGGCTAACGAAGATGGCCCATTTTTTGCCGTTATTAGGGACCCCCCTCGGCCATGGACACGGCACATACATTTATCAAGGAGATTGTGAGATTGCATGGCCTGCCCAGTAGTATTGTATCCGACAGAGGGGTGCAATTTACCTCAAGATTTTGGAAGGCTCTCTGTAAAGCCTTGAACATCGAAATCTGCTTGTCATCCGCTTATCATCCACAAAGTAATGGCCAAACTGAGAGAACCAATCAAACACTAGAGCAATATCTCCGCTGTTTTTCCACCGCCTCTCAGGACAATTGGGTAGCCCTACTTCCATGTGCCGAATTTGCATACAATAATTCGGTACACTCCACCACTAACCAGTCTCCATTTTGGGCAAATTACGGCTTTCATCCGTCCTTTTTGCCCAATACCGTTCCTGAAGCAACGGTGCCTGCCGTACAAGACAGATTAACCTTTCTCCAAGACAATTTACAGATTCTTCAAGAAACAATGCAAAGATCCCAGGAGGACTATAAAAAATACTATGACAGAAAGAGGAAGGAGAATCCGACTTTGGAAGTAGGAGACAAGGTTTGGCTCTCCACTTTGAACCTTAAACTGTCCTGCCCATCCCGGAAACTGGGTCCTAGGTTCATTGGTCCTTTCGAAATTAAGAAAAAAATTAATCCTGTGGCCTTCGAATTATCCCTGCCAAATACCTACAAGATTCATCCAGTCTTTCACGTCTCACTTCTCAAACCAACCATTACCGGTTCCTTTCCTGGAAGAGAAGATCCACCTCCGCCTCTAGTTACAGTGGGTGAGGACACAGAATTCGAAGTGGAAGCCATTTTGGATAGTCGAAAGAGAGGTAGACAAATTCAATATTTAGTAAAATGGAAGGGCTATTCTCTCGAGGAAAGCTCTTGGGAACCTGCAAAGGATGTTCATGCCCCTAAACTGTTGGCTGAATTCTTCAGGAAATATCCAGAGAAGCAAGTACGTCTGGGCATCCGGAGGCTGCCCCTGAGGGGGGGGCACTGTCAGGGAACCAACCGTGGAAGAGCTGTCAGACGTGCTCTTCACGGACCAGCAAGCGCAGTGCGCATGCGCGCGCAAATGCGCGCAACGCGCATGCGCGCGCAAACGGGCAACAACTCTGCAAATCCTGTATTCTTCACTGCGCATGCGTGTGCGCCAGTACGCACGCAATGCGGGCGGGACTCCTGGCGTCAGTGCCCTATTTAAAGACTTGCTGCAGCAGTTACCAACTGCTGCATGATCGTTAGCCTGTGTGTGTTCCTGAGCCCTTGTTCCTGTGTTCCTGTTTACCCGTTGACGACCCGGCTTGCCTGACCTGACTTCTCCAGTGTATGACCCCGGCTTGTCTTTCGGATTACCCTTATCCTGTTCCTGCCTGATTGTTCCAGTATATGACCTCGGCTTGCCTTCTGACCAACTCCAACTATATCCTGCTTCCTGTGCATGACTTCCGGCTTGGCTCCTGACTCCGCCCCTGGGTTTCCCGACGTACCTACCTCATCTGGTGCTTCCGTGGTACCCCTGCCTAACTACGTATCCTGGTGGATAGCTGAGCTTCTACACCTTCTCAGCAAGTCGCAGCTGGCAACCCCTGCATCTCCGGGCACAGCACCCCCTGTCTCACCTCCAGGGGGCGTTCTGCACTCAGTCGCAAGGGAAGCCCTCTCAGCACTTCGGCCTCTGGTAAGGTACGTGACACCCTTGTCCCCATCAACATGGGGACAAATACACAAAAAAATCACTGGCGCTAAATACGGATAAAGTTGACCCTAATACAACTTGTATATAAGGTGTGGAGTAGATAGTCCAGCGCTGCGGGAATCGTGGTGCACGGAAGTACCAAACATACAGAAATACACCAAAAGAATCCGCGCTCATGGATGTCTACAACTCGTATAAGACCCAGTGTTGTTGGGAAGAAATTTCAAAATAAAGTTTTAAGAAAAAAGATCCATTTATTAGAGATCAACTTCAGTGCTATTTAAAAGTCCATGAAATTGCTCTGTATAAGATCATATGCAAAACTGTGTAAGCAGTACACAAGAAAGGTGTAGTATTCCACAAGTAATCACCAGTAAATCATAGGGTTAAACCTCCCGGGTTCTATGCACATGCCTTCATATGAAAAATGTGACCAACAGTACCTTGGGGGCAGAGGATGGAATGGCGGTGTTGAGGAAAAGCCGTACGGCTTTCAGCAAGAGCCTGACATCAGGCGATCCACCAGGCTGAAGTGTCACTGCTGGGCGGAAAGGACGGAGCCGTCCGACAGATCCTGTAGCCGGGGACACAGCGCGGTAAGGTGGCAAAACGTTCTTCTGTTCGGTCGTATTGACGTCAGACGTCAGAGACGCCGCTCTTCAGTGAAACGAGGATGTGGTTGGTGCCCTCTGGTGGGGGATCCATAGACTGCACGTTCTCATACAAAGTAATTGAAATTGCCAGCGTGAAATACAAATTAAAAATAAGTTGATCTGAAACTTAAAAGATAGGTAAAATTCCCATAAATGAGGGATTCAGGGATTCAGGGGATCGGATGGTAGCCTTGACGACGCGTTTCACGCTTCAAAGCGCTTTTTCAAAGTCAAATGTGTATGGCTTCTACAAAAGATGAAATAGTCTAAAAAAGGTGAGGGGTGATTAAGAGGAAGAGGAAATGGGTAACATGGGCAAGATAAAATGTTTTTTGATGATGTTCGTCACTGACCTGTATCTATCATGATAGATACAGGTCAGTGACGAACATCATCAAAAAACATTTTAAAATTCTTCATCTTGATCAGAGATTGGCCCCAGTGCTTCCTGTTAATCCTCAGGTGACCTTCCGTAAGGCCCGAACTATTAAAAATATCTTGGCCCCTAGCAAAATTCAAAAGAAGCCCTCTGGTTCCCCTTTGGACATAAGAACCTATTTCAATGACAGAAAAGGTATATTCCAGTGTAAAAAAAGAGCATGCTTAACCTGCCAGTTTATAACCCATGGCACCGATTGGATAACCCTGCGTTCAGGTAAAGAATACAACATTAAGCAATTTATTACATGCTCAACTGAGTTTGTTATTTATGTACTACGTTGTCCATGTGGGCTGTTCTATGTAGGCCGCACGATAAGAGCATTACGCGCCAGAATTGGTGATCATCGCCGCCTTATAAAGAAAGGGTGCACAGAGCACAGTGTGCCACGACATTTCAACCACTCTCACGATAAAAACTTCAAACATCTGGAAGTGTTTGTAATTGAGCATATCCCCAAGGGCACCCTAACGACTAACGAGAGATTTTCCCTTCTATGTAGAAGGGAAGTCTTTTGGATATTCATGTTTGATTCGTTGGCCCCTAAGGGGTTAAACAAAGAAATTGAGACCAGCACCCTAATTTGGGACTATTACCCAAAAACTAACCTCTATGGAAAAATATACATGTTTTTGGTTCAATAACAAATTTTAAAATTGCTTGCACACTATAAGAATTACCTTAATGTTCCACCAGGTGGCAGAATAATTTTTCCATTCAGAATTTTCCATTTAAGTTTTTTCATTTATGTCTCTTTCATATGTGTTTTTTTTCATATGTTTTTTTTTTGTTTTTTCTATTTATCTTGATATTTATTTATTTATTTATTTATTTTTTGTTTGTTTTATCATATTTATCATATTGCTATTTTCATTTTCAATATATTATGTATGTGTAAATTTGTGGATTTTTTTACCTTGGAAGGGGTTAAAACATTCGGTTTCTTTGGACATGCCCATTTTTACCCATTTCCTCTTCCTCTTAATCACCCCTCCCCTTTTTTAGACTATTTCATCTTTTGTAGAAGCCATACACATTTGACTTTGAAAAAGCGCTTTGAAGCGCGAAACGCGTCGTCAAGGCTACCATCCGATCCCCCTGAATCCCTCATTTATGGGAATTTTACCTATCTTTTAAGTTTCAGATCAACTTCTTTTTAATTTGTATTTCCCGCTGGCAATTTCAATTACTTTGTATGAGAACGTGCAGTCTATGGATCCCCCACCAGAGGGCACCAACCACATCCTTGTTTCACTGTTCCAATCGAAGAGCGGCGTCTCTGACGAGTGACGTCAATACGACCGAACGGAACAACGTTTTGCCATCCCAGACCTTACCACGCTGTGTCCCCAGCTACAGGATCTGTCGGACGGCTCCGTCCTTTCCGCCCAGCAGTGACACTTCAGCCTGGTGGATCGCCTGATGTCAGGCTCTTGCTGAAAGCCGTACGGCTTTTCCTCAACACCGCCATTCCATCCTCTGCCCCCAAGGTACTGTTGGTCTCATTTTTCATATGAAGGCATGTGCATAGAACCCGGGAGGTTTAACCCTATGATTTACTGGTGATTACTTGTGGAATACTACACCTTTCTTGTGTACTGCTTACACAGTTTTGCATATGATCTTATACAGAGCAATTTCATGGACTTTTAAATAGCACTGAAGTTGATCTCTAATAAATGGATCTTTTTCCTTAAAACTTTATTTTGAAATTTCTTCCCAACAACACTGGGTCTTATACGAGTTGTAGACATCCATGAACATGGGGACAAGGTGCTTTGGGGGGCAGCCCAAAGCACCCTCCCAATGTTGAGGGCATGTGTCCTGGTACGGTTCAGGAGAAGGGGGGCGCACTCTGTCCCCCCCTCTTTTCTGTGGCCGGCCAGGTCAACGTGCTCGGATAACGGGTCTGGTTATGGATATTTAGGGGGAACCGCACGTCAATTTTTTTTTAAATTGACTGGGGGGTTCCCCTTAATATTCATACCAGACCTGAAGGGTCTGGTTATGGATATTTAGGGGGAACCGCACGTCACTTTTTTTTTAAATTGACGGCGGGTTCCCCTTAATATCCATACCAGACCTAAAGGGTCTAGTTATTGAATTTGCGGGGACCTCCGCGCATTTTTTTTTCTAAAAGTCTGTGTCCCATTGACTACAATGGGGTTCGGAGTTCGGGTTCGGGTTCCTGAACCCAAACTTTTTTTTTAAAGTTCGGGTTCGGACCCGAACCTGAACATTCAGGTGTCCGCTCAACTCTATAATAGATGCCTGGATGACAAACAGTTATCTTAAACTCAACGGTTCAAAAACAGAACTTCTCCTGTTTCATGCTAACCGGAAAAATCACCCCGCGTCAACATGGACTCCCCCGCCCATTCTGGGTAAAACTATGACCCCTAGCACCAAAGTCAAAAGTCTCGGAGTCATTTTCGATACCTACATGACAATGGATGCACAAATAGGGTCAGTAGTCAGCGGATCCCACCATCTGCTGCGCCTACTACGCAGACTCACGCCCTTTATCCCGAAAGAGGACATTGCAGTCGTGGTGGGAACAATCATCAATTCCAGACTCGACTACGAAAATGCCCTCTATCTAGGACTCCCCAAATACCAAATCACTCATCTGCAAGTCGTTCAAAATACGGCCGCTCGACTAGTGACTGGAAAAAAAAACATGGGAATCAATCTCACCTTCACTGAGATCCCTTCATTGGTTGCCAGTAAAAGACAGAATCACTTTCAAGGCACTCTGTCTAATACATAAGTGTATTCAAGGCAACGCCCCCCAATATATATGTGAAAAAATAAAAGCCCATAACCCCAATCGCATTCTGCGATCCACCAATCAAAACCTACTCCAGATACCCAAAGCCAGATACAAGTCCAAAGGAGATCGAAGATTTGCAGTCCAGTTCGCATGTGTTGCGCTTTACAAGTTTCTCACTCACTCACTCACTGGTTCCAAAAGAAGAGTCCTAGAACCAGCTTGAAAAGGGATTACACAAGGATTATACTCTTCTCTAAGAACTGGCTCATTCCTGTTGACTGCCAGGTGTTTTGGTACCAATGACTCCTCTCAGCCTTTTGGGGGCAGAACTAGAGGTAACTCCCAACTGCCTACAGCCCAGTAATCAATCTGTTGTCTGCTAGCTAGGGTGATTGTGGTACATTCCATTGCTGCATTGTATGCAGTTCTTATAAAGGATCATCCTTCTAGTCTCTCACTCCACTGTGCAGATGGGTTTATACAGGTCTTCAGCGGTTCATTGTGAAGCAGCGGCCATAGTTAAGGAGGGTTATGGGTGTAGGATGTCAAAAAAATACCAACTACTGAGCAGGATGTGGCTGACCACATGAGTAAAAAAAATAACTTGAATGGGGGTTATAATTTAGAATAGGTCAGCAGGGCTAGATAAAACTACCCTTGCTTCCTCAGGCTATGTCTTTTAATGCACACGTCATGCTACCCCAATATGTGAACATGTCAAAGATGTTTTGTGGTCTTAAATTGAAAAAGTGGTTTACTGTACATAGAATAAAAGATGCAAAAACATTTTCCTTAAGTCGAAGAGTAGAAAAGAGTCAAGCGAGTGGCAATCAACATGTGTTTTTCAGTGATAAAATTGTATGAATTATTATTGACAGTTCCTGCTGATAGTAGGACCTCATTTATGTGTCTGATAGTGTGGAAGCTTGTATTTTCAAATAAAGACGATGACTGTAAACTAAAAGCTTCAGTCTCTTTCATGTGGAGGCTATTAATCAAAGCACATAAATAAATGTGACATTTGTATCATAAGAAATGACAACATTTACAGATTAGACCTCAAGTGTTTTTTCTCTGGAAATGTCTTCCAGGAGTGTAACATCAGGAGCATTCACTTCAAAGATTGCATGCTGTAATATGAAATTGCCTCATACATTTTCCAGATATACAATGAGCACTGTTTACATTTGACTTTAGATTTAAAAATGGGAGAATTCTGAAATAAAAATAAGTACAATGCATATTAGTTCTACATCTGCAAACTGAGAAATATACCGTACTTATGTTGGTCTCAATATTCCTTTCAGTGGAAAGGCAAGATTATTTGGTGCCCAAAAATGTTTTTCTTAAGGATGACAAGTCCTTAATCTATCTGTTATATATAATGTTTCTGAATAGGTACCAGGGCTGTATTTACCATAATATGACTGGTGCCTTCTGAGTGGTGGGTGGAACAGCACCAAGCTTCAACATTTACAGACTGAGACTGTTATTATTATTTTTGTACGTCAAAGACAACTTCAAAAGCACTGCACTCAGGATTGTCTGAACAATGACTTGCTAGCCAGAACAGAGTAATTTAAGCTGGAGATCATGAAGAAAATGTGAAAGGTAAGCATGAAGACAACTTCAAAGCACTGCACTCCAGGATTATCTGAACAATGACTTGCTAGCCAGAACAGAGTAATTTAAGCTGGAGATCATGAAGAAAATGTGAAAGGTAAGCATGATCAAACTCCTCTCCATGGCCCACCTCACTACCAGTCCCCTGGACCTTGTCCTCTCTCAATCACTAAGACCTCCTTTCCACTTTATCCTCAACTCCCCAACCCACAACTTCAACCTCTCCCCCTCCTCTAGCAATTTTCCTTCCCCACTCAAACATGCACTGGTTACCCCCATACTTAAAAAACCCTCACTATACCCCACCTGTTTGAATAACATAAGACCCATCTCCCTGCTCCCATTTGCCTCCAAGCTCGTCGAACGCCTTGTACATGACCGAATGAGTCGCTACCTCAAGGACAACAACCTTCTCGACCCCCTACAGTCCGGCTTCCGCCCACAACATTCTCCAGAGATGGGACAGGTTCACCAACTCTTGGTTTGGGCACTCGTCTATCAATAAGATGACGATTCTCCCCCAGTATAAGATAAAAACCTTACTGATTCATCTACCTTCATTCTTTGCACTTTGCAGTCTATCTGTCGAACATTCCTTTAGTGCAACAAGCCTGCTTGGATACACTGGACAAAGTTGGTCCTGCCAAAAGCAAGTGGAGGTATTGGCCTCCCTGACATTCAGCGCTATTACTGGGTGGTTCATCTTGCATGGATCATTGACTGGAAATTACATGCCCGATGCCCGATGGTGACCCTTGAAAACCTGATCTTGAATTTTGACTTACGCTTTGTCCGATGGCTGGCCAGGGAACATGTGTCTCTAACTGCTTTGACCCATCCTCTTATTGGTGCCACTCTTAACACATTTGATAGGGCTTGCACTATACATTCAGTTTCAGACAAATTATGCTCCATCATCCCACTTAGGGGCAACCCAGATTTTCCTCTGGGCTTATCTGGAGCTTTCATGAAGACAGATGCTGGCCAAACATTTTTTCCGCAGGGGCAGTTTTATGCAGCAAACAGAACTTGGGTTCCTTTCCATTTTGGTCTTATATGCAACTTAAACACTTCCTTGATGCCCCATCCCATAGAGAGAGTTTTATTAAGTCCACTAAGACACTGGAATGTAAGTCTGTGGAGGATTCTATTTATACAGGTCATGGTATAGTTGATAATAGTCAAATTCAGCTGGACTTGTTCTATGATGTTGAAGTAATTTTGTCACTTACTAAGCCACTTCTTCAGTTTGAATGAAAAGCTGGGTAAGCTATGAAACATCTGTGACATTACAGAACAAGTTAAGTTGGATGTAACTAACTACTACTAGTTTACTATAAGCACAGCAATCAACACCCCCTCTCAATGAGTCAGGTACAATTAATATTAGTAAGGACTACTTTTCAGTGTACCATAAGTACAGCACTTAGCACTCATCCTCCCCCTCTTCCCAAGAGGAAACTCTCTTTGTTCAGCAGGGCTCCCAACATGAATCCTGTGCACCAAGTTAGCCTCTGGAACACCTTTAGTCATCTGGTGAGATCCAGTGAGACCATACATTTAAGATGAAAGAAGTATATGTAAATCTCCTCAAAGGGAAGTAATACACGTACCTATTAGGTAGTATCCCTAAAGCATTGTATTTCACACATGGCCCCTGTGGCCTGCATTCTCTTCCATTGCCAGAGATGAACTGATGTGTAATTGTTTAGGCCACTGTACCAATTGACTTGTGAACTAGGTTCAAAAGTGAAACGAATTGCCACTTGTCAGTGAACCATGCTCAAAGTAAGCAAGCTAAATTCACTATAAATTAAAGCTTATCTCTGGAACCTAGTAATTTACTGAAGATTTAGTTTAATAATTCTATTGAGTACATACAATTATTTATATCCACTGTATGGTGGTTCATTCAGTTCTGGAACCCCAGAAATCTTTACAAATATTGTTATGTGAATCTCCTGTTTTATGTAAATTGTTCAACTAAATTGAAATAAAAAAATGGCAAAAACAAAAACTCAGACTAACATAGTAAGAACCCCTCCTCTGCTGGATACTTTGGTATGCTTGCTGGCATAATAGCCTATGCTACTATTTTGGCACCTATAAAGATATTCTCCCACAGTCCCATCTGACTGCTGAGTACCCAATGGTAAACATTACTATGTATAAGAACATTAAAGGGGTTGTAAAGTTTTTTTTTTTCTAAATAGGTTCCTTTAAGCTAGTGCAATGTTGGTTCACTTACCCTTTCCTTCAATTTCCCTTCTAAAATTTTTTTTTTTCTTGGTCTGAATTTCTCACTTCCTGTTCCTCCTCAGTAAGCAGTTCTGGCTGACTAACCCCCAGCCAGAACAGCTCGGGTGATGGGGGCAAGTTTACTGAGGAGAAACGGGAAGTGAGAAATTCAGACAAAGAAAAAAAACATTTAGGGCTAGATACAGATAGATTCTGGCGGGTGTAGCGTATCTCAGATACACTACGCCGCCGTAAGTTAGAGCAGCAGGTCCTGTATTCACAAAGAACTTGCGCTGTAACTTACGGCGGCGCAGTGTAACTGGGCCGGCGTAAGCCCGCCTAATTCAAAATAGGCTGGTTGGGGGCGTGTTCTATGTAAAATACTAGTGACCCCATGTATTTGACGTTTCTAACGAAGGGCACATGTGCCGTTCGTGGACGTTTCCCAGTGCGCATGCTCCAAATGACGTTGGCAAATCGTCAATGCTTTAGACGTGAACGTAAATTACGGCCAGCCCTCCAATGGACTGTGAACAGTGGGATGAGGCTCTCCAGGCGGTACCAATTTGCTCTCTGAATGTATCTCATAAGGTGTTGCAATTGTACCTACTGTTGAGGGTGTACTACACCCCCCATAGACTGTTTGCTATGGGGCTACGGCCCACCCCATTATGTACCAGGTGTAAGAGGGATCATGGAGACTTGATTCACCTACTGTGGAGATGCCCGAAGTTCCACCCATATTGGACGGGAGTAGTGGACACCATTAACAGGGTGTTCCAGATCTCATTGCCTACTGACCCAAAACATTGTGTGCTCCTTATATTGGAAGAGCTGGAATGGGAGGAAGGTACTAGAGTAGCTGTGATTAGGTCTCTATTCTTGGCTTGCAAGCTCATAATGCCTCATTGGATATCGGAGGAGCCTCCTAGTCTGAAGGAGTGGATCAATACAATGGGGGAAATGCTTCGGAAAGAGAAGGTGATATACCAACATAGAGGGTGCTCCCAGAAGTTTGAGAAGCTGTGGGGCGCATGGCTGGATGTACCGGGCTTGGCCCCGGTGGATCTGGTCACGGGTAGGCTGCTGGGTCTGAGTAATTAAACTTGATTTTTGGAATGTTACTGGGCTCGGTCCGCAGGGATATGGGGGCCATCTATAATGGGAGGTGGAGACTGGGCGGGGCCGGGATTGGCTTTTGACATGTACGTGGTTGGTGCAGTGGTATGGTTTGTCTTTGCCAGAATTTGTAATGGAATGTTGTTTATTTTTCAACCTGATAGTAACCTCGATGTATGTAAGTTTCTACTTGTGCTTCAATAAACTTTTTTCTGGATAAAAAAAAAAAATTACAGCCAGCCCCATTCACAGACGAGTTACACAAACAACGTAAAATTTTAAAAATTTGACGCGGTTCCGACGTCTATACTTAACATTGGCTGCGCCATCTTTTTGGTGGTTTATCTTTACGCCTGGAAACCCCTTACGTAAACGGCGTATCTTTACTGCGACGGCCGGGCGTACGCTCGTGAATAGGTGTATCTAGCTGATTTACATATTCTAGGCGTAAATCAGCATACACGTCCCTAGCTGCCAGCGTAAATATGCAGTTAAGATACGACGGCGTAGGAGACTTACGCCGGTCGTATCTTAGCAACATTTAAGCGTATCTCAGTTTGAGCATACGCTTAAAGTTGCGACGGCGCGGATTCGGACTTACGACGGCGTATCTACTGATACGCCCATCGTAAGTCTTTATGAATCTGGCCCTTAGAAGGGAAATTGAAGGAAAAGGTAAGTGAACCAACAATGCACTAGCTTAAAGGAACTTATTTAGAAAAAAAAAAAAAAAGAACCTTTACAACCCCTTTAAGGGTCAATTTATGAGATAGAATTGGAGCACTCTTGCAACAGAATGTTATATAATATAATGGCATTTCAAAGAAAATGGTTCTGAGTAGCATACATACATTTAATCCATTTAGATTCTGCATGCAATAAATATTTTGTATTCTTACCACCACTGTACTCTTTGTAAGTCCTATCTATACCTTAAGGCCATTAGTCTGACCTTGAAAGTTAAAAGAAAGCTGTCTCAGTAAGCTGTTTTACTAATCCCAGATTCCATTTTGTCTAATGTAATGGTGGAAATATGTTTTTGTTTACGATTCTAGAGGACTATGAAGGACATAATAGTGACTACCTTGACAAACTCTCTAATAGAGTCATAGCTGCAATGTTTATTTGTACCAGATCTTCAGTGGTCACCACCTTTATTTTATTTTGCTTTATATATTATTTTCCTGCAATTTACTGTTTGTGCTTAACATTAGTTCTTAAATGGTTTCTTATAAGGTGTACTGTATGCGACCTTGTTATTGATTTTCTTCTTTATTCATGGGTATCTTTATCCTGTTAAGAAAACACAGCCAGTCAGTTGTATAGTATAGTCTTGTCTTTGTGTGCTGATTATTTAGTGGTATTTTTTCTGATTAAAGTTAGTAATGGCTTAAATTTATATTTTGCATTCGAAAATTTTGCCTGTTTCTGTCTTGAATAAATACCAGTAATAATGCTGGTGCATTTTCCAATGCCCTCGATCACAATAAAAACACCTGAAAATATATTGAGTTTGGATAGGGATACACAGAAATATTAGAAAGCTTTTTTATGCTGTAGATTTTTTTTTAAAGGGAATCTTTACTGTGTTTTCGTAAGCACTGTGGGGATTAGACTTAATTTAGATGCAACCAACATCCAGTTGTTTCAAGTATAACTTTATGCTAGGAAAAAATGGGGTGGACAGCCTGGATGTTTAATGCAGAACATACATGCTTTGTCTCTTCTGCTTTAAAGCTACTTACCGACACGTTACTGCACAAATTCAGCAATGCTGAAGCTGATGCATGCACGGGAGTGACATCATCATGGCCCAGTCAATAAGAGCAGCTGGCAGACGAGGTCCAGAAGCCAGCCAACTAAGGATGTCAGCAGATGTCAGGTGGGGAGTTCCAGGATGGCGGGATTAAAGATAAGTATAGTTCTATTTAAAAAAATATAGGTTGTTTATTCCAGCAGAATGTAAAAGCATATAGGTATAGAACTAAAACATCAATGAACAAGTGGCAAAAACTATTTTGCTCAACTGGGCCTTAATTAGTCCTTGTCCTGAACAAGTTCCACCTTCCAAGTATTGTTCCTTTTTGGGAATTGCAGCAGTCCAGAAACAGACTCCTATAACAGTGGCAGTCTTAGTGCAGCAGCCTCCAGCTTTGTGGTTCAGCGTGGCTGTATCTGAACACACACACATACCACCATGACTTAGTCCAGCCAAACAAATTCAGCATTGTCTTTGGATTGTGAACCCACCCACACTGCTCCTGTGGAATTACAGCCCCAATGTACATTTTGTAAATAAAAGGTATTGCATACAGATTTCCAGACCACATAACTGATTTTAAAGACACAATGTTACCTATTACTCCCCTCCCTACAACTACTTAAATGTGGGTTTGAACATTTATGACAAACAGACTTCAGACTCTTAACAGAGCATCAGCGTTACCTTGCTGACCTCTTGTTCTATGCGTTACCACAAACTTTAAATTGTGTAATGCCAGGAACCACTAAGGGGAATTTCTTTCTTTAATGTCAGCAAACCATTTGAGAGATAGATTGTCTGTAATAAGTCTGAACTTCTGCACTAACAAATATTTTAGGCTCTCAGTGGCTCTCAATGGCTTATTAACTACTTAAAGGGGTTGTAAAAATAAATGTGCATTAAGGTGAAAAAACATCCAACGGTTAAGCCCCCCCCACCCCGAACCCCCATTTTACTTACCTGAGCCCTCAAAAGTCCCACGCGCGTCCACGTGATCCTCTTCGTTTCCCAGCCTGGCCGTTGATTGGCTAGGCTGGACGGATTGATAGTAGCGCAGCCATTGGCTGGCGCTGCTGTCAATCACAGCGGATGATGCGGCGTGCCGGATCCGGGTGATACAGTCGGCGGCTATGCCTGCCGCTGTATCACGGGAGCGCGCTTTCAAAAGCTTTCCACCATGCTCGCTCGCTCGCATGAAGGTGGAAAGCTTTTGCGAGGAGGAGGAGCCGAGACAGCTGCCGAGGGACCCCAGAAGACCCCAGAAGACAGGGTTAGGGGACACTCTGTGCAAAATGAGCTGCACAGTGGAGGTAAGTATAACATGTTTGTTATTTAAAAAAAAAAAAAAGTTTGTCTTTAGTGTTCCTTTAAGCCCAGACCATTTGGCAGCCTAAAGACCAGAGGACTTTTTACAATTTGGCACTGTGCTGCTTTAACTGGTAATTGCGTGTTCATGCAATGTTGTACTAGGAATAGAGCTTTCTTTTGATGGTATTTGATTGCCTCTGCGATATACCCGAAAAATTTGAAAAAAAATTATATTTTCTACTTTTTGCTATAAGAAAAATCCAATAAACTAAATTTTAGTCATACATTTAGGCCAAAATGTAATCAGCCACATGTCTTTGGTAATAAAAAAGTAAATACATGTATATTTATTGGTTTGCGCAAAAGTTAAAGCGTCTACAAACTAGGGTACATTTTCTGGAATTTACACAGCTTTTAGTTTATGACTGCCTATCTCTTTTCTTGAGGTGCTAAAATGGCAGGGCAGTACAACCCCCCCCCCCAAATGACCCAATTTTCGAAAGTACTGTAGACACCCCAAGGAAATTGCTGAAAGGCATGTTGAGCCCATTGAATATTTAAATTATTTGTCCCAGGTGATTGAAAAATCACAAATATTTTTTTTTTTACAAAAAGTTGGCACTAAATGATATATTACTCACTCATGCCATGGTTATATGTGGAAATACATCCCGAAATACATTTTGCTGCTTCTCCTGAGTACGGGGATACCAAATGTGTAAGACTTTTTGGGAGCCTAGTCGCGGACGAGACACCAAAAACCAAGCACCGCCTTCAGGATTTCTACGGGCGTAAATTTTTGATTTCACTCCTCACTACCTATCACTACCTATTTTAGTTTTGAAGGCCATAAAATTCCACATATGCCCATGGCATGTTTGAGCAATATATCATTTAGTTTCAACTTTGTGCAAAAATAAATAAATGTATTTTTCCTGCAAAATATAAAATATTCCATGGACTCAACATGCCTCTCAGTAAGTAGCTTGGGGTGTCTACTTTCCAAAATGGGGTAATTTTGTGCTATATGGGCATTTTATGGCCTTCAAAACTGTAATAGGTAGTGATAGGTAGTGAGAAGTGTAATCAAAAATTCACGCCCTTAGAAAGCCTGAAGGCAGTGATTGGTTTTTGGGGTCCTGTACACGGCTAGGCTCCCAAAAACTTTCACATATGTGGTTTCCCCGTACTCAGGAGAAGCAGCAGAATGTATTTTGGGGTGTAATTTCACATATAACCATGGCATGTGTGAGTAATATATCATTTAGTGACAACTTTGTGCAAAAAAAAAAAAAGAAATGGGCTCGACATGCCTCTCAGCAAATAGCTTGGTATGTCTACTTTCCAAAATGGGGTCATTTGGGGGGTTGGGGGGTTTGAACTGTCCTGACATTTTATGCACAACATTTAGAAGCTTATGTCACACATCACCCACTCTTCTAACTACTTGAGGACAAAGCCCTTTCTGACACTTTTTGTTTACATGAAAAAAATATTTTTTTGCAAGAAGATTACTTTGAACCCCCAAACATTATATGTTTTTTTTTTAAAGTAAAGGCCCTACAGATTAAAATGGTGGGCATTGCATTTTTTTTTCCACACAGTATTTGCGCAGCGATTTTTAAAACGCATAAAAAAACCACTTTTTTAATTTTAATGCACTAAAACACACTATTTTGCTCAAATTTTGGATGAAATAAAAAATATGATCTTGGGTAACTACCTTGCACGTACGCTTAATTCCTTGAACAAACCCTTTAAACCAATCAGATTAAAAACTGGCAAAAAATGTTTTTATGCGAGCAACCCTACCAAAATAGTTCAGAAATTTCATTCCCATCTGACCTCATTATATACATCATCTAATAATTTCAACCCAAAAACAGCAGATACATTTTTCTCCGATATAAACTTACCAGAACTTTCCCTTGACCAAAAAAATGTATTAGAAGACAACATTACACCTGATGATGTCTCCGAGGCTATCAAAGATCTGAATTTAAACAAGAGACCAGGCCCAGATGGCTACTCCGCCTTATATTACAGAACTTAAACAGACACGTTATCACCAATCTTAGCGAAAGCTTTTAATGTATTATTAGAAGGAAAATCCTTTAGACAAGAAACTTTGACGGCCATCGTTTGCATGATCCCCAAACCTCTCACTGACGATACCTTATGTACGAATTTCCACCCAATCTCACTCCTGAACTTAGATATCAACATTTTAGCCAAAATATTAGCCAAAAGACTAAATAATGTAATAGGTAAGCTTATCCACAAAGACCAGGTAGGTTTCATGCCAATGCGCCAAGTGGGTGACAATGTCCGTAGGGCAGTATTGCTAGCTCAAATAGCTAAAACCCGTCGAATACCCTCTTGTTTCCTATCCCTTGATATAAAAAAGGCTTTTGACTCCATATCATGGCCTTATCTTCCCTACACATTGCAAAGATGGGGTTTTGGCCCCCACTTCTTAACATGGATCGAAGCGTTTTATAACAAACCAATTGCATACATTAAATATGCATGCTATAAATCGAATCCATTTAATATAGAAAGAGGATTTTGCCAGGGATGCCCACTCTCCCCCCTCCTATTCGCCCTCCTAGTAGAACCTTTAGACCAACGAATCCGCACAGACCCGACAATAACATGTATTGAAACTGCTGGATACCATCATAAATTATGTCTATTTGCGGATGACATACTCTTATATAGAGCTGTTTTGCTCAGAAAATAGGTGCAGGAACTCAACCACGACCCGTTCAGATTTCACAAACAGTAGAAGGGTCTTAAAGGGGCATTAAATATCAGAAAAGCATTACATACAGAGTGCAGAGTTCAGGGGGTTACAAAGCTGTCACTTGTAAACACAGAAACCAGACTTCTGTGTTTACAAGTGATTGTGGTGAGCAGGCACCAAAGGGTCTGAGCCAGAGGTGGTGGAACTGAGTTCCCCCATGTTCCCTCTGAAAAAAAGCCCTGCTCCTATGTGTACATGTATCATTACAAACGCTGCATTTACCAAATCTCAAAGGAGGTCTTGGATTTCTAAATTTTGCTGCACACATTGCCAGCCTCTCTAAATATCACGCTGCATATGAAATACCCCTATGGGTAATAATAGAAGCAGCAGAATGTGACCCTCTTTCTATTTCCTCCCCAAGGAACGCAAAACCCTACGTAACCCCATCACTAAACATTTTTTATCTTTATGGGACAAAACTTATGCCGCGTACACACCATCACTTTATGTGATGAAAAAAAATGACGTTTTTAAAAACGTCACTTTAATTGACTGTGTGTGGGGGAAAACGTCGTTTTATGTCTTGTAAAAAACGACCAAAAAAAATTGAAGCAAGCTTCAATTTTATGTGTCGTTTTTCAAAAGTGCACTTTTTACTTCACAGAAATTGACCGTGTGTAGCAAAAAACGTCGTTTTGTAAGACGTTTTTTCATCCACGCATGCCCAGAAGCTTACTTCAATGGTAAAACGTGGTGGAACGTAACCTCACTTTGCAAGAACATTGTGAGAAAAACGATGGTGTGTAGGCAACTTCGTCTTTGAAAATTGAAGTTTCAAAAACGTCATTTTTTACTTCACAGAAAGTGACGTTTTTTTTCATCACATAAAGTGATGGTGTGTACGGGGCATTAGATTTAGGCATCAGCTACAATCTTCTCACAACCCTATTTTGTCATTTCTCAAAAACCCTGCTTTCTACCTATCATGGGTCTCACCCAAATCATTTAAGGTCTGGAACTCATTGAACATTACGCGGCTTAGTAACCTAACTTCTTCAACATCCTTTCACACATTTCCTACGCTTTTTGATACCCTTAACTTACCAAATTCTGAACTTTTTAGATACCTCCAAATCAAAAATTGTTACACACCTTTTTTAAACACTGATACCTCTCTATCCCAAATTACGATTTTTGAATCAGCATGCCTGAAAGACCCTCATTTAAGAGGTATAATATCTTCTATATATTCCCACATTTCTATGTACCCTGGTTTAGATAAACCACCTTATGCACCTAAATAGGAGGAGCACCTGGAAATAATATTTGATATGGCTGATTGGTCCAAAATCTGGTCTGCAACAAAATCCTCCTCACCAAATACACTGGCGGTAGAAACCAACTACAATTTTTTAACTCGTTGGTACCTTGTTCCCTCCAGGTTGGCCAAATTTATGCCAAAACCAAACAGCCCAATGCTTCCAGGGATGTCCTGATCCAGACACCCACTTACATATTTGGTGGTCCTGCCCGTTAGTACAAATATATTGGGAAAAGGTATTTGATCTCACTGTGCAACCAGACCCAGCCACAGCCTTGCTCATCCTAAAACCGGATCTCATTACACATAAGCAATTCAAACTTCACACTCAACTTCTTACGGCAGCTAAGCAAACAATAGCAAGGGCATGGAGGACCCCTAACCTGGAGATATCCGAGACCATAAGTAGAGTAAATGACTTTATGTCTCACGCCAAAATGCTAGCTATAGAAAGGGATCAAATTCCAGTCTTTGAAAAAATCTGGAACCCTTGGATTAATTATCACCTTCCATCATTCCGCGACAACTCAATTCTTATGCCATGGTAGCTGAAAGATTCATTCGGTAATAAAGGACTTAAAAAAACAAATTTCTAGAGCTTGGGTGTTACTCTACTCATTATCGTGAACATTATAGTGTTCTGTTTAAACCCTCAGGCTGTAGGCCAACTTACTCGAACCATCTCAGTGGACTTCTACACTTCCTTTTCTATTTTGCTACTATCCTATCCATTTTTTCTTTTGTTTTGTTTTTTGTCTATCCTTTTATTTTTATTTATTTTTATTTTATAACTCATTTTATTTAAACAGTAATAAAGTACTGCTTTACATAATTACAGTATACTTCAATATTCCAGGTCCAAGTAAAACATTTATATGAGGCTCACGCGATGAGGACGTGACGTGCGTGAGGTGGGAGGTGCCGGATAGCTCCATGGTTGTAGGAGACACCCGCCGCCTCGAGGCTTCGAAGTCTCCGATGTCATCACCGGAGGACCCGCAGACATCAGCGTGAGAGGCTGGGGTGCCGTGCGGGTCGAGCGGGAGCTCCATCCCCGTCCAGGACCCGACTTCCCCAGGGGACTAAGTTAGAGATCGAGTCCCCACGAGATACGCCAGCCAGACAGTTGGAGAAGCCTGAATAGCTGGGTTTTCTGAGTTCCGGCTGGGAGGGTGCCAGCAATCCGAGCGGAGGTCATGCTGTGTGAGAGACAGCTGGATCCCCACAGAAACTCATCGGAGCTAAGTGGCCGGGCAGTGGCGTTTGGAGGAAATCTCAGGGTCTGGTGAGGCGCTCAGCAGAGCCGAGAATGATCGGGTTTCCCTCCTCCCCCTGATCCCCCCTGCTTCCCTAACACAGCTTATTAGGCAATCCTCAGTGCAAACGTAGTTCATACCAATCTGCAAGTGTTTTATTTTGCAAGTGTTTTTTTTTTTTTTTCCTATATAGGACTGTCTGGTGGAAAAAAAAAATATATAACCGAACTATGTAGTCAGTAGTCAGTAGTCTGACATGCGATATATGGAGTTACTGGCGAAATAACAGGGGGGAATGATATTCATATCTATTAAGTGATGCATCGGCTCCTGCATTCCTATTTGTCTTCCTTGGCTAAAAGATATATTAATGGGACCTATCTCTCTTCTATCGCTGCTTCTTTTTTATCGATTGAAATTGAATTGAACTGTACTGAATCGCACGATTTTTCTTGAAATCTTGAAATCACAGGGAAAAGAAAAAAAAAAAGGGGGAGAACAAACCCAGATGTACAGGGGTACGGATGTTTTCAGTTTTTGCCTCTACAGATTATGTTGTCTCTCATAATATGGTTGATTATAAAAGAGGGACATAAATGAGCAGATGATGTTAAGGAAAATTTGGATCTTTGTGCATACTGATTCCTACTGATTCCTTGCTCCTCTTTTTTTTTTTTTTTTTTCTTTTTTTTTTTTTTTTGATTAGTGAGGAAATGGGACTGTAATTTATAAGTATTTTTAGGGGCAGGTCGAACAGACTACAGGAGGTGAACGTGTACCTATGGTAGGGCCCCCCATGCCGAAGGGAAAGTACGGTAATTATATTCCCCCCCCAGGGGTGTGAGCGCCCTCAGCACAAAGCACAAAAGGGACCGCTGTGTAAAAAAAAAAAAAAAAAAAAAAAGAAAGGAATTACATCCAGTTTCTGGACTACTAAGGAGGATATTACCTGTCAGAGCTGTATTGGAAGCGAAATTGAAAAGGATCTGGATATACATCTGCACTAATGTAGCAATCCGCTTAAGGCGATTTTTTTTTTTTTCTCTCCTTTTCTGTGTTTTCTCTATACTGCAGACGGCCTAAGATATATTAAGAGGCCGGCCCTCTGTTTCTATTGAATAGAACTATAAGAAGTAGCCCGGAGAGAAGCATACCTGTTTTGGGAGATGAACAGGGAGATAGCTTGGGAGTGGATCTGAATTTTGATTTCCCGCTGGTGTTTTTTCTGTGGTTGAATTATCATTTTCCCAACAGGCCAGGGCAATGTAGCATCAGCACCCGGAGGAAAAACTCCTAGCGGTGAATGGGTTATTATTACAGGTACACTAAAGATAACCCACAAGTGACTGAGAGAAGCGAGTAAAATCATAGGGCTGAAGAAAGAGGGACTGTGAAAAGAAATATTAAGAACCTCCCTGACATAGGCAACTATCCTGCCCCAGGAACATATAGGAAAAACGGGCTGAAGTAACACAGGAAGATAACTCTGGTAAATACTGAAGGCAGTATTACTATAAAAGGGTAATCTGGTAAATTTAGGAAACCGCAGCCCAAAAGCAGTAAGGGACCCTTTAACTCTAAGGTTAATAGACAAGGTCGTCTAGAAAAACGGATCTGACTGGTCGCGGGGGGTAATCTCTCTCTCGTTACTCTGCCCTTTACCCCCTCCTAGTAGCTTTATTTCCAAACTGGGGAAGAGAATTAGACCCGCCAACAAAATGAATAGATCAACGAGAGGGGGTAATACAAAACCAACTAAGAATAAACTGGGGAATAGCTCCATACAGCAATACATGACGCCGGAAGGGACCCTCAAAAGCCCAGGCTCTGCAAAAAAAACTGAAAAAAAGACTGTTACAAAAAAGGGGGTAGGATCAGGTAGCGCCGAGAGCTCTAGAGGTGAAATGACACTTGGAAGTGAAGAAGAGCAATATAATGTACAGGAGATAGCCCAAGATACGCTCCCCCCGACAAAGGCAGAGAAGAATGCAATGCTACTGAGGATGGAAAATTCCATGGAAAACATCATCAAGACAGAAATCAACAAGATAAGAGTAGACTTGGGGGGGCTCAGCGATAGAGTGGTAGAGACAGAAAGGAGAATTGAGGAGCAGGAACAGGAAATAAGCATCTTGAAAAAACAAGTAAAGACCCTGACTGAAAACCAGAGACTGGCGGTATATAGGATTGAGGATCAGGAAAATCGCAATAGGCGACAGAACCTTAGAATTAGAGGGATTGTAGAAGAAAAGGATGAGGACCTCAGAGACACCATGAACACAATCTTTAATCCTCTATTAGAGAAAGCAGCTGAATCTAAGTCCCTCAAGATCGAGAGAGTTCACCGAGTGGGGAATTTCCAACAGATAGAGAGATACGGTCCTAGGGATGTGGTGGTCCGTTTTAGGAACTATGTCGACAAAGCGGAAATTTGGGGAAGGCTCAGAGGAAAACCTCCCCTGAGACATAGAGATACTGAGATACAAATATTTTCAGATCTGTCTAAAGAAACGTTGGCTAGAAGAAGACACTTGAAACCCCTTTTAGACCGCATGCGGGCACATAACATAAAGTATCAATGGGGTTTCCCGGCGTGCCTCATAGGCATAAAAGGGGGTAAAACAGCACGATTAAGGTTCCCGGAGGATTCGACCAAATTCTGCTCTAAAATGGACATAACAATACCTGAACTCCCAGATTGGGTGGATTAGTCGGGCACAGATTAGAAGGGGATCTGGGGGGGAGGAGACGGGGGGGAGGTCAGGGGAGTATCTTGAGCACCACCACGATTGAGGAGCCAAGGATGAAGGCGAAGAGTCTTCTACCAGCGGCCCCTAGGCCAAGAGCGGGCCAAGGTGGGGGGGGAGGGAGGGGGGGGATATGCAGGGGGAGGGGAGGGGTGGGGGGAATAAGGGGGGGGTGAGGGCGGCGGGGGAGAGGGAGGGGGGAGGGAGGGGGACCATCTTAACGACTCCACAAAAAAATTCCTTAAAGCGCAAAAAAAAAAAAAAAAAACAAGTCATATGACAGAGTTGAAGTTCCTCTCTTACAATGTAAAAGGTTTAAACTCTCATAGTAAGAGATATAAAATTCTCAGTGAATTAACACAATATAAAACGGATATTGCTTATTTACAAGAGACCCATATTACATTGGAGTCTAACATAAAGTTGTATTCACCAGAATACCCTGTGTGGTATTATGGAGACACAATTTCATCCCGATCCCGCGGGGTTGCGATAGGGTTTGCTAGTAAAATTCGATTCACATTGGTGGACAGACAGACAGATCCCGAGGGGAGATTCCTGTTCTTAAAAATAAAACTAGGTGGGGAGGTATATACCTTGGCAAATGTCTATTGCTCCTAACGTGAATGCGGTTAAATATATAAGAAAAATTCTGAGAAAATTAAAATAATTTGAAGAGGGCCACGTAGTAATAATGGGTGATTTCAATTTCTGCATTTGCCCAAACCTTGATAGTACGTCCGGTGTGCAGGGGACTAATCGTGAGCAGCTAAAGATATTGACAAGACAAATGACACAAAACCAAATGGTGGATGTTTGGCGAATCTTTAATCCCAAGGCTAGGGATTACACATATTTTTCACCTGTACACGGGACGTACTCGAGGATCGATTACGTCCTCGTAGACCATAGACTCCTGGAGAGTGTGACTGAAGTAAGGTGCGAGATCATGACGATTTCCAACCACGCTCCTATAACCATGAAAATAGTTACCTCTATACCAAAAGCTTCTCCACCAGAATGGAGACTGGATGAGAGTCTGTTGGGAGACGAGGATGTGGTCGAGAGGATACAGAAAGAGCTGGAACTCTATTTCAAGGAGAATGATAAGGAGGGTATCTCAAGAGCTTCCCTGTGGGACGCTCATAAAGCCTATATTAGAGGGATTTTTATTGCAGAAGGGATAAGGAAAAACAAAATAAGAACGGATAAATTAAAATCGTTAAGGGAGGAGATTCTCAGACTGGAACAGGAACATAAATCTCAGGGGCAAAAGAGGGAAATACTCCATAAGCTAATTATAACAAGAGACGAATATAGAGCCTTGGCGGAACAAGAAACTAGGAAATATATAGACAGGACAGAGAGAGAAAGATATGTCTGGGGAAACAAACCTAGTAAAAATCTGGTTAGAATGGTAAGAAAAAAGAAGACTAGGAATTTTATTGAAAAAATCAGGAATGGGAATGGGGAATTAGTCTATATGCTACAAATAAAATCGCGGAAGCCTTCCGAAGCTACTATGGAGATTTATATGGTGTCCAACAAAAGATCAGGGACCCAAGTGAAAAAAGGGATAAGACCAGGGAAGTATTACAGCAAGCCAATCTCCCGAAGCTAGAAGAGCATGAGATAGCAGGAATGGAGGAATCTATAACGGAGCAGGAAATAAGCGAGGTACTAAAAACCATTCCTAAAGGGAAAAGTCCTGGGCCTGATGGCTTTTCGTCCGCGTATCTACAGAGATTTAGCACTATTTTAGTGCCTAGACTCTGTCAATACTTTAATGGACTGGGATCAGACTATGAGATGAGTAGAGAGGCATTAACAGCAATGATTACAGTGATAAAAAAGGAGGGGAAGGATAATACGACCTGTTCAGGCTTCCGACCTATCTCGCTCCTGAACGCGGATACTAAGCTGTACGCGAAAATACTGGCTGTTCGAATGAAGGGAGTGATGACAGACATGGTCCACCCCGAACAGGTCGGATTTATCCCGGGAAGGGAGGGTAAAGATAACGGGGTCAGGGCTCTGCTCCTTCTCCAACAGCTGAGGGAAAGCGGGACCCCCGGTCTGCTCCTGTCAGTAGACGCCGAGAAAGCGTTTGACAGGGTAGACTGGGGGTTCCTGATACAAACACTAGAAACTATAGGACTAGGCCCAAGGATGATTGGGTGGATCAAAACTCTTTACCAGCACCCATGTGCTAGGATAAAAATAAACGGATCCCTATCAGCCCCTTTTGAGATGAGAAATGGGACTAGGCAGGGATGCCCTTTGTCCCCCCTCCTTTTTGTGTTAACCTTAGAACCCTTATTGGCAATGGTCAGACAAAACCCAGAAATATATGGAGTAGAGGTAGGAGAAGAGGAGCATAAACTGGCTGCTTTTGCCGATGACGTTTTGTTTTTTATATGTAGCCCAAGAGTCACCCTTCCAAACTTAATAGCCACCTTAAGACAATATGGGGAGGTCTCCAACTTCAAAATGAACACAGCGAAAACGGAAATTTTGAATGTTAATATCCACAAAGAGGAAGAACAATTCCTGCGGAAAAAATATAGCTTCTCATGGCAGACAGAGATAAATTATCTGGGCATTAAATTGGCAAATACCCTAAAACAAATTTATAGAATAAACTATATCCCTCTGCTCGACGAAATAAAAAAGGAAATTAAAAATATTTATAATAGACCTATTTCGTGGTTCGGAAGGATTAATGTTGTGAAAATGATTTTAATTCCTAAAATCTTATACAAATTTCAAATGCTTCCAATTTATTTACCTATACCATATGTTAAAATACTTAATTCCCTTATTATGAATTATATTTGGAACAACAAAAAACATAGGATTTCGGCTCAAACCTTAAAACGGGCCAAAGATAAGGGGGGCCTAGCGGTTCCAGACATTAGAATGTATTATAACGCTTCGGTTATCTCAAGGGTTATAGAATGGGCTAAAGAGTCACAGGATAAAAGATGGATAAGTATTGAAAGTTCACTAGCTAGAGCACAGTTAGGGAGATTGATTTGGAACCCACCACAATTTAGATATATACACATGTCAGCACATGCAATCACACACAACGCTTTGAGGATCTGGGAGAGAGTACACAAACAATTAAAAACAAAATACAACTCGCCTTTTATAGATCTAAAAGAAAATAAATATTTTGCACCAGGGACAAGGGAAGTAGGTGGTAATTGGATAGGAAACAGAGTACAGTTAAATTACTGCCCTCGATCTGAGGGGATGAGTATATATATATATTTTTTTTTTTTGTTTCTTTTTCTTTTCCTTTGTTTTCGGCCCACTGAGGATAAATAAAAAAAAAAACATTTATATGATAAATAGTATTTCCAACTACAGTCATGAATATCTTGATGTAATGATTTATTTACTTTTCTATTTTCTGTTGAGTTTATATAATTTACTTATCGGTACATATATAGTGGACCATGACGTTTGCTTTTTTCAAACCTGTTGTAAGTTGGATAACTTATTACAACTTGTGTAACACAAGATTTGTACCTGATTATCATATTCACTCAATAAAATACTTTGACAAGGAAAAAAGATGATCTTAGACCGAGTACATGGATACCAAACACGACATGCTTTAAAATTGCGCACAAACGCGTAGCGGCGACAAACTACATACATTTTTAAAAGCCTTTAAAAGCCTTTACAGTTTACCACTTTAGACTTACAGAGGAGGTCTACTGCTAAAATTACTGCCCTCGATCTGACCTTCGCGGTGATACCTCACATGCATGGTGCAACTGCTGTTTACATATGACACCAGACCAACGCTTGCATTCACCTTTGCGTGAGCATAGGGGGGGGGGGCAGGGGTGTTTTTTTTATTATTTATTTTATATTTTTAAACTGTTCCTTTCATTTTTATTTTTTTCATCATTTTTATTGTTATCTCAGGGAATGTAAATATCCCCTATGATAGCAATAGGTAGTGATAGGTACTCTTTTTTTTTTAAATTGGGGTCTATTAGACCCTAGATCTCTCCTCTGCCCTCAAAACATCTGACCACACCAAGATTGGTGTGATAAAATGCTTTCCCAATTTCCCAATGGCGCTGTTTATATTTGGTGAAATCTAAGTCATAAAATGCTCATAGCTTTGGGTTTCTTAGGCCAAAGAGATGATTGGAGCCATTCTGGTCTCTGATCAGCTCTATGGTCAGCTGGCAGAACCACCGGCTGAATTCTCAGGTTCCCTGTTGGTACAGGAGAGCCAGAAAAATCATGACTGTGGGGGGGGGCGGCATTCCCTCCCATTGCTTGTAAAAGCAGTCTAGAAGCTAATTAGCTGCTATGATTGCTTTTACATGAAAGCTGACCGCTGGCTGAAAAGAATGATACCAAGATGATACCTAAACCCACAGGCATCATTCTTGTATAACCACTCAAAGTCCATTAACATACCAGTACGTTGCTGGTCCTTGTTGGGCATATATTGTAATCTTTTTTTTCATGCAGCCTGTGATCTGAATGAAAAAAAGAGACTGATCGGTGGGTATGCCCACCATTCGAGTACCTCCCTTCATCCACCCACTTCTAATGATGGGCATATATGCACTATTTATATATGCCAAAGCATGGGGCCATCCGCCTCAAAAGTTAGGAGCAAATCGCTCCTCCACCCCTGCTGCCCCCATGCTTCGCAATATATGTTCTTTTTCTTTTAACTGTGGTGGTGAAATCACCTCCTACAGCATTGGAGTCATGGCTTTATGCATCGTGGGAGCAAACGCTGTTGCTGTTAAGATAAATCAATCTGTGCTGCAGCTGAATGGCGTACCCGAAAACAAAAAAATTGTCAACGATAAATACAGTAAACTATAAAAAAAATTACATACCTGAAAAGCAAACATGATAAAACATAATAACAATAAAACATTGCAGAATAGAATACAGTAAAAAAAAGAGCAGAACAATAGAGAGAGAATAGAGAAAGAGAACAATAAAACAACAATTTTCTTTTTATATATATATATATTTTTTACTTTTTCTTAACACTTTTTTTGTAACTGTAACTGTAATGGTTCGGTTCCAGGTTCGGGTCTCTCAAAATGAGATGGCATCTTGGGAGACCCTGTAAAAATGTGTCCTAGTCTGTGAAATGCTGTACCCTATGCTAAAACTGCACTAGTGTATGGCAGCATTTAAAACATTCACCAATGCAAAGAAAAGTATTGTCAGTACAGGAGGGACAATAATAGCAGGTGTCACGCCTATATCCGCACTTTCTACAGACACAACATTTTCTTTGGGGGGCTCATTGGGTAGGGGTACGAAGGAGGACATACAGAAAATGCCTCTCATGCAGCCGGCTTACTGCTTTATGTTGGGGATGGTGAGGTGAAGCACCATCTGGAAACAGAAGGGCTCTGACGATCTCTTCCTGGAATTTAAGGATGGATCCAGTCCATCCTGAAGCTCTGTATAGCACATGAGCATTCAGCAAAGCCAATTGAAATATGTATACAGACACTTTTTTGTACCAGCGTCTGGCCTTACTGGCAGTAAGGTACAGCGCCAACAACTGGTCGTTGAGGTCCACCCCTCCCATATTTTGGTTATATTCATGGACACAGAGGGATTTCTCCACAACACCAGTTGCCGTAGAAATTTGGACCGTCGTGTCTGCATGAAGGGAGGACAGAGCGAAAACATTCTTATTATCCCTCTACTTCACAGCGAGCAAATATTACACTTGAAGCAGGCTCTCTCCCCCAGCCTAAGACAGCAATCTACAAGTCTCTGGGGTAAGCCCTGGTGATTGTTTTGCATGGTGCCACATGCGCCAATTTGATGATTAAACAAGTGACTAAAAAGTTGCACGCTCGTGTAATAATTGTCCACATACAAATGGTACCAATTTCCGAATAAGGGTGACACCAAGTCCCACACAATCTTGCCAGTGCTCCCTATGTAATCTGGGCAGTTCTCTGGCTCTACTTGACTATCTCTTCCCTCGTAATCCATAAAACTATATATATAGCCAGTTGCCCTGTCACAGAGCTTATACATCTTGACCCCCATATCTGGCACGCTTGTTGGGAAGATACTTTTTGTTTTGAAAGACAAGCGGACAGAAAATGTAATCAAGGACTCATCAACGCAGACAACTTGAGTAAACAAGGCTGCAAAATGTTCGCTAAAGGGGTTTACGAGGGGCCGAATTTTGTAGAGCCAATCGTATTCAGGGGCTCCATTAGGGCGACAGAGTTCATTGTTGTTGAAGTGCATGAACCGCAAGATCTGCTCGTATCGTGCCCTGGTCATGGAGGCAGAGAACAGGGGCAAATGGTAAACTGGGTCAATGGAACAATATGACCACAACTTACTCATTTTAACTATGCCCATGTCGAGGCATAGGCCCAGAAAGGTCTTAAATTTGGAAACCGTAATTGGTTTCTATTCTCTGGCAAGGGAGGACTGGGGATTAGCGGTGATGAATTGACCAGCATACAAATTACTTTGCTCCACAATGGATCTATAGAGATCTTCCCGTGAAGATTTTCCACCTGAATTCCTGGTTGGCCAGTGAATGGGGGAAGTACGGGTGCTGCAGATGTGGTGGGCTCCCAATTAGGATTGCCGAATTCTGCAGGAAGGACACTATGGGCACGACAGACCTGTCTTTGTCTTCTTGGTGGCAGTGGGACACTACTTACGATTGCCACCTCGTCAGCTTGAACTGCACTTATGGGACCCGCCACATCACCATGTGATACATCGGTGCTGGATGTATGACCAGGGTGTACTAGGCCACTGGTGCTTGTCAGTTCACCAGAAGGATGAGCTGTACTAGTACTTCTCAGCTCCATACGAGAGCCCTGCGGTTCTTGCACCTCAACAACAGCAGAAGAAGAATGGGGTCGGGTACGCCTGACCTTGGCAGGGACCACAGCTACATCATCAGTGCTATCTGTCATAGAGCCGCTGTCGTCTACAGGATCGTATTCTGAGCCTGAATCTGACAGATGAGTGACTTCCTCTTCACTATCTTTCATGGTCAGAAATGTGTAGGCCTCTTCACTAGTGTACCTTCAATTTGCCATTTTGGGCTCTAGATTTACTGGTACACCAGTAAGATTCACAGGAAAAAAAGCTCCTATGCTGTCAGCAACTGTATCAAATGCTACCCAAAAAACTATTAGTGATTGCAGGGATCAGGCCTGACTCTGCGAACGCTGCAGTTATGTGTTTAGTGTTTTGTAAGTGACAGTGATTATTCGATACTGCACTTTGGTGGGCTGGGCTGGGCGCAGGGGCAAAACGCGTTAGCAGTTATCTGGGCTGATCCGGCTAACACTGCATTTTTGGGAACCCTAAACTGCTGGGGACGCTAGTATAGATCTGATCAGATATTGATCTGTTCAGACACTACACCACTAAGGGAGGTGTATGCTGCGTGGGTGGGTGTTAGTGCTACTGGCACTAATCTGTCACCACTGGGAGATCAGGGGGTTTAACCTTTATTGGGTAATAAACGACGGGTGCCCTGACGCTATAAAAAACAAACAAACTAACCAATGTCATCCGTAACACTTATATGGTGATCACTGGTGACAGGGGGTGAAAGGGTTAACTAGGGGGCAATCAGGGGGTTAAAACCTTTATTAGGTAATATATGGGGGTATCTAACGCTATAAAAAGCTGACGGTAAACCTAAATAACTAACTGGCTAACTAGCGTCACCAGTGACACTTATACGGTGATCACTGGTGACAGGGGGCAATCAGGGGGCTAAAACCTTTATTAGGTACTGTAGTACATGGGGGTACCTGACACTATAAAAAGCTGACAGTGAACCTAAATGACTAACTGGCTAACTAGCATCACCTGTGACACTAATACAGCGATTGGAAAAAAAGATTGCTTAGTGACACTGGTGACAGGGAGTGAAAGGGTTAACTGGGGGCGATCAAGGGGTTAAACCTTTATTAGGGGGGGTATCCTAGACCTAAAGGGGCCTACCACTAACTGCCCTAACACTTTTTACAGTCACAAATGACAGCAAATGCAGTGATCAGTAAAAAAATTAACACTGCATTTGGTGACACTGTGACTGGGGGTGCAGGGGGTGATCGGAGGATGATCGGGGGGTGATTGGGGGGAGATTGGGGGGGTGAAAATGGTGCCTACGTGTACTTGTGTCAGTGTACTGTTGGTGCACTTACTCTGAGATGTCTTCTTTCCCCGGGCGCCGGACGAAAAAGACCGGCACGAGGAGAGTGACATCACTTCCTCTGCTTCCGTTTACAGTTACAGAAGCAGAGGAAGAAGCTCATTCGTCAGGATCGATCATGAGGTGGTGGCCATGAATCGGTGGCCTCCCCCTCAGCACGGATCGCTCCTGGAACGATGCCGACTGTTTCAGGCTCCAGGAGAGGGCCCGATCGTGCCCCCCGCTCGCTAGGAGGCAGGGACGTACAGTTGAGCCCATCTGCCTGCCTGTGTCATTCTTTCGATGTATATCATCGTGTGGCGGTCGGCAAGTGGTTAATGTTCCCTAGGGGGTTTGTAACAGCTCTGGTGAACTTAAGTGACCACAACTGCGGTTAGCAAGGACTTCAATGCACTTCTCTATGTAAGCTATGAGTAAACACTGAAGTTAGTGTGAAACGCGTCAGCTGTCCTAGGTTCCGTTGCTGTGATTTGTAGTGCCTGTTTCAATTTTTTTACATTAAAGCTTTGGATTGGAGTGCGGCTGTCCTGATCATCTTTTGTTCTTGTTTACGCACTTATCTATGTTATGTGAGAATTCAGTATTAGACCCCAGGCGTCACTCCAATCAGAGAACAGGAGTTTGGGGGTTCTCTACATCATCTCTCTCTCTCTCTCTCTCTCTCTCACATAAAGAAATGTGTTGATCTACTAGGGGTGGACGTATTACAACATGCGTCCAACCACTAGCGTTAAAAGATTACGATGCACGTGAAGATTCCAATGCACTTCTCTATGCAAGTGATTATCAGTAAAAAAAGGAATAAATATTGCGCATACCCAAATAACTAAAAACAATAATAGCTGCGTCTCAAGGATGTCATACAACATCAAACAGGTATGGGAAAAAAAAGGGGGAGTCGCGCTAGTAAACCAATGTGAAAAAAAGACACCAGTAAGTGTCTCAATGTGATGATAATAATAATACTTTGTCTGTGAGACTAATATAACAATAAAAATATTGTCACAGCAAAAAATGTATTTTACAGTGATAGTACATTTTGATGAACCATAGTGCAAAATAAAAAAGAAACAGTGAAGCCAGAAGGCAAAAAAGAGTCCCAAAGTATGGTGATGAAAATGACAGTGGATCCTAGATGCCAGTAGTATCCACAACACAGTAGTCAGTGCAGACAGGAGACCTCCACCCATGGGTAACACTGACTCTTACCAGAGATCAGAATAAAACCAGCATTTATGCAGAAATCCAAGCTCCACTGCAGGGCCAGAATCAATCCTTCAAATAGTGATGAAGCCTCACTGATAATTGTTTCCACTCAGCAACAGCAGACACACCGCTCCAAATCATAGGAAGAAAGCCAAGGAGAGCACATAGCGTAATACTGCATACAGTTTTATTGATAAATCTACAGATTATGTACTTACATAAAATTCTTTAAAAACTAGCATATAGAGGACTTAAAATGACACATCCGGCCGGCCTGTGTAGGAGCGTACGCCCAGGATATCCGGGTCCTTACACGAGTAACGCGGTGACGTCAAGGCGTCTCCTCCCGACGTTTCGTCACAACAGTGAACGTTACTATGGTTATATATGGTTATAATTTGTGCTTAAAGTAGAACTATGGGCAACACTTTTTTTTTTCATTTTGGATAGAGTATGGGAGGCTTATAGCCCCTGTCAGTTTATTTTTTTACCATCCCTGTCCCATTCCCTTCACTTCCTGCCCCATAGCCAAACAGGAAGTGAGAGGAAATAATGCAAATTAAGGGAATCCATTGCCCCCCAGGCTCTCGGAACTAGTGTCCCTACTCGAAAAGTGTCTTAACCAGAAAGGGGTGTGGCCTTGACAGGAAGGGGTGGGTCATATTTAAATTAGGGGGTACACGAGTTTAGTCAGGCCTAGGGCAGAACAAAACCTAAATACACCTCTGCATCTACTGTAGACACACCACTACGCATGTGTCCAGAAAGTCTCTTAAGACATCATTCAGAAGGCTTTGCAGGGTTGTTGCCACTTTGCACAGTCCCAATGTCCATTTTTCGGCAAAAGGGGACAGACTCAAGTTTTGAGGTTTAGGGACAGGTGCTGTGAAACTTGATTAAAATTCAGCTACAGTAGGTGCACGCGATATTGTGTCAATCTCGCTCCCTTTCTCGGCGAGATTGAGCACCTACGAGCCCCATCGTGGGAGCCAGCGCCGAACTGGCTTGCCGCGATAGAGACAAAACCGTCATAGAAGCGACGGGAGATCCGACTTGGATTCCCGCCAATTCTACATGTGTGCGGCGTTTGTTATGAATCCTGAGGGGGAAGTCCCCGCCGGATTTTAAATAAAAATCCGGCATGGGTTCCCCCCTCAGGAGCATAACGGGCCCTTAGGTCTGTTATGGGTTGTAAGGAGAGCCCTCCCTACGCCAAAAAAACGGCGTAGGGGGTCCCCCTACAATCCATACCAGACCCGTATCCAAAGCACGCTACCCGGCCGGCCAGGAAAGGAGTGGGAACGAGCGAGCGCCCCCCCTCCTGAGCCGTACCAGGCTGCATGCCCTCAACATGGGGGGGTTGGGTGCTCTGGGGCAGGGGGGCGCACTGGGGGCCCCTCCCCACCCCAGAGCACCCTGTCCCCATGTTGATGAGGACAGGGCCCCTTCCCGACAACCCTGGCCGTTGGTTGTCGGGGTATGCGGGTGGGAGGCTTATCGGAATCTGGGAGCCCCCTTTAATAAGGGGGCCCCCAGATACCGGCCCCCCCACCCTAAGTGAATAGATATAGGGTACATCGTACCCCTACCCATTCACCTGGAGGAAAAATGTTAAAGTCAATAAACACAACACAAGAGTTTTTAAAATAATTTATTAGTCTGCTCCGGAGGCCGCCCCCTGTCTTCTTTAGCTCTGTTTATCAGGGGGGGGCTTCTTCTTTGATGTCTTCGGGTGGGGGCCGCTCTTCGCCGCTGTCCGGTTCTCTTCCACCGCCGGGGGGGTCGCTTTTATAAAAGCGCCCACTCCTCGGCGGGTTTCCTCCGACGTCTTCGGCAGGGGGTGGTGTGCTTCTTCTTCCGCTATCCGGGGGGGTCTTCTTCGGCTATCCGGGGGGTCTTCTTCACTCTCCGGGGGTCTTCTGCTATGTTCGCCGCTCTCCGCTGTTGACTCGGCGCACCCCGGTTCTTCCTCCAGCTGTCCGGTGCCTTCTCCTTCAGCGCTGAACGTCTATCTTCTTCTTCCGTGCTGTGACGTATTCTTCTTCTTCCGGGCTGTGACGTCATCTTCTTCTCTTCTCCAGATGTTGACACGCCGGCTCTTCTCGCTGAAATGACGGATGCGCGGCTTGCATCGGACCTATATAGGCCTCACAGTCCCATCATGCTCCGGTACCTACCCACGTGGGTAGGTATCACATGGGTAGGTACAGAGCATGATGGGACTGTGAGGTCTATATAAATCCGATGCAAGCCGTGCATCCGTCATTGCAGCGAGGAAAGGCGACGTGTCAACATCGGGAGAAGAAGAGAAGTGAAGAACATGACGTCACAGCACGGAAGAAGAACTCACAGCACGGAAGGAGAAGAAGACGTACAGCACGGAAGAAGAAGGCACCGGACAGCGAGAGGAAGAACCGGGGTGCGCCGAGTCAACAGCGGAGAGCGGCGAACATAGAAGGAGACCCCCGGTGAGTTGAGAAGACTCCCCGGATAGCGGAGAACACCCGTCGGGATAGCGGAAGAAGAAGCCCCCCCGCCGAAGACACCGGAGGAAACCCGCCGGGGGGTGGGGGCTTTTTTAAAAGCGACCCCCCCCCCGGCGGTGGAAGAGAACCAGACGGCGGCCCCCACCCACCCGAAGACGTCAAAGAAGAAGCTCCCCCTGGTAAAAGAGCTAATAAAGAAGACAGGGGGAGCCTCCGGAGCAGAAAAATAAATTATTTTAAAAACCCTTGTGTGGTGTGTTTATTAACTTTGACATTTTTCCTACAGGTGAATGGTTAGGGGTACGATGTACCCCATATCCATTCACTTAGGGTGGGGGGCCGGTATCTGGGGGCCCCCTTATTAAAAGGGGCTCCCAGATTCCGATAAGCCTCCCGCCCGCATACCCCGACAACCAACGGCCAGGGTTGTCGGGAAGGGGCCCTGTCCTCATCAACATGGGGACAGGGTGCTTTGAGGTGGGGGGGGCCCCGCAGTGCACCCCCCTGCCCCAGAGCACCCAACCCCCCCATGTTGAGGGCATGCAGCCTGGTCTGGTATGGCTCAGGAGGGGGGGGGCGCTCACTCGTCCCCACTCCCTTCCTGGCCGGCCGGGTAGCGTGCTTTGGATACGGGTCTGGTATGGATTGTAGGGGGACCTCCTACGCTGTTTTTTTCGGCATAGGGGGGCTCTCCTTACAACCCATAACAGACCTAAGGGCCCGGTATGCTCCTGAGGGGGAACCCATGCCGGATTTTTATTTAAAATCCGGCGGGGACTTCCCCCTCAGGATTCATAACAAACGCAGCACACGTGTAGAATTGGCGGGAATCCAAGTCGGATCTCCCGTCGCTTCTATGACGCGCTTGCTGGGATGTGCTGTCACTATTCCAGTGAGTGCGAGATCTCGGCACCATGTCGCCGAGAATCAGCGCGATGCTGTCGTGCTAAAAACACAATATCACAAACACCTACTGTAGTTTTTCGAGCATTATTCGAGCGAAGCCTCATCTGCAATCCCAATGTGCTGGTAAAGCACCGCTAAGACCCTAACATTTTAGGGCGTTTTTGCAGTGCCTCAGTGTGAAAGGGTAAGGCTTTTTTACAGCGCTTTCAATTCAATTCAATGGAGAGGGGCGTTTGATGTGCAGCGCACTTCCGCGTTCCAAGCTGGAACGCACGCAGTGTTTTTTTCAGCACCCAAAAGCTGCTTCAAAGATGCTGCTTGAAGGACTTTTCTCAACGGCCCGCCAGTGCAATGCCTCAGTGTGAAAGGGTAAGGCGTTTTTACAGAACTTTCAATTCATTTCAATGGAGAGGGGCGTTTGATGTGCGGCGCACTTCCGCGTTCCAAGCTGAAACGCATGCGGCGCCGGGCGATGATGTCATTGTGTGGGCGTGCGCCTGTTACAGAGTTATCCTTTTGCTAAGGAAGGCCACATGATGTTCCTCCCCATTTGCCATCTGTGACAAACTGTTTGCAAGTCCACTTCTGATACATCAGTTTGCTTGACAAATTTCTAAAAAAAGGTGGGGGTAAACAGTAGTAGACATCTACATAAGGCTGTTTTCAGGTCCTCCTGAAAGGCTCTCTCCAGCTCTTGGGTGCAGGGGATCAATGTAGACATGATTCCTTTGATGTGATTTTCAGAGGAGCTCCCACACTGACAAACTTTGGTAAAAAAACCTTCAGATGTAACCTAATAATCTGTCAAATGATCTGTCCTGGCATCCCTAGGCAAAAAAGAGGAAGAACAGCACGGTCTACAAACTCCAGGAAAGTTGTACCAGGGTGCATATATTACCCATGGAGGTAAATGCAGTGGGGACCAAAGAAGTAGGAAAGGTGTAGGATGTTAGCTCCCCTCTTAATTTTTACTGAGAAGGTGAACTATTACTTTAAGTCAAAGTACACTTATGTCAAAAACGAGGCAATGACCTAAGCCCATTGAGCCTTGGGTAGTCTCTCTTGATATGTCACTTTATTGAGTTTTGCAAGAAAGGCCTCCACATTTTCCTCAGGCATTATGGGCCAGATTCACATAGAATTGACCTGGCGCAGCGTATTAGAGATACGCTACGCCGCCGTATCTTACCTGGCTCTAAGTCGAATCCAGGAAGATTTCGCGCCGTAAGTTACGGCGGCGTAGTGTATTTCTCGGCGCGTATTTCAAATTGGGCGGGTAGGGGGCGTGATTCATTTAAATGAAGCGCGTCCCCGCGCCGATTGAAATCCGCATGCTCCGTTTCGAAATTTCCCGCCGTGCTTTGCGCGAAATGACGTCGCACCGACGTAATTTTTTTAACTTAGACGTGAGTTACGTCCTTTCCTATTCACGGGCGACTTACGCAAAAAAAAAATTCTAAATTCGACGTGGGAACGACAGCAATACTTTAACATGGCAAGTCTATCTATACGCCACGAAATAGCAGCTTTAACTATACGCCGGGAAAAGCCGACTAGCGACGACGTAAGAGAATGTGACGGCCATGCGTACCTTCGTGGATCGACGGAAAAAGCTAATTAGCATACCCGACACGGAAAACGACGTAAACTCCACCCAGCGGGCACCGAAGTATTGCACCTATGATCCGAAGGCGTACGAAGCCGTACGCCAGTCGGATCGAAGCCAGAAGCCGTCTAATCTTGGTTTGAGGATTCAAACTAAAGATACGACGCTGCAAATTTGAAAGTACGCCGGTGTATCAGTAGATACGCCAGCGTACTTGCTCTGAGAATCTGGCCCTATGTTTGTAACGAGTGCATGCACTTTTACTCTTCAGTAGTATCCCTTACCTGCGGTTCCCTTTCAACCAAGATATTAATCTGTCTATGAAGATGCAGGTTGATCTTTTACTGCTCTTTTCTTGCAGCATGTGTAGAATCCATATATAAATTACTTTTATAGTTTATTTAATGTTTATTTACATTGTTGGTTGAGTGGGTTATTTGGACGTGACTTGGGCTTCTCCATTTATAAAACCCTAAATCAGTGAAGCCTTCCATAAAGCGGATCTTCACCCAAAAGGGGATGTTTCACTTGTTTGCATCCTCCTCGCCCTCCGCTGCCACTGTGGCACTTTTTAGGAGTAAGGAGAGCGAGTACCTGGTTATTATAGGTGTTTGTGAATATCTTCAATAAAGTAAATATGCTGCTTTGCCCTGTCCTGCTTTACCTTTGCAAGAATCACAATGCAGATATTAACTTGACTTTTGTAAGCATAAATAAATGCACCTGGAGTGCTTCTATATTGACAATAATACTATACATATTGATATTATACTCCTTTCAGATAGTTTTGTCATGGAAAAGACCATAGCCCATCTGAACATTTGATCAAGAGGGCACATTCTGCTTGTTTGTTGTTGACTTCCAGACTGGCCACCAATTTAACAGTGCATAATATGATGCGGTTTATTATAGATTGGTCTTTTCACTGATATTTTGATATGTTCCCTTTACCATTTGATGGATATTAAGCTGACCATACATTGCTCCAACACTGAACAATTCCTGCTAAATTGGCCAAAATTAGAGCAGTTTGTGGCAAAAATAAATGTAAAAAAATGACCAACCTGGGCTGAATGAGGAAAAATGTATTGTGTATGGTGTATGGTTATGTACGTTCAGACCAAGCTACGCCACTCATTGTTGCGAAATTCATTGACGTCATCACGGTCACGTGATGCCACTCGAACGATTCCCCATCTAACAGGTGTTGGAGAAACAGGAACCTGATTGGTGGACAAAATAGTTCACAAACTTGCATGGAACTATCACAGAAGACTCTGTGGATATTCCATAAATCATCCGGCTGTAAGTGCCATCAGGCAGCAGCATCTCCTCATCTGGCAAAGGACATCCCGTTTTCTGGACCAACTACAAGGCGATAAACGTTATCTCCGGCTTCATATAGAGCTTACATGACCCAGTGTTTCTGTTCATCCCATGCATCAATACAGGCAGTTTAACTCAATGAATAACTCACTGTTAGGAAGACAGACGATGAATCCTTTTGAATGTTTTGTTTAATGGTGGATATTCATAGGTAGAAAAACATTGCAGTTGTAAGCCACATGGAAGATGTTAGCATGAAAGGGTATACAGGGCTAATGAGAGAAAGACAGGAAGTGGAGGAGAACATACAGAACTACGGCGGGAGAGAGAGTTCAGCTAGACAGAAGGGAGCAGAGCTTAAAGACACAGAGCAATAATAATACACATAGTGTAACACAACAGCCCGAGACATACATCTAGGACCTCATAACCACAGCCGTGAGACCGGAAGGCAGCCGGATCTGGTAATATAGGATGTTTTCTTTACTCCAAGTTCAGCTTTGGAACAGCTAAGTATAACTGTTAATGCCACACTGCTGAAATGACGTTATCTATACTTGACTGAGGTACATATGACTGTACTCAGTATGCCAGTGAACCCAGGAATCAGAGGAATCTGATACACACAGGCATTTACACTGGGGATAAAGACTTGTCGCCATTCAGTATCCAGAAGCTAACTAGGCACATACTGGGACCAAGATCCATAGCCCTCCAGCAATTAGCAGCAGTAATTCCTACGCATCTCCTTAGTGGTTATTTTAACCCTGAGAATACCACCTTTATCTCTACAGGAGCAAACAAGCAATAGGAGCAAAACTTTAGGTACTTCCATTAAACTACAGTTAATGAATCACTGATACATGTAGACTCTGAGGCTCCATGCACTAACACTAGACACTTTTCTTCGGATGCACAGCAGGTTCCCTATATTTGCAGCATTCCAATACCCCCGGGGGCTACACGCACACAGATCGCCTAGATAAGATTTTTCATTTGAGATTTTTTTCAATTTAATAATCGGTGCTTTCTGCTGGCAATCTCTGTGTGTGTGGTAATCAGGCGTCCGGACCATTTGTTGTTACATGTATGTTATTTGTTTTTATTTGTCTGTCCTTTGTCCATGTACCACACTCCACCCCAGCAGTTTGGGACCTTATCAACTGTAACCAGTAAAGAAGTGATTCCATTCCTCAGCACGCTGAGCAATGTTTTTACTTTTCAACTTTTGAATTAAATAATAAAACTATGTTGTATTTTTATCAGCCTCTATCATTGCCCTTTGCATGCCTCAGTAGCCGTTTGGTTTAGGGTTCCCTCATCTGAGATTTCCCTTAAAACCTCCCCCCAACCCCCTTTTTTTGCTTAGTCAACAACACCCGATCAGGGTCTGAAGAAACTCATACAAATGGTAGGTGTGTCATCAGTGAACCCGTCAACCATTCATCTTGTCATCTTGTATAATTAACATATATCCGCTCGAACCAAGGAGCAATAAAGAATTCATTAAGTAAGAGTTGTCATAAAATAATTCTGTAAAGTATGTTATCACAGCTTGCCAGTGTCATTCATAGATTGCAAGTAGAAACTGGTGCACAGATAAAGGCTTACTGTTCTGGAATTGTGTGTAATGATAAAGCATTTTACCAAAAGAAAGCATTTGTGTAAAAAGGCGTTCACATATTTCTATATATTCGGGATTACATCTGGATATTATTTTAAATTAATATAAGATACTTTTCTTGCTGGCAGGTTAGTATAACAGGATAAATACAGTACATATTTAGAATCTTTATAAGTATATCTTCCAACCAGAAAAATGTTCTCCATATCACCCCACTCCATCCCTTCCCCTTTTTCCCCACTTTCCACCCCCTTTTCCCCCACAAACTCCCTACCTATCCCTTCCCTCATCCTGCCCCCCCCATCCCCTTTCTCCCCCCCACTTTTTATGCATAATGTTGTTACATTCCTCTGTTGAGAGATTTCACACTGTTTGCATTTTATTCCTCTGATTAAATGTTACTACTTTCATCTGAAACAGCACATTTACATATTTTTTCTTACTAGTCGTTTTCATAGTCCCTGAGCGTTTCATTGTGACCCCCCCCCCCCCCGCCATATCATGTTCTGTGGTGCTAAGTCACAACTCAGAGATGCAACACTGATAACCTACAACCTACTTTTCTTCCTTCGCCCTCATTTCGTTCTCCCTTCTCTCTCCGTCACCTACCATTATCCTTGAGTTAGATGAGGAGGTACTCCAGGGCACATACCTGTTACATCATCTATGACTTCTCTAAAGATTACCTAATTATGCAGTGCTATGGCTCCTCTTAGAATATTGTCCCTCAATGTAAAGGGACTTAACTCCCCTAACAAAGATACAATGGCTTTTCTCCCCTTCTGATCATTGAAGGCATCCATAGTTTGCCTATAAGAGACCAATTTCTCCCAACACACAGCCCCAGAAAATTTTCAGCGCTGCCTACGCTTTAGTTTATCAAGCCCGGCACTTACACTAAGAAGATGGTCATACTAATAGCGTATCAGAGGTCAATGTACTTTACTTGCACTAAGGAAATTAAAGATCCAACTTTGCGATCCCTCCTTCTGAAACAAATTACGCACCCAACACCTGGTATTCATTGACCACCACCAGGTGGGCACTCTTATACTTTGTAGGATTCCATTACAATTCTCTTCACCTTTATAGACAAATTACATTCACTTTCTACCCCAATAAAGCTCTTTAGGTTCTCCTGGTCTGATCACTCTGCTGTACTCCTGCAACTTTCTTCTGTGTTGGCCAAAGGTATTGACCCTTCTTGGTCTCTTAATGAATCGCTCCTTTCAGACGTTCCACTACAATCTTTTATGTGTTCCCACATTGTGGAATATTTGACTCATAATCAGATGCCAGGCATATCTCACTTGAGGCTTGGAACGCATTGTGTGTCATGTTTCTGTTTGAGAAGCACTCAGATGGAGTTTTGCATGCAAATAGTGTGTCATGTGATGCCTGGGACAAAAACGAGGATTGATACACTCACAAGCACCCAGACAGAGGCATGGAATGCACACCAGTTGGCCATTTTGGGTGCTATACAGGAAGTAACGTTATTTTCACTGGCAACACTCCTGGGCTGGTCTCTTATATTTGGGGTTATAATTTTGATAAATACTAGGCGGCAGCAGTGGAGAGATACCCCAGATGATGTCCTAGTGGACAGTGGAGTCGGGAGGACTCCACTGTTGCCACATTTCCTTACAAAGCGCTTTATCCACTTAAGACCCGGACCATTATGCAGGCAAAGGACCTGGCCAGTTTTTGCGATTCCGCACTGCGTCGCTTTAACTCACAATTGCGTGGTCGTGCGATGTGGCTCCCAAACAAAATTGGCGCCCTTTTATTCCCACAAATAGAGCTTTCTTTTGTGGTATTTTATTTTTTGCGCTATAAACAAAAATAGAGCGTCAATTTTGAAAAAAAATCAATATTTTTTACTTTTTGCTATAATAAATATCCCCAAAAATATATATAAAAAAAATGTTTCCTCAGTTTAGGCCGATACATATTCTTCTACATATTTTTGGTAAAAACAATCGCAATCGCAAGCGTTTATTGATTGGTTTGCGCAAAAGTTATAGCGTTTACAAAATAGGGGATAAAAAAAAGGTGTGGGTTGGACGGAGAATAAACACACAACAGTGAGTGGAGATTGCTGGTGAGGAGAACTGCTATAAACAATATTAAGAAAGGTATCCCAAAACACAGTGTCTCAAGACATTCCAGGGACTATCATATGAAAGATCCCTCCTGCATGGTGTTCAATGGCATTGACAAAATTAAGGGCCACTGGAGAGGAGACAATAAAAGAATAAAGATTTCACAAAATGAAACAAAATGGATTTTCCAGCTTGAGAAACTCCAGCCAGCAGGAATGAATATAGATTTAGATCTGAACTGCTTCCTCACTAATTTTTAGAACATAACCATATTCATATCACAAGTCATTTTTAGTATTCTATTTTAGACTATAATCAAATGTCCACTTTCATTCACCAAGTATCATTTGTCCATACACCCATCTTCTAATGGTTCCGTACCACTGTTCACATATGTATTCCCATCTACTGCTATATTTTATCTGGTTTTATGTACTACATTTGTTTTTAATCTTTTTTAATTACTATTTTTATGTCTATTTTATGTCTATTTTTGCGTACTAAATTGTGGCATCTAAGGTTTTGTTACAAACATGGAACTCATGTGCTGTCAAACTATATCCACCCCCATTTTAAACATAATTTTCATGTATTGGCTTTCATCCCCTTAAGTGGGCTCAGCAGTTTGCTGCAATCTTCTTTCTCCACGGCCGTTATGCTCCCTTTTCGATACTAATGTAAGAGGACTTCGGTCTCCTAAAATCCACCCTAAAATGGCCACGGGAGTTTGTTCATTCAAGCGGACTTCGGTCTGCAAAATCTTTCCCAAAATGGCCGCTATTAATGGTTTGACCCAGTGCTCAATCGCACATGAGATTCCATGGACTATATTAAGCAGAGAAGTGTAGCCTGACGTTACGCTCCCGATGACATCAGACAGATGAAACGCATAGGGAAGAGTCAGAGGCACGTCGGTCTAACACTTCCGGTCTGGGCTGCAAACACAGTTTGTTCAGCACCAGTTGACTTTCCTTTTTGCCTATTTTTGTTTATGTACAATGTGAGTATTCAAACGCTTTGCACATTAAACTTTATTTTTAACGGATTTACACTATGGGCATTCTTTCTTCTCCCGTATAAAACACCTTGTAGGATCGCAAGCAGCGCCCGGTGCCGGCCCCAGTTATCCCCAGGTTGCTACACAGTGGCACTTATACTGTGACTGCATCATACCCCAGGAGGGGGAGAAGTATCTGGTGAGTGCAACTTTTTACAGAGCATGGTGTGTCACGCACAGAGCAAGATCTGAAGGGTTCACCCAGCAACGTTGAACTTTTTTAAGCACAAAGTCACTTTATCACTACTTTTGTTTTCACAAATCTTAATTTGATTCACTGGACTGATTTTTTCTGGACTCTATGCATTCTAAAAGGATTTCTTTATGCATTCTTTCACCTAATTTCTAATTCAAATACCCGGCCGAGGGTTCAAACTAGTAAACACCCGGCAGGGGGTATATCCATTTATTCATTTATTGTGTTTGATGTTATACTTTGCTCACTGTGGTTTGTTGTCACATTCACAAGCAGCATCAGTCTAGCACCCACCAACACCTGGCCAAGGGTACATTGCATCAGTAAACACCCGGCCGAGGGTCTAACACATATATACACATTTATTTTAATTTTTGTGTCATTAATTTTCCACGCTCCACACTTCATTATATTACACATTTTTCATAGTCAATACCCAGCTGGGGGTAACACTACATTTATTTTGAATCCACTTGGATTCCCCTGTCTTTTATCAGAACAGCGCCATACCTACATCCCCCCCTTTTCTCTCAAAATAGGGGATAGTTTTATGGCATTTTTATTAATAATTTTTTTTACTAGTAATGGCGGCGATCAGCGGTTTTTTCGTGACTGCGACATTATGGCGGACACATCGTACACTTTTGACACATTTTTGGGACCATTGTCATTTTCACAGCGAAAAGTGCTATAAAAATGCACTGATTACTGTGAAAATGACAATGGCAGTGAAGGAGTTAACCACCAGGGGGCGCTAAGGGGTTAAGTGTGCCCTAAGGGAGTGATTCTTACTGTAGGGGGCGTGGCTGTAGGTGTGACGTCACTGATCGTTGTTCCCTATATCAGGGAACAGACGATCAGTGTCACTACCACACAGAAGAACGGGGAAGGTGTGTTTACACACACCTCTCCCCGCTCTTCAGCTCCTGTGACCGATCGCGGGACAGCGGCGGCGATCGGGTCAGCGGGTCCCGCGGGCACGGTCACGGAGCGCCGAACCCGGTCGTGTGCGCGCGTGACCCACGGCTGGGCTCTTAAAGGCAATGTACCTGTACGTGCCTGTGCCCAGCCGTGCCATTCTGCCGACATATATCGTCGGTAGGGGGTCCTTAAGTGGTTAATATCATCACAAATGTAAGTGTTCTGACTTCATTAAAAAATATTTGATATGTAATACGGAGTTACATTATGTGGCCCTTTCTTTCTTCTATTATATGACATACACCCTTCTATATCCACTTGGGATTTCCTGGACTACCACTTCATATGAGATAATCCATTAGGAAGTCACCCATCTCTGCGGTCCACTCTATCGTGCTGGTGTTTGGTCATCCCTGGCACAGCAACTTGAAGTATATAGGATTGCCCAAGTTACATCGTGGTTCCACCATGCAAAAGTGTCCGTTTATGAAGCAGTGAAATCTATTCACTGCTTCTTTCTCCGGCATTCACAGTGAAGATTTTTCTCCTCTGTGTGCCTGTTTATGAAGAGGAGAAGATCGCTTCACCCTTGGAGGAGTGAAGTGATCTACCAACGCTTCAAACAGTGGAGAACGGACCAGAAATTCACAGAAATACAGAGATGTCAGTTTATTGAGCAGTGATAAATTATCACCGCTCAGTTCACTGAAAGACAGCGTGGTTAATGTAATTAAAATAACGAGTCCCCCTGCATAATATATATATGTTTACACACACACATTGTATATACATGTATATACACACACATATATATATGTACATGTACACATTATATATATGTATGTATATATATGTATACACATAAATATTACAGGGGGACATGGTTACAGTGTTGGGGGGTCTGAACGAGGTAGAAGGAAGTTAAAAATCTTCCTCCTTCCTCCTCAGAACCCCCGGGATTCCCTCTTCACTCCCCGCTTCACCACCTCTGAGATGGTGAATCGGGGAGTGTGAATTCTGACTCAGATCACAGCTTCATAAACTGGCTGTTTCTGTGTCAGTCTATGAGACTTCTCTGTGTGTAGAGATAATCTGCGGGAGAACAAGTTCAAAACCCCCCCCTTCCGATTATCTATGTTTCATAAACTATTTATGGGCTGTGATCAGTGGTGATCCTTGGGATCACCGCTCTTCACTGCTTCATAAACGGACACCAAAGTATGTTTGACCCATTGAATGTAGGTTCTCTAGAGTTCAAACGTTCTGGAAAGCCTCTTACCTATTGGTGTTGGTTCCCTTTACCTCATCACGTTTTCACTTGCACCAGGATTGCATTGTTTGAACTTTGCTAATATCATAGTTTGGTAACCTTAAAGTGGAGCTCCACCCCAAAGTGGAACTCCCGCTGATCGGAACCCTCCCCCCTCCGGTGTCACATTTGACACCTTTCAGGGGGGAGGGGGGTGCAGATACCTGTCTAAAGGTATTTGCACCCACTTCTGGCCACACAGTCTGCGGGTAGACTGCGGGCAGGACGTCACCTTCCACCCCCCCCCCCCCCGTTGTGTTCTGGGAAACACTCGGCTCCCAGAACACAGCGGGAGCCAGTCAGACGGCGCAGCGCGACTCGCGCATGCGCCGTAGGGAACCGGGCAGTGAAGCCAAGCGCTTCACATCCTGGTTCCCTCACCGATGATGGCGGGGGGGCAGCAGAGTGATGAGCGGTCGCTCGTCCTCTGCTGCGGACGGCGCTGGACTCCAGGACAGGTAAGTGTGCCAATATTAAAAGTCAGCAGCTGCAGTATTTGTAGCTGCTGGCTTTTAATATTTTTTTTTCAGCGGAAATCTGCTTTAAGGACAGACAGTATTGCAATTTTGCACTTGTTTTGAGTTTCCTACATACGGACATTTCACTGTGTACTTATGGGGACATTGTCATTCACATTGTTCACAATCATTATTTGAGCAATTTTATTATTCAAGTTTTTACGTATTTTATTCAGTTACATATTTTGATTAGTGCTACACTTTTTGTTTCCACATTCTTGCTATTTGTCTACTTGCTGTGTTAGCAGCTTATCCCTAAGGCAGCGCAGAATTATTCTGTATACCATATCTCACTTGATGCATTGGGAAGCCCACTGTAACATCTCTGGTGAACGCGAGTGAATCAAAACTGCGGTTAGCAAGGATTTCAATGCACTTCTCTGTTATGTGAGAATTTTGTATTGGACCCCAGGCGTCACTCCAATCAGAGAACAGGAGTTTGGGGGTTCTCTACATCATCTCTCTCTCTCACATAAAGGAATGCGTTGAGCTACTAGGGGTGGATGTATTACAACATGTGTCTAACCACTAGCGTTAAAAGATTACGATGCACGTGAAGATTCCAATGCACTTCTTTATGCAAGTGATTATCAGTACTGGACCCCAGGCGTCACTCCAATTAAGAACAGGAGTTTGGGGGTTCTCTACATCATATCACTTAAACATAAGGAAATACATTAGGCCACTAAGGGAGCAGGTATAAAAAACCTCAACCCTTAGCATAGAAAAGATAGAAGGTGAACATTTTCAGTAACTTAGGGCATGGACCCATAAATAAGTAACAAATTATGTCAAGCACGTAGTAAATAGGGTTTATGAAAGCAACTAATAGTTGCATAAGAGAGGCATATATAGCTCAGCTTAATTTGAGAGTATATGTTGCTTTAAGATGTTCCACAGCAAACAGGCATAAACACAACAGTCAGTCCCAAGCAGTATGTTAGTATCTAGCAAGCCAGAGTTATATGCAACGAATGTTTAAAAGCAATATATGTAGCAGGTCTTTCTAAAGCCTCATACACACAAACGAGGAACTCGACGGGCGAAACACATCGTTTTCCTCGTCGAGGTCCTTGTTAGGCTGTCGAGGAACTCGACAAGGCAAGTTTTTCCATTCCCGTCGAGGAAATAGAGAACTTGCTCTCTTTTTGGCTCGTCGAGTTTCTCGACAGTTTCCTTGACAAAAATGTACACACGACCGGTTTCCTCGGCAAAAAAATATCTCCCAGCAAGTTTCTTGCTGGTTTTTGCCGAGAAACTCGGTCGTGTGTACGAGGCCTGAGGCATTACAGATGGAACAAATGCTACTTATTCGTTTTGCATGGCTTGAAGTTAACAGCAAAGGATTCCGTAGTGTAGGGTGTCAGCAGGAAAGATCTGTCAGGGTTTCCCCAGCAATGGCAGCCTGGACCTAGTGAGGGTGGTAGTTAAATTTCCATGAAGTTGCAGGGTACCAGAATTGTAGCGTGGCCAATACGGGTGACAATAATAGAACGGCATGTGTAATACACACCGTTCTGTTTATAGTTATGAGGCATGTGTGCCGAATGCAGTGTTGATTGCATTCGGCACTTCCGCGTTCTAAGCTGGACCGCACGCGGCGCCAGGCGATGACGTCATTGTGTGGTCGCCATATGCGTTCCAGCGTGAAACGCAATACGGCAACAGCGTCGTTTACACCAACAAAGCAGAAGTTCAATGCCACTGTATACAATTTGTCTGTTATTTAAAGAAACAGTGCAGAGCTAAACTCCTCTCTCTAGATTAGGAATGTTCTAATAAGGAGCAGGCTTTTTAACTTGACCCATCCAGGCCAAATAGAATAACACTGGAGCAGGTCAAGTACAGTTTGAACCTCCTCCTGGAAAATCAAGCTGAAAAAGCTATTAGACAGATCCTACCCTAAAGCACATAAGTAAAATTCATTACTAGCCTCAAAACTGCGACATGTTGACATGTCCTGTAAGCTCTATCACCTAAGGGCCCGTACACATGATACAAAAATCAGATGGAAACATTTGTACGACGAGCTGTCTGACGATTTTCTGATCCTTAGTACAGTACGGTGCTTTCGAGAGCCAAATTCGCTTTTTCGTCAGACAAAAGCTGGATGTGCAGACTATAACCTTTTTGTCGAATGTGAACGCAACGTTCCATTTTTGTTTCAGTAATATGAAAAAAACTGAGCAGACTACACATGCTCAGAAATGAAAGAATACATACAAAACTATTCAACACATTACGTCACTTCTGACGTTATATTCTGTCGCACGGAAATGTTCCTATTGTGAGTAACCTCTTCACTTTTGACATGAGACTAGCATGCCATAAAAAACAGACGTTCAGTCGTCTGAAAATCTAAGCGTGTCTACGAGGTGTTAGGCCCCGTACACACGACCAGTTTCCTCGGCAGAATTCAGCTTCCGACCGAGTTTCTGGCTGAATTCTGCCGAGGAAACTGGTCGTGTGTACACTTTCGGCCGAGGAAGCCGACGAGGAGCTCGACGAGGAAATAGAGAACATGTTCTCTATTTCCTCGTTGTTCTATGGGAGCTCTCGGCCCGCCGAGGTCCTCGGCGGCTTCAGGGCTGAACTGGCCGAGGAACTCGACGTGTTTGGCACGTCGAGTTCCTCGGCCGTGTGTACGGGGCCTCAGACTGACTACACACAAATTTACTAGTTGCCCCACCAAGATATTTCAACACTTTCAGCGACACCTAGCTGACCTTTACAACTTGGGGAGTTCCTTCACAGACACTGGGGCAGATGCATTTTTTTTACTCTAGAATCTCTTTACTATGTGTATCGAAATTGTAGCAACAGACCCTTAAAGCCCCTATTTCAGCCAAAGAGGTCCCTGCGTCTATTAAATCCCTAAAACCACACAAAAGGCTTGAAACTGATGGCTTCTCAGCCTCCTTTTAAAAATGCTTTTAATTCTAGCACCCCTCTTGTGTAATGCTTTCAATGATTTTCGAGATCAAAGCTTCTTTTTACCGGAATCCCTCCAGGTATCTATTTCAATGATGCCCAAATCTAACACTGATGATGCCCAATGCTCCAATTTCAGATTGGAGTTGGAGGCCGTATCCATTAAGACTAAGTTAGTTTTATGCTGTGAGGAATTACCTCTGTAGCGGGTTGTGTGTGAATCCCTGGATGAGTAGCAGTATTGTGAAATAGGTACAGCAAGACAGCAGGAACTTGGCAAAACACAAGTGCGGTTTATTTAAAAAGTTTGTGTTCACAAAGTGCAGGTATCAAACCAGTAAAATAAAACAAAAACAGAAAACAACCTTTGCCACGTTGGGCGTCTAACTATGAAAACAGGAACCTAACTACTTGTCCTGGAATAGCCTACTGCTGTCCAGCACTTGACTTTCATGCAGAATAAATCAGAGTCTATAGTCACAAAGACTTAATCTCACCATACAAGCAAATGGCTGCCAGTCTGTCCTGTAAAGAAATCTGGTTCCAGGTTGGAGCATTCTTCCTAAGCAGTCTGGGAGTTTTATAGAGCCCAGAGTACCCAACCTGAGCTTGTTAACCCCTTGGTGAGCCAAGCAAGCTCACCACCCAGCACAAAAAGTAAGGCAGTTTGTATATTGCATGAATCTTGGACAAATATATCTGCCATCCTGGACACAACCAACTGTTTTTCCTAGCTTCCTAGCATCACAATGCCTACCAGACAAGCTAGCGACAACTCCTGAAAACTCACCCACCTGTTTGAGACCTCCAAATGGCAATGAACACCTCTCATGTTTTTGTTGCTTGATATAAAAAAACTTTCAGTAAAAATCGGGCTTTGGCCCATACTTTCTTAAATGGAAATGCAGTCTATGCCACTCCAAAACCCTATGTAAAATTCTCAGGCTTCAAATATTCTCCCTCCTCTATTTTCTAGGGTACTAGACAGGGATGTCCTTTACCCCCCCTCCTATTTGCCCTAGTCATGGAGCCCCTCAGACAAACCATCCATAGGGTCTCCTTACAGGCCTGCATGTTGCTTCCCGCCACTGCAAATTAAGTCTATTTGCAGATGTCATCATTCTAACTATTTCAAATCCATTCATCACTTTATCAAATTTGCATGCCCTCCTGAGAGTTTTTGTACGATCTCAGGAAAGTCAATCCCGCAAAATCTAAAGCCCTGAAAATTTATCTGCCTCTTCCCTTACTACAAAATATTCAACAATCTTTTTAATATCACTGGGAATCCTACACACTGCTGTACTTAGGGTTTTCCTTACTTCGCAGAGTATGGGATCCTGTGGGTAACGAACTTCCTCCCGAGACATTTTGACTGCAGAGTGCAGACTGTTGATTTATAATAAACCCAATACTTTATTTGTACCTGTAGTACCACCAATGATCTAGGAGCCTCCCCAGCCTGACTCTCCCCTCAGCACCTCACACTCTTTTGCACAAGTTATACTCCCATTTTGATTGTGAAAGGGCATTGTGGTTTGTCAAGCTATACTGTTATATGCCGTTTCTCAGGAAATTTTTATGAAAAAGTACCGAACAAGAAAATAAGAAAAACAGCATTTTTGGAGGATGGAAGTCAACAGAGATTCTCCTCATTTACTAAGTTCTGAACCAAATGCCCTTGCAAAGAGCACATTAGAATTAGCTTTAGTAAATCAACCCCATTGTTTTTCATTTGTTAAAGCTTAGTTAGTTTCTATTTGTATGCATCTGTATAAACGCTGACCGTTTGTAGGCAACTTAGGGAGATAAACAATGACAGTACTCGCATCTTTTTGTTTTAACCTTTTCCCACCGGCCAGTGCCCAGAAGAAAGTCCACTAATACCAGAGATGGAGAAATACAGTTAACCCCTTCCCTCAAGCCGGGCAGCATCTAACTAGCACTTTAACCTGCTTGTAGGCTTAGATAAACTTTAATGCCGCTGTGGGCCCCATCGGTTATTTATCCATCGGTTAAAAAAATAGGAACTTGTTTTAAAATTATCTGATGGTTAACTAACCGATAGAAAAAAAAACGATCATCTGTAGGCACGTCCATCGGTTAAAAATCCACGTATGCTCAGAATCAAGTCGACGCATGCTTGGTAGCATTGAACTTCATTTTTTTCAGTACGTCATTGTGTTTTACGTCACCGCATTCTGACACAATCGGTTTTTTAAATGATGGTGTGTAGGCACGACTGATCATCAGTCAGCTTCATCGGATAACTGATAGAAAAATCTATCAGACCGTTTTCATCAGACGAACTGATCGTGTGTACAGGGCATAACTGTTATTCAGCACTAGTGATGAGCCAAGCACACCTGGGTATGGTTTGAGCTGGTTTCAGCCAAAACAAGTAAGCTCTCATTCACACCGGTGCGACTTGTCTTATGATTTGACAGTTTTAAATTTCATGACATGTCACACCCCATTGCCAGGAATGGAACGGTTTAAATGACTTGCAGCGATTATGAAAAAGGTCCCTGCACTACTTTTTGCCTATTTTTACAGATTTCATTGTGACTTGCAAAGACTTCCTTTAAATAAAGTCGCAAACCACAAAGAAATCGGCAGTACAAATTGCTGAAGTAATGCAATTTCAAAACCGAACCGGTGTGAACCAGGGCTAAGTGCTGGTTTCTTAAACTGAAGAACATTAAAATTGATGGGAAGTAAATGTTAAAAATCAGTTCTGGCTAATTTCTAGGCTAATAGGCAAGGGATTGCCAAAACAAATGGGGAACTATTTCTAAATTTAATTTGGTGGGGAGCAGTGATTTAGGTAAGACTTTATGTGACAGTAAAATGCAAAAATGCCTGATGGATGCCCAGAAACTGCCTGTGAAGTGGCATATTTGTGAAATTTACACATCCTACTACAGCAACACTGACAGCTCCCTGATGCTTTGTTCTGTTTGTAAAGAGTCTGCTATAGATTTTAATAGCGGACACCCACAACAGCATCAGGGTTCCAACATAGTTCATACCAGAACCTTCAAGCTTGGTATACATTTTAACTGGGATGCACAAATTGCACAAATTGAGAAAGAAAAGTTTGGGGACTTTCAAAAAATCCATACCATTCATCTGAACATGCTGCCTTGGTAGCCAGGAAAGCAGGGGGACAACTATATACCTCCTTTCTGAATGATACTAGACCACATGCCCCCAGGGGGGCGGGAGTTCATTGCCAGCTATATAATGGAGGGGCATAGGTAGTTGTGACATCATTGACCAATTATGGCTATAGCCATATTTGGTTAATGTCTTTGACCAAATATGGTCAATTGCCAGTGATTTTACCATTATCCCCACTCCTTTGCTTACATGGCAGGGGATTCCTATATATATTGTAAGATTGGGGTGATCAGACTTCAGCGGTAGGTGTGTTTTTTTAGTGAGTATGCCAGTCCAGAACTGAATTTTTAAGGGCCTGGTAGCCAAAAAGTTCACAAATACATCAGTAGCCCCCGCAGAGGGTTTCACCATTACTGTATCTTGCATACTCAACACTTTAGCCTCCTGGCTTTCATTCTTGTCATCCGGCTGCTTCAGGCCTTTAGCCTAGGCCTAAGTTATGTTCCTCAGAACAACCAGAGTTTCCTAGAGATAAGCTCACTCCTCGCTTACTCCTGGTCAGCGCCTTGCTGCTCAATCATCAATGACATCTGCCTCCTGCAGACATGCATACTCTAGCTGCACCCATGCAGCGTCTCTGATTCCTCTCAGAGTGATGGGAGTCCACCTGACTCCCAGCACAGACTTCCTGTCTGTGGGGTGAGGGCTCTGAGCCATAGTCAGGTCAGAAGTAAATAGCTGAACACACAGCTGTGCAATTAGTGTGTCTTTCTCTCCAAAATATGGCATGAACCAGCCATCTTTCAGGTAGGACAGAGTCCCACCACCACCACAATATATATATATATATATATATATATATATATATATATATATATATATATATATATATATAACAATTACATTTTTGTGTAAGTCATAGTACCAGTGAGGTTGGTGGCTGCTAAGAACACATAAGTAAAAACACAGGGGGGCTCCAGACTAAGTGCAGTATTAAAAGTAAGACAATGGGCAACTCAAAAATTGGTGGAAGCAAGTAGGCATGTATAATACAATAATAAAAAAAATTCCCATGGCTGGGCATAGGGGGTCTCCCGTGAAGTCCTAGTTGGATACAGCGTAGTGTAGCAGGGTGGCTATGGCAGGGAAACCTGTAAGGTGTTGACTGCCGTGACAAACGTGGAATGCAAGCATGCCTTTCCGTTGACCTCAGTTCCACGCTTGTTGCCACGATGGTCGGCCACTTCCTGGTTTCCCTGTCACAGCCACTCTGCCTTGCTAGTGCCAAATCCAACTAGGACTTCACAGGAGACCCCCTACGCCCAGCCATGGATTATTATACATGTCTACTTGCTTCTACCAATATGTACGCTGCCCATTATCGTACTTTTAATAAATGAAGGTATTTTTAATACTCCACTTAGTGCTGGATATCTATACTGATATGGACTGGGTAATGTGTGAGGAATGAAAGGATGGCACATCATTTGATGGAAATGAAAATTATCCACCTACAGAGGGCTGAATTCAAAGACACCCCAAAAATCTAGGTGAAAAAATTATGCAGCAAGCTAGTCCATTTTGCTGAACTTTCATTGCAACAACTCAAAATGGTCCTCAGTAGTTTGTATGGCCCCCAAGTGCTTGTATGCATGCCTGACAACATCAGGGCATGCTCCTAATGAGACGACGGATGGTGTCCTGGGGTATTTCCTCCCAGGTCTGGACCAGACTGAGGTGCAACCTGGCGGCACTAGATGGACCGAAACATAATGTCCCAAAGGTGTTCTTTTGGCACACACGCATGCACAGTGGCGCATGGATCCTCACAACCATTCGTGACTGTGAGGGCATGCTCATTAGCATTGGCAAATTTCTATGTGCCAGTCTTCAGTTCTGCTGGGCATTACCAGGTATACCAGTCCTTCTACGAACCATTCACTGACAGCAACACTAGGACTAGGTTCAAAAAAGGTTTAAGAAAAATAGGAAATAGGTATTTTGCTCCCGATCTTGAAAAATATACAATAAAACCAATAACCGTAAAGACTATAAACTGAATTCATGTGAACCAGATATAACATTTACTGAAGAGTACTTTTGGTATGCTGTTATCACTACAGATTAAAAGCTTTAAAAAACATATTTTAAAAATGTTACACTACTACAAAGATAGTTTACTGGTAAATGTTAAATGAAGAGAGCTGACATTTCAGTAAGTCATGAGGTCATATTACAGACAACTGAGGAACACAAGTCTACTATAGGTGGCCATATGAAGTTAATATGAGGAGACATTACAAAAAAATGAATAATCACGTCAACATCTGGTGGTCGGATTAGTCACTGTATAGTTACATATATCTTTTTTAAAGGTGATACCCACCTGTTGGTTTCTAGAAGCTGAGTGTAATGAATCCCTTCAATATTATGTTGGAAATTAAAGCTTCTTTGAGAAAGACACACAAGATCCCGCCAATAGGCATTAGATGTTTGTCAAGTATAATTTTATGTTTCAAATGAAGGTTGTTTGGGTTAATCATGATTCCTACAGAATAAGGTGCTTATGTAACTTGTGGATTTTGTTTTGAGCACACCGGATGATAACTACTCGCATTTACTAAGTAATATGTAAACAGGGACATTTTTGGGGGGGGGGTGTTTATTTTTTTTATTTGTCTTTAGCATTTAATTTTTGAGGCAGAAGTGGCCCCAGTGCAGCTTTTAGAGGTCAAGCAGAATCCATATCCACAGACCAAAGTTAGTGATCGGGTGCAGCATCTAGAGGTAGGGTTTGTGTGTCTTTCTGGCAGTATGCAATACACCCAAAACATGCAGATGAGGCGTGGTGTGGCTAGCCAAGCCTTGATCATCCTCCTCGTTTTTGTCCCAGGTGACCCATGATCACCTGCTAAAGCTCCCTGTTCTGGCTACTCATACACAATTACTCCTGCCATTGTCCCTTCAATTTGCACAGTATCAGCCACTTGATGCATGAGGTTTAGGAAGAAATGAATGTGCAATATTTTTGGCTGAAATAGGCTTAAACTATGCCTCAAACTTATTGCCCCAATAATAAGCGTGTGTTTCTCTGAAACAAATACAGTATGTACAATATTTATATTATGTTTTTGAGAAGATTCAATGTAATTTTATATTTTTTGATGTAATATGATTTCACTCTCTCTTGTTCTCTCTCTCTCAGAAAAGTGGTCTATCCGAAAAGGTTTAAAAGATGTACTTGGAATAACATTTTTTTTTCCAGATGTCATGTCCAAAAGAGCATACAAGCTATGCTTTAATTCTTTATATTGTTTCTCTTGTGTTTCTCTGTTAATATGTACCACTTTAATTCATTCCTGAAAACAAGAGAAGATTTTTTTATTTCTAGCGGCAATCTACTTGCTCTCTCCCTCCAAAAAAGAAGTCTGCCTTTAACGAATTACAAGCTTAGCAGTAAATTCTTCAAAGTTTGGGAAAAGGGAAGTCAACTTTGCTTGAGAATACAATCTGAAGGTAGATACCTGATCCTATCTGGATTACTAATGGATAGTGAGATAATGATTGTCTCTTATTATGCCCCTAACAAAAATCCTGTATCATTTCTTTCCTATATTTTTCCAGTTATCAAAACACATAAAACAGGTACTCTTGTAATTGGTGGTGACTCAAACCAAGTATTATACCCATTCCTTGACAAATCCCCAACCCCATTTAATGCACCTAAAAATTCTTACCAGAAGCTTATAAACCAATATGTTCTTTTTGATACTTGGCGAGAACATAACACTGCAAAACAATAATACACTCATATTTCTTATCCTCATAAACAATTTTCCCGCATAGATCATCTTTTTGTTCCTGTTAGTACCTCAGCTCTCATTCTGCACTCACAAATTGTTCCATGCACTTGGTCAGATCATAATGCAGTAGTAACAACCCTTTCTTCCTTGGTCCCAAAGCCCAATCACTGAACTTGGTACATCAATAATAGCTTGCTGGCAAATTCTTCAAATCAATTGGAGATAGAGAAAGCCATAAAGAATTATCTTATCCATAACAATACTACTGATACAGACCCCATAACTTGGTGGGAAGCTCTCAAACCCTATATTAGAGGAGTTTGTATTAGTCAAGCATCTCATCATCGCAAGAAAAAAAAAACATACACAAAGGTTTGGAGGAAGTGTTTTATAAAGCTTCCAAAAAATTTCAGACTACACCTTCAACATCGAATAAACTTATTTATGACAAAACTTGATTGGAACTTGACATATTCCTATCAGAATCAGCTGAAAAAACACTTTGTAGATCTAAAGATACTTTCTATATGAAAGCTAACAAACCTGACACCTTTTTGGCCATGGGATTGAGAAAGAACAATTATACACCAAAACCTATTCTCTTAAAAATAACTAAAGATGCCTATACTAGTAATCCATTAAAAATTCTTAATGTATTCTATAAAAAAAACTTTCTGAACTATACAATGATACTAAAACATTCAATCGATCTCATCTGACTACACTTTTTTCCCCAATTCATCTTCCTTTACTCTCCCCATCCCAGCAGGAAACTCTAGAAAATCCTGTCACTGAAATAGAACTGCAAGCAACTATAAAATCGCTCAAACTACGTAAACGAGCAGGTATCGATGGCCTCTCAGTCACTTACTATAGACGTTTTATGCCCCTACTATCTCCTCTCATGATTGAAGTATTTAACTCCCTCCTTAAAGGACTATATTTCCAAACAGAATCACCAACTGCCTCTATTTCCATGATTCCTAAACCTAACACAGATGATACATCTTGGTCTAATTATAGACCAATATCAACCCTTAATGTAGACATCAAGATATTAGCCAAAGGTCTGGCTTCCAGACTTAACCCCATTATAGGCTCTCTAATACATAAAGACCAAACTGGATTTATTCCTTTACGACTAGCTGGTGACAACATACGCGGAGCTACAATCTTAGCTCATGTAGCTCGTACTCGCCAAATTCCAACGTGTTTCCTTTCCTTGGACATACGAAGGCATTGTCATTGCCTTACTTATACCCTATCCTTCGAAAAAACATGGAAACCCTCTGACGGGACTTTAAAGAGGCAATGACTCCACTAAATTATATAAACAAACTGTAAATAGTAAAGAAAAACACAAAATCTAAAAAAACATCAATATATGAGGGTCTTTTTTTAAAGAGACTGCATATTCAATTGATGTCACAAAGGTATAAAACCATAATAAAACCACTTCATTATAACACTCTTGTATACATATACATAGTGAAGCTCTATGCATTTCGAGTTTTTTGGTGTAAATCGTCTTCTTCAGGAGCAAGTGGTGTAAAGATTATTTATGATCTATAATGTAAGTATAAAGTGTATGCATACAAAAAAGTAGGACACATGAATTTTGTCCACAGACAAACATTACATAGTTTTTAAACAGGCATATTATCTACTAACCGTTTGTACAAAAGTAGATATCTTCATGAGTTGCATCAAGATTGGAGAAAACAGGAAAGAGGGGGATGAACAGCAGGGCAAAAGGAAGGCTGTGCTGACAGTAGGGGGGTCAAACCAGGATGGGCCGAAGCATATAGTGTCCAAATTGCAGATGGAGACCAAAAGGGGAAGTAACTAAATGGAGCATACACTTGACCCCAAACCAAAAGTCCAAGCCAATAAACCTATTAAACTCGAATCTGTTGGAGTCATAAATAGTCATCATTATGAACTATGTATAGTATTCTAATATGCCGCACACCGCTCACCCGTTGGGGGAGTCCCCAGGAGGTACCCACGCATGAGCTATTCTATGCCTCTTGCATGCAGTTCTTGTGTTTGGGATGGTGTATTGGCATTCGCTGCTTGTACCTTCCCTGTCCCCTCCCATATTCAGTCTCCTCCTTCCCAGCTGACAAGGTATATAAGAGCACTGTGGAGGGAGACGCAGTTAGGCTGCTTGGGATAGCTGGACGCTGTTACTCCACACATTCCTGGTCAAGTGGTTCACTAACCATCCGCTGGTAAGTTTAATGGTTAAAAACTGCGATTTTTACACTTGACTGGACTGGGAGACACTGCCTATTCCTGGTAGTGGTTCTCCTAAGCATATAATACAAAACCAAACACTGACAGGATGCATCTTATTTTTCCTCTTTATTTGGCAGGAAAAACTGACACCGATGTTCAGTCTAACGTGTCTATTAAGGGAAATGCTCGATATTTAACCGAGCACTACCATTTATCTTCTAACATCTAGTAATCACACTTCTGTTAGCCTTATTTCATGTTTAATCCAACATCGTAATATATCCATTCAGGATATACCTATGTTTCTAATGCCTGTATTACTAAGCCTGCACATGTACACATACAGATTCATGTTATTATATATGTATGTGTTATGTGTGCATGCATATGGGTGTCTGTGTATATATATATATATATAGCTGTATACCTGAGCCTAATTGGGCTCACATGCATATATCTCTTATAGATTTATATTTCCAGTCAGGATACCATCCAGCATCCATATGAATCTCCCCTCTGTGGGTCCACCATTTAAGTCGAACGATCGCTTGCCATACACTTTCAAGTGAGGTATGTATGAATGATACCATTTATTTCACTAATACCTTTTAATTAATTGGCACGTGCTCTCATTATGGGCACATGCGGTTGATCTTATATTAGAATACTATACATGGTTCATACTGATGACTATTTATGACTCCAACAGATTCAGGTCTAATAGGTTTATTGGCCTGGACTTTTGGTTTGGGGTCAAGTGTACGCTCCATTTAGTAACTCCCCCATTTGGCCTCCGTCTGCAGTTTGGACGCTATATGCGATATACAGATAAATAGTACAATTCTATTTCAGGACTTTGTTATGTGTTAGGCTGGAACAACATTAGCTTTTGTTAGATGCATTGATGTTTCAAGCATGTTTCATATGTCCAAACATACAAAACACTGTTAAGAACAGAAAGTGAAATTAAGAAGGAAATCTTTTCAAATGGATACAATATCAGTAATAAAAATCAGAGGGGCTCTAACGTTTCTCAACACTAAACAAATAAAAAAAATGTCTGAAGTTCCATTTTATGGCCCAATTTGTCCTTTGTTTTCTGACTCCAAAATCTTCTACTTTTATCTGCAATTAATTACTTCTAAAGTGTACTGTACAATATATTTACTTGTTTTCTTACCTCACAGTATACTATTAGCTTTACACCTGTAGGTTTCTTTATTTAACCACTTACAGAGTGCCCGCCCACCGTCATTATACGTCGGCACTTTGATGCTAAATACTGTTGTTATGGCAGTAGATAGCTACCATAACCCGGTATTATAGAGAACATTTTCAGGGTTTGTGAAACCGCTGCACAAATACAGTGTGACATAAAGTATTGCAACGACCGCCATTTTATTCTCTAGTGTATCTGAAAAAAAACATAATGTTGGGGGGTTCTAAGTAATTTTCTAGCAAAAAAAAACCCAGATTTTAACTTGTAAACAACAGATCTCAAAAAGAGGCTAAGGCCTCGTACACACGACCGGTTTCCTCGGCAGAATCCATCAAGAAACTTGGTGGGAGATTTTTTTTGCCAAGGAAACCGGTCGTGTGTACATTTTTCAGCGAGGAAACTGTCGAGGAACTCGACGAGCCAAAAAGAGAGCATGTTCTCTTTTTCCTCGACGGGAATGGAGAAAATTGGCTTGTCGAGTTCCTCGACAAGCCTAACAAGAACTCGACGAGGAAAACGATGTGTTTCGCCCGCCGAGTTCCTCGGTCGTGTGTACGAGGCCTGAGTCCTTAAGGCTCCATGCACTGGAATAAAAAACGTTGCTTCTACAGGAGTTTTGTGTTCTGCCTGTAGAAGCAATTCAATGTTACCCTTTGTGTCCATACACATTAGGATGTTTACAGGCATATTTTTGAGAACAACGTTTAGAGGCAGGAAAAAAAACCTTCTCATTCACGTTTCTGATTGGAGTTCACTGGCAGAAAAAACGTAAAACTCTCCTAAACTCATCTAAACTTTGTACAAAAAATGCTCTATATGGACGATTTTTACTCTAAAAAGAACAGACGTTTTTTTTAGCCCAGTGTGCATGGAGCCTTAAGGTTGCTCTTAAAGCCCAACTTCAGAGACCAAAAAAATCTGTGTTTCTCACCCACTTATGTCTAGTAATTTTTATTTTTTTTACTTTTAGGACACTTTTCCATTCTCATATGACTATTCCTGGTAGTCATATGAAGATGTACTTTGGGCCAGCCTGATCTTTTTGCTCCCTACCCATCATGAATTCATAATGCTGCCAATGAAAGACTTGATGGACCTTTATAGACTCTGTGAGGACACTGTGAACAACCATGTCACCAGGAAGTGACAAGAGCACTGTAAGGATGACCCTCTAACAGTACAGACCAAAAAGAAAAATCAACTAATTTCTAGTCTGTCATGTGCCAGAGAAAATGTTAGTTATATTTTTAAATAAAAATTAATAATAAGCTAGAGATGATAAACAAAAGAGTTCAAAATATTACATCAATGTTAAAGCATGTATACTTGGATTTGTACAAATCCTGCCTTTAACAAATTCATGAGAATTAAGTACAAAGTACGTTGCAAAATGTTTGAGGGGAGAGAGTTCTGTTCGTGTAAAAGACAATAATGATATCTGTTTGTGCTATTTCTAGAGACGACTGATGCGTTTTGTCATGTATATTCCCATAGCTCCTCCTTACCATATCTAGCTAACTGAAAATGGAAATAAATATAAATAGGTAAAAAACAATAATAATAATAAATATTATTTTTTAACCTACACTCAGGAATTCAGCCATTTTGGTAAATGTGCAGGCACAGTATGAGCTAAATCCAATTAGGTGCATGCCACCTCATGGACTTATCTCTTTAATTAAGGCTACTTTCACACTGAGTCATTGCGCCATCGGCGGTAAAGTGCCGCTATTTTTAGCAGTGCTTTACCGTCGTTCTTGTGGTGCTATTCGACCACTAGCGGGGTGCTTTTAACCCCTGCTAGCGGCCGAAAAAAGGGTTAAAACCGCCGGCAAACTGCTTTGCTGGCGGTTCGGCGACGCTGCCCATTCATTTCAATGGGCAGGGGTACTGTAGGAGCGGTGTATACACCTCTCCTATAGCGCCTCAAAGATTCGGCTGGCAGGACTTTTTTAAGCATCCTGCCAGCGCACCGCTCCAGTGTGAAAGCCCTTAGGCTTGGAAACTATACATACACAACATTAGCATAGCTCCCAACTGATTTTGAGGAACTGTGCCTGATTTGGAGCAAAATCCCTCTGTCCCTCAGACGCCTTTCCGAAGCAGTCATGATTGGATGATGAAACTTGTGAAGGGCATGGCTGGATGATGTCATTATGTTGAGACAAACCGGACTGGCCATCTTGGATAGGTATCTGAAGCCAAAGTCTTACCTCAAGGGGGAAATGCTTGTCTAACCACCTCCCTGCCCCCGGGGTGCACAGTGCGGTGATGCACTGTGTCCCTGGGATACGACACCTTCCTGATTTTGGTATAGAGCCCAGGACACGGCTCTTTATGCATGTGATCAGCTGTGTCCAATCACAGCTGATCACATGTAAACAAGGAAATGTTGGACATTTTATCACAGGGGAGATCTGCACAGATAATCAGGGAGTTGATCATCAGTGCAATGATTATCAGTGCAGCCCCAACAGTGCTCAGCAGTGATACCAGTCACTTATTCACAAAACAGAAACTACAATTTTTTTTTCAAAATGTACAGACTTTTTTCGTTTTAAAACAAAAAAACAAAAACAGTGGTGAATAAATACCACCAAAAGAAAGCTCCTCCTGACAATTTTTTTTTATTTGGGTACAGAGTGGCATGACCATGCAATTGTTATTCAAAGTGTGGCCATCGCTGAAAGCTGAAAATTTGCCTGAGCAGAAAGGGGCGAAAGTGCCCTGTATTGAAGAGGTTAAAGAGTCAATTGTTTCTATGTGTACTGGATGAAGTGCACTCATTGGGGGTTATTTAAGAAAGGCAAATCCACTTTGCACTACAAGTGCAAAGTGCACTTGAAATTTCACTGAAAATGCACTTGGAAGTGCAGTCGCTGTAAATCTGAGGGGTAGATCTGAAATGAGGGGAAGCTCTGCTGATTTTATTATTCAAACATGTTCAAATTAAAATGCAGTTTTTTATTTTCCTTGCACGTCCCCCTTGGATTTGCAGCGACCGCACTTCCAAGTGCACTTTGCACTTGTTAGTGCAAAGTGGATTTGCTTTTAGTAAATAACCCCCATTTTGTGAGTAAGATTTTAACCCTTTGTTTTAATAAATTGATCTGGTAAGCTGGTATATTGAGCAATGAGGTTCTATTTGTTCCTTTTAGGCCCCGTACACACGACCAAACATGTATGCTGAAACTGGTCCGCGGGCCAGTTTCAGCAAACATGTTTGGTCGTGTGTAGTTGCGAGCGGGCCGAATTTCACCGTACATTTGCCCGCCGGGCCGTTTTTCAGCAGACATTTATTTCCAAACTTGTTTTAAAACCGTCCGCTGAAATCCTGTCCGAACGGACATGTTTGGTGGTGAGTACACAAAACCAACGTACAAAAACCCCGCGCATGCTCAGACTAAATGAGGCCACGGGAGCGCTCGTTCAGGTAAAACTCACGTTTGTTTGGGATATGGCACATTCGTCAATAGAAAGATTAATTCTAGCAATAGAACACTGAAGCAAACGTCACAATAAACAACAGTTGATGCCGTCGTTTTATTCATTCTTCTCTTGCTAGAAATAATCAGTTATTTAGCTCATGTTATTTCAACTGAGTTGTTCCATACTGAAAAGTGACATTTGTTGCCTGGGATGTAGTAAGATTTTAGCAATCTTTTATTGGCCCGACGTATCATATTTTTTGTGGTCCTCCACATGTATATTTGTTTTATTTTTTTGGTTTAATGTTTATCTTTGCCACTTTTTTTATGTGTTTATAGTTATGTCACCATTTAGAATTTTTTACTAGCAAATTGTTAGGATTTTGCTTTTGTTTGTATATTTTACTGGATAATTTTGAAGGTTGTTTAAATTGTCTACCATGTTGGCACACCAAATGCCCCCCCCCCCCCACATGAGTTAGTGAATTTTTTAGATGAAACATTTTATTTGTTTGTAATGTTTGATGCCTAAAATAATCCCCACAGTATTACAAACAATAGGCACGTTTTTAAATTAAACAAAAAGGCTTTTATTTTAGCAAATGTTAAAAAGGAACAAAAACAGAATGGCAGCACTTGAACAGCTAGCAAAATACATGCAAACTTGCATTGTCAAACATGGTGAAGGCTAAACTAGCCAACCTCAGGAGGCACACAAACTAAAATCTGAAGCAGCAGCACATAACACCAAAGGAACCCAAGCTGTGGTAGTCCAAACAAGATGCCATTTGTGGGGGATCAAATGGAAGGCAGGGAATCAACGTCTCCTCTTCCTTGCAACCTTCCTTCCAGGCTGCCTTCCAGCGGGTCTTCCCTGGGCCCTTGCAGGTGGGGATGATGTGGCAGCAGGAGTATGGTGTTCAGCAAGCCGGGCCGGGTCACATAGCCCAGTGTCTTTGGTCAGCAGCTCCCTCTCCATCCACCAAAGGGCCTGGTTGATGACGCCCTTTGCCAGTTGCCTCTGCTCCTCCGTGCCTTTGTTTAGATCATGTGCCAGGGAGGCACTGTAGGCCTCAGTGGGGTTGAGGGGGGCCCTCATGATGGCACTCGCCTCCCTAATCATTTGGAGGCTGGCTTCCTCCACTGCCCCCAATTTCTTCTTTCGGCCTGGTGGCCTAATATGGAGGGGAGGAGCCTGGCTGGTGGTGGTTGTCCTGGGGAGCTGCTGAACGCCACTGGGCCCGGCCTCCTCCTGGCTGCCACTGACCCCTTCGGCCTGGCTGTCAGTGAGGAGAGGATCTGCCACCTCCTGGCTGGTCTCTTCTTCCTATGTAAAAAAGAAGGGACATGTTGTAATATATTTAGAAATATAATCACTCACATTTTCATGCTTGAATCTTCTTTTTTGCCGCTAATTTAAACTTGAAAACAGACTCACCCTCTGACCCCTGCAGTTGTCATCCCTGACACCTATTTGTTTGCCCTCGACTTTTGATTTTAGCTTCCCAGCTTGTATTTTATTAACCAATATCAAGTCAAGAATCAAACAATAATTAATATTATTCCCTAAATAGTTATGAAACTACTATACCTCATCATCGTAGAGGCACAGATCTGCCTCTCTGTCAGCCAGGCCCTCTTCATCCGACTCTGCAGGGCTGTGGTGATCTGGGGAAGTCCCGCTGGAAGGTAGCGTGGAGGGAAGGTTGGGATTCAGACTTGACATAGATGGCCTGCCTTCCAGTTGATCCCGCAAAAAAGACATCTGGCTGAAATACCATAGCTTGGGTTACTTTGGTGGTCTTGCTGCTGCTCCAGATCTTAGCTGCTTTTGGTGAGCTTTGTACGCTCTCCTATATGTGCCCCTGAGGTTGGCAAGTTTATCCTTCACCATGTTGGCACTGCATTCTGGCACCCATGTCCTCATGTATGCTGCTAGCTGTTCAAGTGCTGCCGCTCGTATGTCCTTGTTGTGGTAATGGTCCTGCTTTGAATCCCACAGGATGGGCATTTCTCGAAATGTATCCAGCAAGTGCTGGATAATCTCTTGGGTCTGCAGTAGATCCATTTTCAATTTTTATTGTTGTAATTTTAGTCTAAATTACAAAAAGAAAAAGAAACCAAAAACATGATTTAAAAAAGGCTCAGCATTTACATTGATAGAATATGTTGTTAAAAAAGTAGGACCTATATAGAAATACAAACACAGTGTCTCTTGTTTACAAAATGCTGGCCAGCTCTGCCCCATTGGTTGGTTGTAGCTAACATTTTTTTGATACATGCCGCCCCTTTGGTTCCATTGCAGGAAATAATAGAAATCTACAACCATACTCAATTATTACAAATGACAGCATTCATCAAGGCACTATTGCATGTGTAGATATCCTGCCCCTCATCATTGATTACATGAAAGACACTTCCTAATGACCTCTGTCCAACCAACACAGAACAATACTTGGCCTGATCTGAATACACCCTACATAATTGGTAATGATTTACAGCATTTTTGACATCTATATTTTGTGATGTCTACAAAAGCATTTGGGTACGAAAATCACATTCTGGTATCCAAGAGACATAATAGCTTAATAAAACTGTGCAACCAACAGACCAAACCCCCATCCCATGGCTCTCCATTTTATAGCCCGCTGCTGATCCCATGTTTAAATTTCTTACCTGCCTCTCTCAAAATCCTTGTTTGTTACGCTCGATGAATTAACACGTAACCTACGTAATCACGTCATGCGCCTTTTATCCACTCCGCGTATGTATGAAACGCCGCCCTCCTCACCTTTGCCATGCCCCTAATCAATTTAAAATGTAAATATGGCGTTAACTGTGTAGGTTCTGGAATCGCGCGAATATTCTCCGCGTAACCTACGTCAATACGTTGTTGGCATTCGCGACACTCCGCATATGCAATAATCCCCACCCTCATCTACGCCAATGACAGGACATTTCCTCGTTTCCACGCCCCTAATCTCTGTGGGAAGCAAAGATGGCGATGTCACACGAGCGGGCACGGAGCTCTCATGGCGCAAGTGAAGGGACAGAGGCAGGACCGTCCCGATCCAGGCCTAAAAGATATAAAGCCACTAATATGGCGTTTGAAGAAATGGTGGAGTTGGTTTACATCATGAGGAGGAAGGATTATGATGGTGAATGTGGGCCCTACAAAACACCGAACCGTAGAAAGTCACACATAATGGACAAGGTGGCAAGGAGAATGAGGAGAATGTTTGGTGTCACCAGGTCCAAGGAGCAACTCCGGAAGCGTTGGTCCGATTTAAAATTGAGGGAGCCACATCACATGAAGAAGATCCTCAAAATTCTGCGTAAAAGTAAGTCCATATTATTTAAGGGGGGGGGGGAATGTCTGCAATAATGTTTTGACATGTAGTTTTTGACATCTGCCTCCTTGGCCTGCTTGTACTTTTGAACACGTGTAGATACTGTATTGTGTTTATGTCAAATAACAACCTTTACCAAATATTGTGAAATAGTAACATGCGTAATATGCCATTGTTTCGCACAAATGCAAGGTTAGTCCAGGAACAACACACCTGGACATGGCTGACTGGCCCCAAACTTTGTTTGCTAACATTGTTGAATAGCAAAATCACAGAAATTAAATTGAGTGAATGTGACAGGCAAACAAGATTCATTCTCCAAAATGCAAAGAAAGCTGATGTTTTAACATCTGGAAATGCAAAACACCTGTGTCTCTAAACTCAAAGGATATTTATTTGGAGGGTCTCCGAGAATTAATGTTTTGGGGGGACATCCATGTGTGTCAATTCTTTGCAAAAAAGGGGCAGGATCAGAGCTTGGCCTAGAACTACGCCAAAAATGTAGGATTGCTGAAAGAAGAAACAAACAAAAATCATCATAAATGTATCGTCTATGCAATGTGTGCGATTTATGCTATACAATATCAGTGTGCTGATGAGTATACCTTTTTGTTTTTGATTATTTCTTATAGGGGAAAGAAGACGCCAGCAATTGGAGGAGGCAGAGAGGGCCAGACACCCCCAAAATCAAACACCTCCACATGTGGAGGAGGAGGAGGCTGTGGAAGGAAGAGAGGAGGCTGTGGAAGGAAGAGAGGAGGATGTGGAAGGAAGAGAGGAGGAAGGAAGAGAGGAGGAAGACTTAACTTTGGATTTAGAATTCGGTGAAGATGAGGCGGAACTGGACGAAGCAGAATTGCGTGATTTTGAAGGGGTATTGATGGATAAAGAAGGAGTTCGGGAAGAAGATGGAGGAGTCGTGGAGGATGAGGGGGAGGTGGTGGAAGAAGGAGGAGTCGTGGAGGATGAGGCTGAGGTGGTGGAAGAAGGAGGAGTCATAGAAGATTGTGAAATTGTGGATGTGGAAATTATCAGGCCATCAGGTCAGTGTCACCCCAACATTAATAGGGCCAAAGATATGCAGATAGGCCGGAAACTCTTTACATTTTTTGAATGCCAATTTGTTTTTTTTTAGGGGATGAAGATGGAGTAGCACATTTTTCACGTGCAAGTGCTTCAATAATTGTACAGCAAGTAATGGAGTGCAGCACGGAAATGGACAATATGCGGGAAAGGATGGTCGTCATGGAGCAGAATGTTCGAAATGTCATTTCAGAGTGCAGCATGGAAATGGACAACATGCGCCAAAGGATGATAGTCATCGAACAGAATTTCAAAAATATCATTGACATGATGGGCCGTGTCAAAGACTGAAACACAGAAGCCCATCCCCCGCCCATCCCCCGCCCACAAAACCATTTTAAATTTTTGTACTTTACAATACGCCAAAATTTCAAAATGCACACACAGTGTGCCAATATGTGCTATCTGCCATCACAGACTATCTATTGTCTGTGCTTTGTGGGTACAAACCCCTCCTCGATCCTCAAGTAGTTGAGAGGAAGAAGGGTTTGCTCACACAAAACACAGACATTGATCAGCCATGATGTCAGATAGCACATGTGGCCATTTGTCTGTTTAACCAATGACATTTGGCGATTTTTCACTGAATGTGTGCATTTTGAAATTTTGGCGTGTTCCAGTGTGAAAGCACACCATCCATGACTGACTGCTGTTTTTAGATTTATTTTTTTTGTGGTGTTGATCTTGTTTTGGTTGTAAATGTTTACAGTTTCAGATCACAAAACGAACAATAAATATCACCTAAATAAATAAGTACAATAATTTGGTTAACAAAAAAAAAAAATTTTTGGTTGTGTTAAAATTTAGAAATAACAAATATACAAGAAAAAATCATAAGCACAAAAATGTTTTGAAGATAAACACTACCCAAAAATGTTTCAATGTAAATAAATTTCGTTAAAAAAACAAGCAAATCTGAAAAAAAATATTCATCAAATATTTAAAAAAACACACCAAAAATTTGAAATATAAAAATTATTCTGGGTTACTGAAAACAAAACTAAATAAAACCTTGAATTTTGGTCAAAAGTAGTAAAAATATACGTTTAAAAGTGTGTGTGTATATATATATATATATATATATATATATATAGATAGATAGATAGATAGATAGATAGATAGATAGATAGATAGATAGATAGATAGATAGATAGATAGGAGACAAGCCAGAAAATTCTGGGGTATATTTTCACTGAAATAATTATTACATTGTGTTTCGATCAGTATTCTTGATAATCACTGTCAATAAATAAAAAATATTAAAAAAATAAAACAAAATATTTACACCACTAAATTACTAAAAAATGTTTGAATCCAAAAAGGAAGCATTTTTTGTGGAATAAGGAATAAAAAAAAAAAAAAAAATTTGTGACATCAAAAGCTGAAAAATGAGTGGCTTCTTATTTCTAGACTGAATACCCAGTTTGTAGATGAGTGAATAATGTGCAAATGTGGTTAGTTAATACATCTGAGTAAGTAAATTTTGCACTAGAAGTGCACTATTTTTGGAGAGAACCTGGAAGACAGAAAAATAGAGAAAAAGCAGTAATGACAAACAACTGTATAAAGTCCAATGGTCTAATTATTTATTAGTTCTGAGAATATTCCTTTCTTTTGGGGGCCGAATTAGAAAGAAATATGATCTGGCATAGCAATGGCCCCCCCACCCATGAAGTACTCAACATATTTGTCGCGTACCTCACGAGCAGATTGGGGGGCCAAGCCAGCGCGACCAGTGTCCAGGCCAGGAATGCTCTCTGAGGGTAGTCCTGCCTCAGAGCCCATGGGGGCTAGGTACGTCTGGGAGTGCCTGCGTAGAAAATTGTGCAAAATGCAGCAGGCAAATATAATGGTGTTCAATTTATATTCCGCCAAATGTATCGATGTCAGGAACAGGCGGAACCGGTTGGTGAGGATCCCAAAGGCATTCTCGACTACCCTCCGAGCCCTGGACAACCGAAAATTGAACACCTTCCTCTCTAAGGTGAGGGTCCTCTGGGGAAAAGGCCGCATTAGGTGAGGTCCAAGCCCGAAAGCCTCGTCCGCTAGGAACACAAACGGAAGTCCTTCCACATTATCTTCATCTGGTGGCAATGCCAGACCACCAGTTTGGAGACGATCATAGAAATCAGTCCGTGAGAACACTCCCCCATCTGACATCCGGCCGTTCTTCCCCACGTCCACATATAGAAACTCATACTGTGCCGACACCACCGCCATCAACACAATACTATGATAACCCTTGTAATTATAATAGTAGGACCCCGAGTGGGGTGGGGGCACAATGCGGACGTGTTTCCCATCTATTGCTCCACCGCAGTTAGGAAAATCCCACCGCTGGGCAAATTGGGAAGCCACAGACTGCCATTCCTGTGGTGTGGAGGGTAGCTGTGGGGACAAACAAAAAAAGAGATTTAGTACTTTGGCACATAAACATTGCAAACATAATCCTACAAGCATCCTTGTGCAACTTTACATTTTTTAAATAGCATTTTCAAATTAGTAAGGGAGAATTTCGGGGCACAAATAGATAGGCCCACTTAATTAATAAGAGACTCCACAGCCCTCTGATGGGGACAAAAACACTTTGAAGGGGGGGTGGGGGGTGTTTAAACTGTTTTAAAAAAAAAAAAAAAAAATCAAATTAAGTGGCAAGGTGGGGGTTGGCCTGAAGATAGCATGCTGGACAGGTTAATATTGGGTAAGATCCAAATATGCAGGTAGGCCAAAAGACAAATTACATGTAAGTAAAGCTGATATCAACATGCATAGGGAGAAAAGGGAACGTAAGTTAAACACACAGCATATCTGGGAAATAAAAAAAATGTTAGTTGCCAACATTATTAAAGACACATTGTGAGGTTAAAATGAGGTAACTTACCTTAATATACTCCTCGTGCAGAACTTTGATGATGGCAGCACACGTGTCCGGTATGATGACCCCAAGCGCCTGCGGAGAGATGCCTGTCGAGAACTTGAGGTCCTGCAGGCTCCTCCCAGTCGCCAGGTACCGCAACGTGGCAATAAGCCTCTGCTCGGCCGTGATGGCTTGGCGCATCACAGTGTCCTGCCTCGTGATATAGGGGGACAGAAGTTCCAGCAGACTGTTGAATACGGGGTCCGTCATGCGGAGAAAATTCCTATAGTCATTAGGATTATTCTCCTGGATTTCCCTAAGCAGAGGCATATGTGAGAACTGGTCACGCTGGCGCAACCAATTCTTGGTCCAGAAACGCCTCCGCCCCCTGTTTCTGGCCAAAGTACTGGAATAATGAACATATCCAGCAGCCATCCCATAAACAGCACCAACTCGCGAAAATTGACGCTGCTGCTCCATCATGGCTTCAAACCGGCCGGCTGGTCAGTCAAGAACACACTCCAACAAAAAGCACAATCAAATCCAGCGGTACCTGCAAAGAACGCACGACACACAGATACGATCGCACAGTACGAAACTGCAAAGCAGAACGAACTGCACGCCTGTACCCGAATGCCAACTACGTACCCACAAGCACACGCACTGAACCAGAAAATACTACCTGCTAAAGCATGGAGACCAAGAAGCGCGAATCAGCTCTAACCAAACCTTCACTAACACGAGCAAAGCCGTAACTAGCAAAAGCGGAACAGAGGGCGTCGCCATTGACTTTGGCCTTTCCCTTTATAGTGACGTCAAACGTGGATTACGTGCACGCGTTCTGGTCCGCAGGGAAATATGGTCCGCTGGTGTGTACAAGCCAGCGGGCCAAATGACAAAACAGCCTTGTACGCCGGAAACAGCCCGTCTGACATTTTCCAGCGAACATGTTTGGTCGTGAGTACCCGGCCTTAAGCTTCTTTTGGAGGAAAGGTTTTCAAATGTGGAGAAAGACACAGATGGAAGTTTGCATGGAGTCAAAGTCCTTTTAAAGTGCAAGGTGCATGGGCGTCCGCTGACATTTTTTCAAGGGGGGACGCTTTGGCAGCGGCAATACACAGTCACATTTAACCCTGTCTTCGACCACTATCTGGGGTTTAAATTTTTACATTTTTTAACAGTCTTCTCGGGGGGCTTTGGTGAAATATCAGGGGACTAAACAGACCCCTGATAGCTCACTTTCGAAAAATAGAAAGGGACGGAGTGTGAATTCTCCAGTTCCTTTCTCTAAGGCATAATAAACATAGCAAATTGGAACAAATATACTCTCTGTGTACCGAACTTTTGCTGATTCCCTCAATCTCTGTGACTGGTCCCCTGCAGCTTCTGTGAAAGTTGTGACAGCCTGTGGTGGCACTCCATCATCCTCATTGTACCATACAGGGTTAATGTTCCTGTGTGGTATGCAATGATGCTGAGCAGTGGCATAACTAGAACCTTCAGGGCCCCGGTGCAACAAACCATGAAAGGCCCCCCCCTGAACTTCAGCCAGGGCCCTGCCCTCCAAATCCGGTGGTGGTACTCCAGGGCCTGGTCACAGGTATGACCTTTGTGAGCCCTGTAGTTCCGCCACTGGTATCAGTGTTTTTTTTATTATTTAAAAAAAAAAATTAGGAGCCCTGTTGGGGGACTTTCGTGATGTTTCACCTTTAAGACAAAGAGGAAGACTGAGGACACAGATCCCTAATTTCCTTCTCTGCAGCCTCAGCAACATAGAATGAATGGACAGTAATAGCTCTGTACGGAGCTTCCTATCCATTCATAAACTGAAGCATAGTAAACACAGTTTAGTATACGCCACAGTTATGAATGGACAGAGTCAGTGATCAGTACAGATCACTGACTCTCAATTCAGAAAAAAGGGTCTGGTAAATTGCACATTTACCGGCCCATTTCCCACTCTCCGTCCTCACAGATCACAAGCAGCAGCCAACAGGAAAGGGGATGGGGAAACCTGGCAGAGCCGATGAGGGGGTCCGAGAAAGAGCACACAGAGGCTGGAGATCACACCTTGCTGTTACTGCTGTACCCCCCAATCCTCCAGACACCCCACACTGGTACTGCTAGACCCCTGTCTGTCCTCCAACCTCCCCGCGCTGATACTGCTGTACCTCCCTCCCCCTCCCCTGGTGTCCAGTGACCCCTGCTGGTACACCCCCCAAATGGCTGGGGATTCAGGTATCCTCTGTGTATTCTGCCCCCTCCTCCATCCTGGCACCGTAGGGTGGCTGACATCAGCCCTGCCAGCCAGCATGGTCTGTAGATGGGGTTCCATTTCTTAGGGGAGGTGGGGTCCCTAGGTAAGATGGAGTCCCTGTTACCAGGGGAAACGGGATTCCAAACCCTAGGCAGGATGGGGTCCCTGACCCCACGTGAAAGGGGGTCATTGTCCCCAGGAGAGATGGGGTCCCATTTTCCAGGAGAGATGGGGTCCCATTTTCCAGGAGAGATGGGTCTCTGTCCACAGGAGAGATGGGTCTTTGTCCACAGGAGAGATGGGGTCTCTGTCCACAGGAGCGATGGGGTCTCTGTCCACAGGAGAGATGGGGTCTCTGTCCACAGGAGAGATGGGGTCTCTGTCCACAGGAGAGATGGGGTCTCTGTCCACAGAAGAGAAGGGGTCCCTGTCCCCAAGAGAGAAGGGGTCCCTGTCCCCAAGAGAGAAGGGGTCCCTGTCTCCAAGAGAGAAGGGGTCCCTGTCCTCAGGGGAGATGGGGGTCCCTGTCCCAGGAGAGAAGGGGTCCCTGTCCCCAGGAGAGAAGGGGTCCCTGTCCCCAGGAGAGATGGGGTCCCTGTCCCCAGGAGAGATGGGGTCCCTGTCCCCAGGAGAGAAGGGGTCCCTGTCCCCAGGAGAGAAAGGGTCCCTGCCCCCAGGAGAGAAAGGGTCCCTGCCCCCAGGAGAGAAAGGGTCCCTGTCCCCAGGAGAGAAAGGGTCCCTGTCCCCAGGAGAGATGGTGCCCCTGTCTCCAGGAGATATGGGGTCCCTGTCCTTGTCCCCAGAAGAGATGGTGCCCCTGTCCCCAGGAGAGATGGGGCCCTTGTCCCCAGGAGAGAAAGGGTCCCTGTCCCCAGGAGAGAAAGGGTCCCTGTCCCCAGGAGAGATGGTGCCCCTGTCTCCAGGAGAGATGGTGCCCCTGTCTCCAGGAGAGATGGGGTCCCTGTCCTTTTCCCCAGAAGAGATGGGGCCCCTGTCCCCAGGAGAGATGGGGTCCCTGTCCCCAGGAGAGATGGGGTCCCTGCCCCAGGAGAGATGGGGTCCCTGTCCCCAGGAGAGATGGGGTCCCTGTCCCCAGGAGAGATGGGGTCCCTGTCCCCAGGAGAGATGGGGTCCCTGTCCCCAGGAGAGATGGGGTCCCTGCCCCAGGAGAAATGGTGTCCCTGTCCCCATGGGAGATGGAGGGGGTATGTCATGGTGTGTGGGGGATGGAGTCATCTCACTCACCTCCATGACCAAGCTGCAGGCCGAGCACTCATCCATGGTGGCCTGGGCTCCCTATAGCCTGCTGGAAGGATGATCAGCATATCTCCCAGAAAGACCTGTCAGCTAAAAATATGGCAGACCTTTACTCTTTGGCTTTTCCTGCCGGGTACTGCACTCTAGGGGGAGACAAAGAGCACAGCACTACTTTCACTTTGACGAGCTCCCTGCACAGTTCGGCTGACGATCAGGGAGCTCATCTCAGCTGCCTCTGACGCTCCTCCTATCAAAGAGTACAGGGGGCCCTCGCCATGGCGATCTCAGCGACCCCTATAATTCCGCCACTGATGCTGAGGCTTTGGGTTGAAGAGGAGAGCAGTGCGGCTGGCTGGAACATGGAAGAACAAGTGGTAATTTCCCCCCAGCAGTGCAAGGGTGGAATTTTCCCTTTCTTGGAGGTGGGCTGTATTCTGTATGTCTCTTTATACTCATGACAATGTCAGGAATATACCGGGACTTTTCAGGTTCTACATAGAAAGTATTCCACATTATTAAAAATAATATTTTTTAATAAGATACGGTGTATGTGTGGAATGTATCCATGTGGAACCTGAAAAGTGCAGTCCACTCTGACTTCCAGGGGGGGGGGGGCAATTGACCCCCCTTGCCCTATGGAGCAGACGCCCATGCCTGTCACACACTAGTCCTATTACAAGGGATGTTTACATTTCTTGTAATAGGAATAAAAGTGATCAACAAAAAAAAAAAGGGTAAAAAAAGTGCAAAAAGAAAAAATATTACGTAAAAAAACAAAAGAAAAAAAATGCCGTTCAATCCACACATGTGAGGTATTGACGCGTGCGTTAGAGCGCGAGCAATAATTTTAGCACTAGACCTCCTCTGTAACTCTAAGCTAGTAACCTGTAAAAAAAAAACAAGCGTCGCCTATGGAGAGTCCCGAGGTTTGGCGCCATTCCATGAGTGTGCGCAATATTAACCCCCCTGGCGGTATTCCCGAGTCTGACTCGGGGTGAGATTTTTCGGCTACGATCGGTAACCCCGAGTCAGACTCGGGCTCGCCTCGCTGACTCCACAGGCATGGTTTACTTACTTTGTCCCTGGATCCAGCGATGCCGCCTCGCTGTGTAAGCGAGTGGGACCTTGCTCGATTCACACAGTGTCCTCCTGTGCCCCCGATCTCCGTTCCCTGCGACGTTACGACGCACGGGAGCGGAGAACGGCGCCAAATTCAAAAAGGTAAACAAACACAATACATACAGTATACTGTAATCTTATAAATTACAGTACTGTATGTAAAAAAATACACACCCCTTGTCCCTAGTGGTCTGCCCAGTGTCCTACATGTACTTTTATATAATAAAAACTGTTCTTTCTGCCTGCAAACTGTAGATTGTCCATAGCAACCAAAAGTGTCCCTTTATGTCAAAAATGGTTTTAGAGCAGCTAGAAAACAGCGATAATAAATTATAATCACTTGCAGAATTGAGCGATAGCGATTTGTGGGGAAATTCATCATAAAAAAATAAAAGTAATGACAGCGACAATTCTGCAACTGAGCAAATTTCAGTGATTTTGAGTTGATTACATTATTGAATAATTATATTATTATTTGTTATAATTATTTATAATTATTTATTATATTATAATTTATAATTTTGTTTTTAAAAAAATGTCATACCCGGGATGCCTACTAGACTCTTGTTTGGTCATATTTAAAGTGAGTTATTCCTAAGAATTACAGGCCTACAGTACAAATCACCACATTTCCTTGCAAATAATGGTACCGCTTTCAGCACCTTTTTTCTGAAAGAATCATACCACCAGGGAGGTTAAAGCGTGACAAGCTAGGTATCTATTTACTCGGTGTAACATCGTCTTTCACATTATCCCTAAAAATTGGGCTAACTTTACTGCTTTGTTATTTTTTATTCGTGAAACCGTTTTTTTTTTTGCAAAAAAAAAGGCGTTTGAAAAATTATTGCGCAAATACCATTGGAAATAAAAAAATTTAAAGCGGGGGTTCACCCTATCGACGGGAAAAAAAAAAAAATGTTTCTTTTACCTTAAAATCAGGCATTGTAGCGCGAGCTACAGTATGCCTGTCCCGAATTTTTTACCCCCGTACTCACCTTGTAGTCGTCCATCGAAGATACCGGGGAATGGGCGTGCCTATGGAGACGGAGGATGATTGACGGCCGGCTCTGGCGCGTCACGCTTCTCCGGAAATAGCCGAAATAGGCTTGGTCTTCACGACGCGTGCGCATAGCCTGTGCGCAGGCGCCGTGAAGAGCCGAGACCTACTCCGGCTGTCTTCGGGGAGAGTGACGTGCCAGGGCCGGCCGTCAATCATCCTCCCTCTCCATAGGCACGCCCATTCCCCGCGGGAGCCGAAATCTACGATGGACGACTACAAGGTGAGTACGGGGTTAAAAAAATCGGGACAGGCATACTGTAGCTCGCGCTACAATGCCTGTCTCGATGGTAAAATGTGTCGGGGGGGGTGAACTACCGCTTTAATGACCGCCAATTTATTCCCTAGAGTGTCTGCTAAAAAAAAATATATATAATGTTCTGCGTAATTTTCTAGCAAAAGAATGATGATTCGTACATGTAGGAGAGAAGTGACAGAATAGGCCCGGTATTGAGGTGTGTATAAAAGCCCGGTATTGAAGTGGTTAAAAGTACTCATGGCTATAAAGAATACAGTCATTGCTCATAAAAAAACAAAAAAAAACGTGGGGGTCCCCCCAAATTCAATTACCAGGCCCTTCAGGTCTGGTATGGATATTAACCACTTGCCGCCCGCCAATGACAGATTGACGGCGGCAAAGTGGTTTCAATATCCTGAGTGGACGTCATATGACATTGATATTGATACATATGATATTGAGCCGCTGCGCGCCCCAGGGGGCGCGCATCGCGGCGATCGTTGTTGCAGGATGTCAGTCTGACACTCCGCAACACCGATCTAGGTAAAGAGTCTCTCACGGAGACTCTTTACCACGTGATCAGCCGTGTCCAATCACGATTGATCACGATGTAAACAGGAAAAGCCGGTAATGGATGCCAATCAGTGCCCGCAATGGTGCCCATTCATGCTGCCTATCCGCGCCCATCCGTGCCGCCTATCCGTGCCCATCAGTGCCGCATATTAGTGCCCATCAATGCCACCACATAAGTGCCACCTCATCGGTGCCCATCAGTGCCGCCTTATCAGTGCCCATCAGTGCAGTACCATCAGTGCCCATCAGTGAAGGAGAAAACTTACTTATTTACAATGTTTTATAACAGAAACAAAAAAATACGTTTTTTATATAAATTTTCGGTCATTTTTAAAAAAAAAATTCAGAAAAAAAAATCCCAGAGGTGATAAAATACCACCAAAAAAAACTTGAAAATTTGTGGGTACAAAATGATAAAAATTTCGTTTGGGTACAGTGTTACACGACCGCGCAATTGTCATTCAAAGTGCAACAGCACTGAAAGCTAAAAATTGGTCTGGGCGGGAAGGTGTATAAGTGCCCGGTATGGAAGTGGTTAAGGGAAACCCCGCCATAAAAAAAAAAATGACGTGGGGTTCCCCCCAAATATCCATACCAGGCCCTTCAGGTCTGGTATGGATTTTAAGGGGAACTCCACCCCAAATGAAAAAAAATGGCGTGGAGTCCCCCCAAAAATCCACACCACACATCCTGGGGCAGGACTCGGGTCACCAAACACTTTTTAGGACAAGAACTAGCATTTTAACCTTTAAAATTAACACTTTTGATTTCTTTTGATTTCTCCCATAGACTTCTAAAGGGAGTTTGGCGGCAGCTTTATTCCTTATGGAATAAGGTTTTCCAACTGATCTCTTCCCTTACAGGGATACTTGCACACCCTGACCCAGCCGTAGCGCTACTACACCTAAACATAGACAAATACCCGCACAAATTTAGACCAGTCATAACGCATATTCTCCTAGAGCCTCGCCTACAGATATTATACAATTGAAAATCCAACAAGGCCACTAATATCTCTGACGTCATTACAGCGGTCCATAGAAATTATACTTTCGAACGTCGCATAGCTATTAATTCCTTAAAGTGTAATGCCGCGTACACGTCCCCTTGATAAAATTTCCCAAGTTGTGGGGACCCCTAACAGTAAAATTATTTTCGTAACGTGGGTTGTCGGCACCCAAGGCAAGACAAGTAATTTGCACCCCTAACCCATGAACATTTAGCACTCCCTGAGTCCCTTCCACTCGTACAGTATTGAGAAAAAAGACCAACTCATATATGACGGCATGTGCTTGCCATCATCCCATAATCCTTGAAAATATTCGAATGTACCTCATGGAGTGGGATTGTGTAGGCAACACGCAAAAAAGGTTCAAAATATATAAAAAATATATCAGTTTATTCCACTGTAATAAACTGATATTTTTTTTATACATTTTGAACCTTTTTTGCGTGTTGCCTACACAATCCCACTCCATGAGGTACATTCGAATATTTTCTCGTACAGTATTGAAACCCCTTACAGTATATTTTAGGATGTACCACTCATTCTCTTTGTTCTCCTTTCTTTCCCTTTTATCTCTCTCTATGCAAATTTATTTTTATTTTTTCCCCATCCTTCTCTCTAGTCGTCTTTCTTGCTCTTTCTCTTATTCTTTCTCTCCCTTTTTCTTTTTTTTTAATTACAAACATGTCATACTTACCTCCACTGTGCAGTTCGTTTGGCACAGAGTGGCACCGATCCACCTGTTCTGGGTTCCCAATGTGGCTCTCGCGGCTCCTCCCTGCATCAAATAACCCCCTCTGGGAAGCGCTCTCCCAAGGGGGTTACCTTGCGGGCGCACTCCTGGGTTCAGCATTCGGCGTCCAATGCCGAATGCCAGACTCGGCCCTGCCCCCTGGCGCCCATGTCATTGGATTAGATTGACAGCAGCGGGAGCCAATGGCTGATCTGCTATTAATCTATCCAATCAAGAGCCGGGAAACCATGGAGAGAGCAACGACGGGGATGCACCCATGGAAGTTCAGGGTTCAGGTAAGTAAAATGGGGGGGGGTCTGGGGGGCTGGACACTGCAAGGTGTTTTTTCACCTTAATGCATAGGATGCATTAAGGTGGAAAAACACAAAGGTTTACAACCCCTTTAAAGCATGGAAATAGACAGTGGACATATTTTAACCACTTAAGGACTGCCTCCTGCACATATACATCGGCAGAATGGCACGGCTGGGCACATGTACGTACAGGTACATCCTGTACTAGTACCCAGTCGCGCGCCCGCGACCCGGTCCAAAGCTCCGTGACCGCGGGACCAGCGGACCCGATCGCCGCTGGAGACCCACGATCGGTCCCCGGAGCTGAAGAACGGGGAGAGCCGTGTGTAAACACGGCTTCCCCGTGCTTCACTGTGGCGGCTGCATCAATCGTGTCATCCCTTTGATAGGGGGACACAATCGATGATGTCACACCTACAGCCACACACCCCTACAGTTGTAAACACACTTCAGGGAACACATAACCCCATCAGCGCCCCCTTGTGGTTAACTCCCAAACTGCAACTGACATTTTCACAATAAACAATGCATTTTAAATGCATTTTTTGCTGTGAAAATGACAATGGTCCCAAAAATGTGTCAAAATTGTCCGAAGTGTCCACCATAATGTCGCAGTCATGAAAAAAATCGCTGATCGCCGCCATTAGTAGTAAAAAAAAAAAAATTAATAAAAATGCAATAAAACTATCCCCTATTTTGTAAACGCTATAAATTTTGTGCAAACCAACAGATAAACGCTTATTGCGATTTTTTTTACCAAAAATAGGTAGAAGAATACGTATCGGCCTAAACTAAGTAAAAAAAAAATGTTAGATATATTTTTAGGGGATATTTATTATAGCAAAAAGTTAAAAATATAGAATTTTTTTCAAAATTGTCGCTCTATTTTTGTTTATAGCGCAAAAAAATAAAAACTGCAGAGGTGATCAAATACCACCAAAAGAAAGCTCTATTTGTGGGAAAAAAAGGATGCAAATTTTGTTGGGGCGCCACGTCGCACGACCGCGCAATTGTCAGTTAAAGCGACGCAGTGCCGAATCGCAAAAAGGGGCAAGGTCCTTTAGCTGCATTTTGGTCCGGGTCTTAAGTGGTTAATATGGATCTGCAAAATACTGCAGTGCTTAAAGAACAATACACAAGCAGGGTAGAACTAAAGGGGGTTGTACGTTTATCAAGCGCTATTAATACTGACATTTCATTGCTTGCAGTTTCACTTTAGCATAACAAAGCTATGGGCCAGGGCACGTGTTTTGCTAATCACACAGTGACAGCAATGAAAAGGGCAAAGGTTAATAATGTTAGCCATGCTGTGTCATTGACTATTATCACTATAGTCTCTCAAACTTTAGACACACATATGGCCTGTCACATGTGAACAACTTGTATATACATCTGTGTCACATTTTATTGAATGATGATGATCAACTGGTTGTACCTTTAATGAATGAAAATAAAAGTAGCATGTTTTTCTGTAAATCAGGTTGTCCCAATTAAATTCAATCTGGGTTTCTGACACCATAGAAACCATGCAATTAGTGTGCAAATAGCAGCAGGTATGACCTCCTAGAGATAGAAAGAGAAAACAATATTTCCTAGAAATAACAATTTAGCATGGGAAAAAATTAATTCTTCCATTTAATTGGATTATCTCTGGAAACTGTATCGTGGCTTAAGATGCCTATAATTATGTTCAGTCCTACAGTTGAAGAATTTGAGAGTACAGTAGATTAAAAAAAAACTATCAAGTGATTTCAGTGAATTGTATTTTACATTGAGATTAAGGGATGTCACCCACTTAGGTTTTGGTTTGATGCAGAAGGGTTGATTTACTAAAGGATTAGAGCATGTTCGCTTTGAAAAGTGAATTTTTAACTTTGCAAGGGAATTTTCATTTAGCTTAGTGAATGTGGTGAAAATTCATTTTGAAAAGAATACCCAATCATAAGAAAAATGGAACACAAAAACTGTATTTGTTGTACTTGATTGAAGGACAGATGTCAGCAGAGCTCTATCTCATTCTGAAAAATCACTTTGCTAAATGAAAATCCTATTTGCCTTTGGAAAATCAACCCCATTAGTTTCTTCTATCAATGCTTACAGCTGTAATGTAAAATTGATATCATAAACATATGCAACATTTATCCATGTATAAAATCTCAATTTTACTCAATGAGCTATTCAGGCAAAATTTAAAATGTGAAAACAAAAACAATCTAATTTTTTTTCTTTCCAATGTTTTTTTTTTTTTTTTTAGAAGGGATTTATTTAGGGTAGGTTATTTAATTTAGTGTTCATTGCATTTGTACTTCTGTTTTTGTGTATTTGATTGTTTTTATTTGAAATGTTTTCTGACTTTTTGGTGGGAAAACGTGTAATGATGCTAATTAGGGGCTGTGTTTAGCTGTATTCAGTTTGATTGATAGAGTTTAAGATATGACAGTGAAACATACATTGTTTTTAGTAGCTTAGGGGTCGACTGGGAAAAAATGAGCATGATTTATGAAATCTGGAGCAAAAGTAGAACTGGTACTCAAAATAGCTAATAAAGTTTCATTTTTTAAATTGAAGTGGGAATCTGATTGATTGTTATGGGAAATAGTTCCACACTACTCTACTAAATTTTCATTGTTTTGCTTCTCACTAATAAGCTCTACTGGTTTAGGGTATGTAGTATAAACAGTATATTAAAAAAAATTGTGTTACAGTCAGCGGTTTGCAGGACTGAGAGGACCAGTGGGCTTCCATTACAGCCTTCAATTTTTGCAAACCAGTGAGTTAGTTGTACTGCATTTCTAGCAAAAGAAGATTATTCCGTAGAGTTCTTGACTCTCTTCTCTTCCAATCACCTTATGTTTTCTGCAGTGTCCTTGAACTAAGCAGCTGATCACATCCCCACTTAAGCTTCTCTTCTCCACTAAGAAAATAAATAACTATTAAATATCTTTCATAACTGTAACCCTGCATGATCTCAATTATTTAGCTGCCCTTTATGTACTCTTTCAATTTCAGTGGTACGCTTTTTCAGAACTGATGTAAAAAACTGAATAGTATACACAAATTGTGGGCTGATTATGCTTTATATGGAGATATGTTAACAATTAAAGTTAATTATATTGAATCAATGGCCCTTTTAAAACAAGACAATTTTTTTCACGCTTTGAATGCTGCATAATGGTATTCTTGAAATTGACCTTGAATTTTCACCATTATTGTGATGTTAGTATGCTCAAATTATGTAGTTTTCTGTAAGTGAGACATATCTACAGATTAACTGAAAATATAACCATCTATATGCTAGGGAACGTGAAAAGACATTTGAAAAGTTCAGGGGTTTAAAGATGATAAGGGGTGTATGTGGGTTGAGGAAACAGCTAGCCTAGTTGAAAACTTGAAATTTACAACCAAATGTGTTTATCCACTTCAGCCCCGGACCATTTGGGTGGTCAAAGACCGGGCCACTTTTTGTGATTCGGCAGTGCGTCGCTTTAATTGACAATTGCGCGGTCGTGCGATGTGGCTCCCAAAAAAAAAAATGACGTCCTTTTTTTCACACAAATAGAGCTTACTTTTGGTGGTATTTTATCACCTCTGTGGTTTTTATTTTCTGCGCTATAAACAAAAATAGAGCGACAACTTTGAAAAAAAATCTATATTTTTTTCGTTTTGCTATAATAAATATCCCCAAATTAATTTTTTTTCCTCAGTTTAGGTCGATACATATTCTTCTACATATTTTTGGTAAAAAAAATCGCAATAAGCGTTTATTGATTGGTGTTATAGCGTTTACAAAATAGGGGATAGTTTTATGTCACTTTTATAATTTTTTTATTTTTTTTTACTAGTAATGGTGGCGATCAGTGATTTTTGTTGTGACTGCGACATTATGGCAGACACATCGGACACTTTTGACACATTTTTGGGACCATTTTCATTTTCACATTGATCAATGCTATAAAAATGCACTGGTCTCTGTGAAAATGACAGTGGCAGTGAAGGGGTTAACCACTAGGTGGCGCTGTAGGGGTTAAGTGTGCCTAGCACAGTGATTCTTACTGTAGGGGGGATGGGTTCTGTGTCACATGACACTGATCTCCGCTCTGATTACACGGAGCCAAGATCAGTGTCATTCTCACTAGGCAGAGCAAGGAGATGCTTGTTTACACAAGCATCTCCCCACTCTATACCTCCGTGAGACGATCGTGCAGATCCCTGCGGGATCGAGTCCTCGAGACCCGCGGTCCGACTCACGGGAAAGGCGGCAGGGTAAAGACCACACGGCAGGCATTTAAAGGGCCAGGTACGTGATTATGCCTGTCCGTGCCATTCTGCCGACGTATATATACCGTGGGCGGTCCTTAAGCGATTATAGTGTTGAAAATGATTTTAACAGATTATTATTAAAGTTGGAAATCTAGTCATGGTGCCTTCTGGGGTGGCACAGTCTGGGAAGAATTCCCTTGCCATACCAACACAGCTAGACACGAACACACATATATAACACAAAAACAAGATATGGAGCAAAGATCTCTTTAGACTGTTATTGATTCTAGTCTTCTCTGCTGTTGACTTTCAAATCTTATGCAATTCTCATAAGTTATGAAGGGATTTGCTGTTGTGCTTGTGTGTTTTCAAGATACTGGTAATCCCTCTATAAACCCACTCTTTGGCACTTGCTCGTGATGGCACTGTGGGGTTGATTTACTAAAGGCAAATAGACTGTGCACTTTGCAAAGTCCATTTGCACTCGGAAAGAGAAGCTTAGTAAATGAACAAAAGCTTCGCTGAATCTGATGACCATCATCCAATCACGTGGAAGCAACAATTCTGTTTTTTATTTTATTTTACCTGCATGTGATTATTTTTTGCAAAGTGAAACCTTTCCTCATTTAATAAGCTCTGGAGCAACTGCATCTGCAGAGTGCACATTCTATTTGTCTTTAGTAAATCAACCCCTCTGTGTGACTGTGATGACATAGGTCACATGCAGCTAAGACTGGTTGTGTGTTTGTCCTAAAAACAGCCAACCCAAAGTATCATAATAATAGCATAAACATTGCTTTTGAATTACAGTGAAGTGAAACAAAATGAGGAAAGACTAGACAGTCAAATTATTCAGCCACTAACTTGCATGGCATTATATCATTTGACATCATTATCCTGCAGAGTCTATCTAGAAGTTGTAAAATGTATATAATGCCTAAAGCTTTCAAAAACAAAAGTAAGATCATTAACTAATCATGATAGGAATGCCCTTGCCATTATAAATGTTGCACTTCTTTATTCCAAAAGCAAATTTGTCAGTAGTGCTTCCAAACAGTGTTACAACAATCATTGTTGAATTACTCAATGCGTACTTCAGTACCGTTGTGTCATTTTAGCGAAACAATCTGTCACATCAATAATGGTATTATTTTGTAATATGTACAGAACAAAGAAAATAGATGTTTTTACATGTTTGGCCTGTTAACAATGTAAATTTCTTTATTATAATAAATTATATTATATTTATTCTGAGATAATTGGGTAATGCTGCCACCTACAGGAGGATTTGGACACTGGCAAACAAAATGTATACCCTCCCACCACCAGCATGTTTCGGTTTTTGCTAGTGTCCTTGGAGGATGGACATCTTTTTACTACTGAGAAAAGTTTACCCATTTTTAATTTAACCATTAAAAATGTTTTAACATTTGTTTTTCAAACAAGATCTTGTCTCATACAAGATCCCATCTGATCCAAGCTTTCTCTGCAGCTATCTGAATCAGTGCCTCCTTGGGGGGGGCTTGGGGACTGTAACCAGACTCAATAGTCTAATTGCTGGATTTACCAGGAATGTGACATTTGAGCACTGGGCTCTGCCTGCGGTGTTTATCAGACATACAGTATAAGTACTGTGTTCAGTGCTGGGATTAGATCTTCTAGAGCCCATGGTGAACATGCCAAACTGCCCCCCCCCCAAGATGTATGAGCATTATGGGGGCAACAAAAATCCTCCTCAACAAAAAAACTGGGCACTAATCCTTTTCACTCCCCCTGAGCATAATTTCCCCCTCCTCCCAGCACAAATCCTTGTCCCCTATCAACCCAACCCCCCCCCCCCCCAGCACAAATCCACTCCAAATCCTCCATCTAAGCACAAATCTTCTTCCCTTATTCCCCCCTTCCAACACAAGACCCCTAAATTACCGCTCTTAGCATAACCCCACAAATTTCCCCTCCTAGAACAATACTTACCGTCTGCCACCCTCCAAATTCCCCCTTCCAATACAAATCCCCTCATTCCCCAATCTCTGTGCAGTACCCGTTCACCTCCCATGATACCACAGTGCCCAGGACAGACGCCCCTCCTGCCCACCCCTTGTCCCAGCCCTGACTATGTTAGTTAGCCACAGCCTTTTTGGTCTTGAGCTTTAGCACATCAATCCCAATCTGACCCAGTCTCTGAAGACTCCTAATGAGTATGTCATAACAGTTGAACACTGGGGTCCACTACATTATTTGGAACCATTGATCGGCACATTTACTCCTCTGTTCTGTGGAGACAATAGGTTGAATTATTGTCTGCACACACGTGATAGGAAAGACTTGACCTCTGTTAAGTTGTTGCCACTCGCACTATAATATGTTCCCACATCAATATGAACTAAACAAAAAAAAAATTCTGCACAACACCTTTGTGTCTCAAAGCTATTACTTCTAGCTATTGTAAATGTTCCAATAATAAATTAAATTAAATAATAAATAAATAAACAAAAATGTTCAAAAGAACCAATCTCACTGTTGCATTAATCAAATAATGGTACATGCACCCATTTAAATTGATGAGTGACACTAAGGCCTCGTACACACGACCGGGCAAATCGTCGTAAATGAAACATCGTTTTTCTCGACGAGTTCCTTGTTAGGCTTGTCGAGAAACTTGACAAGCTTTCTTTGCGTACACACTGTCAAGACCAAATCTCGTCGTTATCAAACGCAGTGATGTAAAACACGTACGACGGCACTATAAAGGGGAAGTTTGATTCCACAGGCGCCACTCTTCTGAGCATGTGCGGGTTTCTAAGCATACACACGAACGTGTTTCTCGACAAAAACCAGCCCGACGAGGAACACAACAAGGAAATTGAGACTCCTGACGAGGAAAAAGAGAGCTATGCAAGATTATAGGTGCCTACTTGCAACTATGATTGCTGATTCTGAATGTAGAATCTACGTGTTCTTCTATGCCTTCTCCTCTGAATCTTTTTCAGAAATGTCTGCAGCTCACAGGCTTTGAGCCTACTGCTGTGAAGTTACTGTCTGATGTGTGCTTTATATGGCTTCAGATCATTACTGAGCTTGAAAAGAATGTAAAGAACAGTTCATATACTGCACTAGACGAATCCCACTGCTACTTCTGTACACACTACAGTACTTCAATAAAAGTGCTAGGCTTTGGCAAATAGGATGGGGCTCTCTGTTTTTTGCTTGACACCAATCGTATATATATTTAAATTGATGAGTGAAAGTGGGGCATAATTTTGACAGAAGTGAGAGATACATTTATTTTATAGTTTTTAATATGATGAAATAGGAAGAAATTGAAAACAGAAGAAATGTGAAAACTGTTGAATTAAGCTAGCCTCCAAGGTGGATATGTGTTAGATGGAAATCAATCTACATTCAAAATTTGCTCTATTTCTGGAAATACTCAAATTTATTGAAAATATTTCATGTAAACAAAGGGGAGTAATTCCAGAAAGACTGCATTATGAACTTTTTTAGGACATGGATTAATGTTTGAAAGATGGGAGGAATGACCAAAAAGGTGACTGGGCTTGTTTGCTCATTCACATTTGCAATTTTGTTTGAGGAATTTGCACGCAATTTTGTGTGTTGCATAGGGTCAGCTCATTTGTTGAGTGGGCTACTATGCCTGTTTTTCCCCTGAAAAGGAGCTCCCAACAAGCTTAAAGAGATTATCAAAGGTGCGGTTTGCTGCCTTGCGACAATCCAGCAGAATTTTAATCCCGTTTTGGGAGCCATTAAGGGATAATGGCACTTAAACGCACGTCGCTCGTTGTGCCGCAACCGTCATGTGATTTGGAATTGTGGGCAGAATTAAGGCGATTTTGCCCGCAAATTCCAAAACAAAGCTATTACTTCTAGCTATTGTAAATGTTCCAATAATAAATTAAATTAAATAATAAATAAATAACTCTACTATAAATCAACAAAAATGTTCAAAAGAACCAATCTCACTCGTACACACGACCGGGCAAATCGTCGTAAATGAAACATCGTTTTTATCGACGAGTTCCTTGTTAGGCTTGTCGAGAAACTTGACAAGCTTTCTTTGCGTACACACTGTCAAGACCAAATCTCGTCGTTCTCAAACGCAGTAATGTAAAACACGTACGACGGCACTATAAAGGGGAAGTTTGATTCCACAGGCGCCACTCTTCTGAGCATGTGCGGGTTTCTAAGCATACACACGAACGTGTTTCTCGACAAAAACCAGCCCGACGAGGAACACGACAAGGAAATTGAGACTCCTGACGAGGAAAAAGAGAACTTGTTCTCTTTTTTTCTCGTCGAGTTCCTCGACAGTTTTCTCGATGAAAAACATACACACGACCGTTTTCCTTGGCAAAAAAGCTCTGCCACCAAGTTTCTTGATGGATTCTGTCAAGGAAAACGGTCGTGTGTATGAGGCCTCACACTTATGATCCCTTAAGTGATGAAAAATAGTTCTTCTATAAACCTTCACGTGCATCAACAGCATGAATGAGTCCCACCACCATTCATCATGTGCTTTCCCCTGAACTTGTGGGCCAATTAGTGTAAGCAATAGGTCAAATGCACCTTCCCCCTTAAAGGGTCTATTTCCACGGCTTCACCACTCTCTCTCTTCTGGGGATCTCTCCACTGGCTCCTGTGTGAATCATCACCAAAATGCAGCCTCCACTTAAAAAGCTTAAAAGCTTAAAATGTCTGTAAACCTCAGTCACTGAATCTGAGCAAAGCACATACAGTATATCTGTAGTGTTTACTTTACTCACTCCAAAGCTCTGAGTGCCATTTCTCTCTGGTGCTTTGTTCCTCTGTTATCAGCATGAGTCACTTCTGAGAAGTTTTTCTGACACATGAGATACATTTGTGTTGGGGAGGAAGCTCAGAACGGAGCTTGTCTACTCAGAAAACAGTTCTTCTGCTGTGTGGAGGGGGTGTGTGTCTTTCCTGCAATCAGCTCTCACACACTGTAACTGGAGCCTCTCCACCCCCTTCTCTGTGTAAGAGGATTTGTTTAATCTCTGTGTATCATCTGCGGCTGTTCACTTCACTGGGTACATGTGAGGGTTTACAACCACCGATAACTGTAATTATGTCACTGGTGCCAAAAAAGTGTTAAAAGTGTCTGATTTGTTAGCCGCAATGTTGCAGTCCCACTAAAAATTGATGATCACCACCATTACTAGTAAAAAAAATGATAACAATTCCATAAATCTTTTCCCTATTTTGTAGACGCTATACATTTTGCACAACCCAATCAATATACGCTTATTGTGTTTTTGTTTCTACCAAAAATATGTAGAATATGTATAAAAATACATATTGGCCTAAACTGAGAAGAAATCATTTTTTCTTTTTTTTGGGGTTATTTATTATAGCAAAAAGTATTTATTTTTTTCGGAGATGTTGTTTTGTTTTTGGTTATAGCGCAAAAAAAAAAAAACACAAACACAGAGGTGATCAAATACCACTAAAATAAAGCTCTATTTGTGGGAGAAAAAGGACATACATTTTTTTGGGATACAACATCGCATGACCACCCAATTGTCAGTTAAAGCGTTGCAGTGCCATATCGCTAAAAATGGCCTGGTCATTAAGGGGGTAAATATTCCGGTACTTAAGTGGTTAAAATATGTACACTCACAAGAGAAGTGCACTTAGACAGCAGTGCAACTGTCATGAATATGCATCAAGTCTGTCTGCCTACCTGATCTCCATGTGTTCATTAGAGGCAGATCCTGTTCTGGTTTCCCTTCTTATCACTTCCTCTTCCTGTATGGCTCCACCCTAGTCCTTCCCAGGAAGCCTATATTAACCTTTGCTCTACAGGTCTGCAGTGCTGTTCAACAGTGTTCCTATGCTTAGTTCCTGTCTGCAGTGTATTGCTAGTTCCTGTTTGCAGAGTGCTACGATCATCTTCCGTGTACCGTTTTGGCTTGTCCCCGACTTCCCTGTCTGCCTGTGCCCCTGACTATTTGCATGTTCCACGGTTATCCTTGTCTGCCTGTTGCCCTGACCTCGGCCTGTCCATCACCACTGTTTGTCCTGCTGGCTGCTTCCCCCTTCTCCCTGCGGAGTGTGACTTGAGGAATCCCGGGAACGCGACCTGGACCCAGTTGCGGCCAAGACCATCCCTACCATCAAGGGCTCTGGTGAATACAAAACTGGGTCTTAGACTCCGCGCCCTGGGTGATCTTGGGTTACGCTTCCTCCCTGCCAGCAGTAGTCGGCTATAGGGTTCACTTCCCTGTGGTGCATCCCTGACCCCTACAGGGTGCACTTGTCACCTGGCCACAGGTGACCTGACAGTTTGAACAGCCATGAACACGGCCGACGTGCCGCTTCCTGCAGATGACCCATTACAGGGCGTTGTTCACAGACTCGAGACGCATGAAGCTAATCAGGCTCAGGTGATGCGTTTCCTTCAGGATCTGGCTTCCCGCTTTGATCAGCTTCAGACCTCGTTGGGACCCCCGAATCTACAACCCCAAGTACAACCAGCGGCAGCGGCTGCGCCCGTCGCACCAGTCGCAGAGTCGCATTCGCTGAAGCTACCACCTCCAGTCCGTTTTTCTGGAGACTCCATTTTGAACTACAGCCTCAAAACTTCTTGTCTGATCGGGCAAAGGTAGCCTATATTATTTCCCTCCTTTCCGGTGAAGCTTTAGCCTGGGCTGCCCCTATGTGGGAGAGGAATGATCCGGTAGTTTCCAGCCTGTTCAACTTCCTAAAGCTCTTTCGGAACATCTTTGAAGAGCCGGCTCGGGCCTCTTCAGCAGCCAGTGCTCTGCTACGTCTCGTTTTTGGAGAGCCTTTTGCAAATCCCTCAATATTGCTTTGGATTTTTCCTCTTCTTACCATCCTCAATCCAATGGGCAGACGGAGAGGGTTAATCAGGAGTTAGAGGTTTTTCTTCGTACCTTAGTCTCCGCTCATCATGACGATTGGTCCTCTCTACTTCCATGGGCGGAATTTTCCCATAACAATCATGTAAATACCAGTTCGCAGAGAACACCCTTTTTCTCAGTTTATGGAAGACATCCTCAACTTCCACTTCCCATGACCTGTTCTCTGGATATCCCAGCTTTGGCTTCAGCTCAAGAGTCATTCAATTCCATCTGGAGCGACGTCCATGATTCCCTCCGGGCAGCTGCCGACAAATTCAAAGGCTTTGCTGACCGCCGCAGGCGTAAACCGCCTTCTCTTCAACCAGGGGACAAAGTCTGGCTCTCCACCAGAAACATCAAGCTCCGAGTTCCTTCTCTGAAGTTTGCTCCAAGATTCATTGGTCCATACACCATAATGGCTAAGCTGAATCCAGTTTGTTTCAAACTTCAGATTCCCAAAAACCTCAAAATCTCTAACTCCTTCCATGTTTCCCTTCTGAAGCCTTTAGTCCTTAATAGGTTCTCTCGTCCTCTCCCCACCACGGCACCAGTCTCTGAGGAGAATCAGGAATATGAGGTCAGTCAAGTTCTGGATTCCCGACTCTGTAGAGGCGCTCTTCAGTACCTTGTTCATTGGAAAGGCTTTGGTCCTGAGGAGAGGTCTTGGGTTCCTGCATCAGAGGTCTTTGCACCTCGTCTATTGAAGAATTTTCATCTGAAGTTTCCCTCTAAACCCGGACCCAGGTGGGTAAGGGGGAGGCCTCGTAAGAGGGAGGGTACTGTCATGAATATGCATCAAGTCTGTCTGCCTACCTGATCTCCATGTGTTCATTAGAGGCAGATCCTGTTCTGGTTTCCCTTCTTATCACTTCCTCTTCCTGTATGGCTCCACCCTAGTCCATCCCAGGAAGCCTATATTAACCTTTGCTCTACAGGTCTGCAGTGCTGTTCAACAGTGTTCCTATGCTTAGTTCCTGTCTGCAGTGTATTGCTAGTTCCTGTTTGCAGAGTGCTACGATCATCTTCCGTGTACCGTTTTGGCTTGTCCCCGACTTCCCTGTCTGCCTGTGCCCCTGACTATTTGCATGTTCCACGGTTATCCTTGTCTGCCTGTTGCCCTGACCTCGGCCTGTCCATCACCACTGTTTGTCCTGCTGGCTGCTTCCCCCTTCTCCCTGCGGAGTGTGACTTGAGGAATCCCGGGAACGCGACCTGGACCCAGTTGCGGCCAAGACCATCCCTACCATCAAGGGCTTTGGTGAATACAAAACTGGGTCTTAGACTCCGCGCCCTGGGTGATCTTGGGTTACGCTTCCTCCCTGCCAGCAGTAGTCGGCTATAGGGTTCACTTCCCTGTGGTGCATCCCTGACCCCTACAGGGTGCACTTGTCACCTGGCCACAGGTGACCTGACAGCAACACTTTAAATGCTTGCCAGACTATCTGCGTACAATGTCCCCTTAAGGCTAAATCCCAGAATCACCTATTTCCAGCAATCCATCAGCACTTCCTGGTAGACAATGATGTCACAGGCCCCATCCATGATAATGCACTATGCTATTCTTTCTTTTTTAAATGTGTAAAAGCAAGTGGAGGCTGCATATTGGTGATGATTTACACAGGATCCAGTGGAGAGATACCCAGGAGGGAGAGAGTGGTGAAGCCGTAGGAATAAACCCTTCAAAGGAAAGGGGCATTTGACCTATTGATTAAACCAATAAGTCCACAAGTTTAGGGGAGAACACATGATGAATGATGGTGAGACTCACTTATGCTGTTGATGCATGTGAAGAATTAAATGCTGCTACATCAGCCTGAGTGTCACTTTCATCTCTCTTCAAGACTTTTTTTCAGAGTGAGTTAGCTTCTTTTCCGTAATACACCTGTCCTAGACATCCTGTTTTAAAGCTTATTTAGACCTTGCTACCGCATGCAGTGACCTGGCTACCTTCAGGACATTGATCCTCTGCTGCTTAGAGTAATACTAAAGTTTTTTTTATAACAAACATGTTACACTTACCTGCTCTGTGCAATGGTTTTGCACAGAGCAGCCTAGATTCTCCTCTTCTCGTGTCCCACGCCAGCGCTTCTGGCTCCTCCCTCCTGCCGAGTACCCCCATAGCAAGCAGCTCCCTTCTCGGGACTCTGTGTGTCCATTCACACGCAGAGCCATGGATCAGCCCCACCCCATCCTTCTCCTGATTGGCTCACTGGCTGTGATTGACACCAACAGGAGCCAATGGCTCCAGCTGCTTCCAAAAGTCAATCAGGAGTGTGAGTATCCCTTGGACATTGCTGGATTGAGAGGGGGCTTCTGCACACAGAAGGCATTCTACAAGGTAAAAAAACCTTATGCCTTTACAACCACTTTTAGCATGTGACTGTGAGTAACCAAGGTTTGTACTGAGTGTTCCCCATTCAGTTGTCCCTGTTAAGGAGTACAACTAGTGGGATCCAAAGCACAAGTGGAGCAATGGCCTGAGTCAACTCATTCTGCGGAGTCTCTCTTAGCCCCCTTTAGAGGTGGCTCCTCCTCTGCCTTTTCCAGTGAGGAATTCTCTGCAGCTATGCAAGATTATAGGTGCCTACTTGCAACTATGATTGCTGATTCTGAATGTAGAATCTACGTGTTCTTCTATGCCTTCTCCTCTGAATCTTTTTCAGAAATGTCTGCAGCTCACAGGCTTTGAGCCTACTGCTGTGAAGTTACTGTCTGATGTGTGCTTTATATGGCTTCAGATCATTACTGAGCTTGAAAAGAATGTAAAGAACAGTTCATATACTGCACTAGACGAATCCCACTGCTACTTCTGTACACACTGCAGTACTTCAATAAAAGTGCTAGGCTTTGGCAAATAGGATGGGGCTCTCTGTTTTTTGCTTGACACCAATCGTATATATATTTAAATTGATGAGTGAAAGTAGGGCATAATTTTGACAGAAGTGAGAGATACATTTATTTTATAGTTTTTAATATGATGAAATAGGAAGAAATTGAAAACAGAAGAAATGTGAAAACTGTTGGATTAAGCTAGCCTCCAAGGTGGATATGTGTTAGATGGAAATCAAACTACATTCAAAATTTGCTCTATTTCTGGAAATACTCAAATTTATTGAAAATATTTCATGTAAACAAAGGGAAGTAATTCCAGAAAGACTGCATTATGAACTTTTTTAGGACATGGATTAATGTTTGAAAGATGGGAGGAATGACCAAAAAGGTGACTGGGCTTGTTTGCTCATTCACATTTGCAATTTTGTTTGAGGAATTTGCACGCAATTTTGTGTGTTGCATAGGGTCAGCTCATTTGTTGAGTGGGCTACTATGCCTGTTTTTCCCCTGAAAAGGAGCTCCCAACAAGCTTAAAGAGATTATCAAAGGTGCGGTTTGCTGCCTTGCGACAATCCAGAAGAATTTTAATCCCGCTTTGGGAGCCATTAAGGGATAATGGCACTTAAACGCACGTCGCTCGTTGTGCCGCAACCGTCATGTGATTTGGAATTGTGGGCAGAATTAAGGCGATTTTGCCCGCAAATTCCAAAACACTGAGGGGTTGATTTACTAAAGACAAATAGACTGCACTTAGTAACTTGGTAAATTAGGTCAATCTTCACTTTGCAAAGAACACCTAATCATGTGCAAGGAAAAAACAAACAAAAAAACAGCATTTTTGCTTGCACATGATTGGATAATGGAAGTCAACAGAGCTTCTGCTCATTTACTAAGCTCTTAAAGCGGTAGTTCACCCCCCCCCGACACATTTTACCATCGAGACAGGCATTGTAGCGCGAGCTACAGTATGCCTGTCCCGATTTTTTTAACCCCGTACTCACCTTGTAGTCGTCCATCGTAGATTCCGGCTCCCGCGGGGAATGGGCGTGCCTATGGAGAGGGAGGATGATTGACGGCCGGCCCTGGCACGTCACTCTCCCCGAAGACAGCCGGAGTAGGTCTTGGCTCTTCACGGCGCCTGCGCACAGGCTATGCGCACGCGTCGTGAAGACCAAGCCTATTTCGGCTATTTCCGGAGAAGCGTGACGCGCCAGAGCCGGCCGTCAATCATCCTCCATCTCCATGGGCACGCCCATTCCCCGGAATCTTCGATGGACGACTACAAGGTGAGTACGGCGGTAAAAAATTCGGGACAGGCATACTGTAGCTCGCGCTACAATGCCTGATTTTAAGGTAAAAAAAAAAAAAAAAAAAAAAATTCCCGTCGATAGGGTGAACCCCCGCTTTAATAAACTGCACTTGCAGAGTGCAACTGCACATTGAAAAGTGAACAGTCTATTAGATTTCGTAAATCAACCTCTAATTGTGAATGGAGCATAAACAAAGTAAAGTAGGAGATTTTCTGAATTGATCCGCTAGTAACTGATATTCCATGTATATATATACCGTAACTGAATTCACTTCACTCAGCGCTGTTTGTTACATCATATAAAGTAAAAAATTATTTCATTAGTATTTAACCTTTTCTTCCTTTCCATCACAATTATTTCACCTTATATCGTTCATGTGCAAACACGTTTTTATGTTTTTGTTAGTTTTGTTTTTTCTTTTTGTGTAGCATCACGTAGAACAATGATATAGACAACAAATAAAAATGTCTTTGTTTTAATTATAAATAACATTTTTCTTTCCATTCTTTGTTCCTGAAACACAATTTTAATGTCATGGTAATGTAACAAATCACAAAATAAAATGTACAATTTGTGCCTACAACACAGTTCCCTTTGTACTTCTTTTTGTAAACAGACATTTATATAATTCTGGGAAAACAACACCATCAAAAGGAAGTATTGTTTGTCCCAGACAACTAATGTAAAAATATAGAATCATAGATAATGGAAAACTATTGGTGACATACTAATAATTCCTATGTTTCTATCCAAAAGATGTTGGTACCCTCCCTTCTATCCAAGTTTCTTTGTTCCCATAAAAATAGAGCACATTTGTTTAAAAACATCTGTAATGCCGTGAGCAAAGTCCTTTCTTGTATTAAGAGAGGTATGTACTCCAGAGACAGAGATATCATTTTGCCCCTGTACAAATCATTAGTAAGACCTCATCTGGAATATGCAGTTCAGTTTTGGGCACCAGTTCTCAAAAAGGATATCGGAGAACTGGAGAAAGTGCAGAGAAGGGCAACCAAACTGATAAGAGGCATGGAGGAGCTCAGCTTTGAGGAAAGATTAGAAGAACTAAATCTATTCACTATTGAGAAGAGGAGAATTAGGGGGGATATGATCAACATGTACAAATATTTAGGACGATGTTGGTTGATGGCAGGCAGGCTACTTTTCTATCTCTCCTGACTTTCCTCCAGCTTTCTTTTTTCACTTCCTCTTTTGTCTTTTGTCATTCTTTCTTTTTTTCTTTGATTCTTCTTTGGTTTTGTGTCATTGTTTTTTCTCTGGGGATAGAATCCTTAATATTTTTCATCCTCAGTTTGTTTTATTTGGAAAAACTTAGTTTATGTTAAAGTAATTGAAGGATTTTACCAAACCATTGGAGGTATTAGGTTTGATGGGGATTATGAAAATATATTTTCGTATACCGGTGGGTTCCAGTATTAGTTATTGGAGGGAGGGAGGGAGGGTGGATTGGAGGTTTTGCTCAGCCTCTAGGACACAGAAAGTTCCCGTTAGGGGTGTCAGAGAGGTTGATGTACTCCGGTAATCTTATCCTTTAATTGTTCTATGTAATTTGGTCTGGTACACTCATTTAGTTGTATCCTTTATATAACTAATTGTGTGGTAACAATGGACCTAGGAATTCCTTGATATATAGAACTATTCCTTTTCTCTTTCAAATATAAATTATTACTTTGAAATACTATATCCTTTTTGCTTATGTGAACTGCCTTACTTTCACCATATGGTGATGAGCATATGGGATAGTTAGATATAAATGGCAGTTTGTAAGACAGAAATGATTGATATGAATTGAAATGTATTTAAATTATTATATTTCTGTAAGCTATTGACTTATATCCTGCTATTTTAATACAAATGTATGTATTTATTTTATTGAAAATAAACTTAAATTTGAATGAAAAAAAAAAACATGTACAAATATATAAGAGGTCCATACAGTGAACTTGGTGTTGAGTTATTCATTTTACGGTCAACACTGAGGACAAGGGGGCACTCTTTACGTCTAGAGGAAAAGAGATTTCACTTCCAAATACGGAAAGGATTTTTCACAGTAAGAGCTGTGAAAATGTGGAACAGACTCCCTGGCCAGCTCAGTAGATTGCTTTAAGAAAGGCCTGGATACTTTCCTAAATGTACATAATATAACTGGGTACTAAGATTTGTAGGTAAAGTTGATCCAGGGTAAATCCGATTGCCTCTCGGGGGATCAGGAAGGAATTTTTTCCCCTGCTGTAGCAAATTGGATCATGGTCTATTGGGGTTTTTTGCCTTCCTCTGGATCAACTGTGGGTATGGAGTTGGGTGTATGGGATTGTACTGTGTTTTTTATTTTGTTTGTTTATTTTTTTGTGGTTGAACTGGATGGACTTGGGTCTTTTTTCAACCTGACTAACTATGTAACTATTTAACTATGTAACTATGTACACACAATCGGTCTATCCGATGAAAACGGTCTGATGGATTTTTCCATCGGTTAACCGATGAAGTTGACTGATGGTCAGTCGTGCCTACACACCATCAGCTAAAAAAACGATTGTGTCAGAACGCGGTGACGTAAAACACAACGACGTGCTGATAGAAACGAAGTTCAATGCTTCCAAGAATGCGTCGACTTGATTCTGAGCATGCGTGGATTTTTAACCGATGGACGTGTCTACAAACTATCGTTTTTTTTCTATTGGTTAGGTATCCATCGGTTAACTTTAAAGCAAGATTGAACCTTTTTAACCGATGGATTAATAATAGATGGGACCTACACACGATCAGTTTGGCCTGATGAAAACGGTCCATCAGACCGGTCTCATCGGTTTGACCGATCGTGTGTACGTGGCATAATTCATCTATACTTGCTATCATATGTGGTAATGTTTTAAAATAAATTCTCTTGTATGTGATCCTTTTACCAGTCTCTTAAATAAACTACCTACAATGGCACTTAAAGGGGTTGTAAAGGTTCGTCTTTTATTTTCTAAATTGGTTCCTTTAAGCTAGAGCATTGTTGGTTCACTTACCTTTTCCTTTGATTTCCCTTGTAAATGTTGTTTTTCTTTTTCTTTGTTTGAATTTCTCACTTTTAAGTTTCTCTTCAGTAAGCTTTCCACCATCATCCGAGTGGTGGAAAGTAATTTAGAACAGCTTACTGAACACCTTACTGAGGAGGAACAGGAAGTGAGAAATTCAGACAAAGAAAGCAAAGAAAAAAAACATTTAGAAGGGAAATCGAAGGAAAAGGTAAGTGAACCAACAATGCACTAGTAAAAATTGCATTTACAAGAAAAAATTTGAAGCATTCTCATGTGTTATGTAAGTTTAGTGTCTTTCGTTGAAAATATTTATTTACAGTCTAAGCATTGGAGTTTAGTCCACATCTTTTAGAAATTGGCCCTCATAAATTATTATATATTTTTTTAAATATTGATTTATCAGTTAAGCACTTGAGGACCGCCTAACGCCGATATCCGTCAGCAGAATGGCACGGCTGGGCACAAGCACGTACAGGTACGTTGCCCTTTAAGTGCCCAGCCGTGGGTCGTGCGTGCGCCGCCGGTGGAGCGCTCGCGACTCAGTCCTAAGCTCCGTGAACGCGCCCGTGGGACCCGCGGACCCGATCGCCGCCGGTGTCACAGGAGCTGAAGAACGGGGAGAGGTGAGTGTAAACAAACCTTCCCAGTTCTTCTCTGTGGCAGTGACACTGATTGTCTGTTCCCTGTCATAGGGAACGACGATCAGTGACATTGCATGTCCAGCCACATGTCCAGCCATGCCCCCCTACGGTAAGAAGATCCTGGACTGCCGCACTCCTTAAAACTATGTCTTTATTGTACAAATGAAATCCAAAAAACAACAACCCAAAAAACAAGAGCTGGTTCACACAGAGGCGACTCGTCAGGCGACACAGCTTGGCTCCTTAATTCCATGTGATCCAACAAGGTACATTTTTACAGGTTTCACCCTATACCTTTAGCACTTTATTTATTTATCTTTATGGTTTCTTTATCATCCTTTCTCTTTGTTCTCACCCACCTTCATACTTGGTGTTTGCTCAGTCCTTTCATCTGACCTGGTGCATGTGCTTTTTTATACTTCTTAATTATACTATACATTCATTATATACCACTGATCTCAATCCACAGAAGTGTCGGCCCACTGTCTTCCACATTCACATATTGGGGAATCCACAGTGCTCCCTGTTTGTCCACGTGTCCCTACCTCAGCTCCCTTGCCAGACAATTTTAACGGCTCTGGTCCTGTGCTCACATCTATACAGTTGACGTGAGTATTTATAGAGTTATTTATCTTGTTCTGTATATTTATATTATATTACTACAAAATTATACCATATGGTTATGTCTCTTTATAGATCACCATTGCATTCGCCCCTGAAGAGTTGGTATATCCCAACGAAACGCGTTGGGCATACATAGATGCATGATGTTCATACAGATGATTTTATGTTTTTTATACTGTTTGATTCCAAGATTCTCATTATACTATCAACCCTCCAGTGGTTCATGTTATGCAGGACTTGTCCTTACTCCACGATATGCCAAGTACCATGGTGTTATTATGCATATGTAATTTGTAGCATGTTTATGCGATTTTGTGGATGCAATTTTTGTCATTCAGTATGCTTTATATTATATCACAAGGCATAATAAAATGCTCTTTGCTAAGACTGCTCTTTCCTATACACCTCTCATTGCAAGTCCTCAACCAACTCCCCCCTTTTGTGTTGGAACCTAATTAAACAATACTGTATACCTTAAATGCTTACTCCGCATGGTGATTGGCCTCATTTAAAGCAAAATAAATAGGTTCAACTCTTTGAGGACTCCTTGATGTAAGAGATCTATTCTAGGTGCTTTATTTATATTGCTTAATTGTTTCCAGACCAATGTTCTATCACTGTGGTGTGTCTGAAAATGGGTCAGCTCTGTACTCATACTGTACGTCAGCGTCACTGCGTTCTTCTGTATATACAGAGGTAAAGTATTTATTTAATATATTTGTTATGTCTGATCACATCTGAGCTCTTATTTTTGTATGCAGATCTTGTCTTTTTAGTATTAATATATTTCATATAAGTAATAAAAATGTTTCTTTGGTTTAATATTTTGTTTAATATTTTGAAAACCGCCATTTTCAAAAAATATATGAGATTCATAATTAACAACATTAACAACATTTGTAGTTTAGTGTCTTTTGTTGAAAATGTTTATTTACAGTCTAAGTATTGGAGTACAGTCCACATCTTTTGAAAATTGCATCTCATATAATTAAGTTGTGTATGTTTTTTTTTTTTTTAATATAGATTTACCAGTTAAAGACCACCCACTGCATATATACTTCACCGAGGAAGAGCCGATGCATGTAAACTGATCCCTGTATTGGTGTCACTGGTCCCCAAAAAGTTTCACTTAGTGTCAGACCACAATATTGCAGTCCCACTAAAAATCGCTGATCGCCGCCATTACTAGTACAAACAAGTCCATAAATCTATCCCGTAGTTGTAGAAACTATAAATCTTGCGCAAACCAATCAATTAACGATTATTGTGATTTCTTTACCAAATATATGTAGAAGAATACATATTGGCCTAAATTGATGAAGAAATTATTTTTTTACATTTTTTGGGGATATGTATTATAGCAAAAAGTAAAAAATATTGTTTTGTTTTTTTCCAAATTGTCAGCTTTTTTTGGTTTATGGCACACAAAAAATAACACAGAAGTGATCAAATACCACCAAAAGAAATCTCTATTTGTGGGGAAAAAATGACAAACATTTTATTTGGGTACAGCGTCGCACGTCCGCGCAATTGTCAGTTAAATTAAAGCAGTGCCATATTGCAAAAAATGGCCTGGTCATTAAGGGGGTAAAACCTTCCGGGCTGAAGTGGTTAAATTAAGACATATTATGGTCACCAGTACCCAGTTTTCCATAAATCAAACCGGTTGTCTCCCTAATTATGCAGGCACCTACTAATACTTGCACAGATAGCATTGAACCTGGGTTATCTTAAAAACCATTTCCTGAATTAGAGGAAAAGTTCCAAGGTCTCTTGCTGGCTGGTGTAAACCATCTTGCTCTTGCAACTTCCTTTTTGACTTAAAGTAAAACCTCATTCAAAAGGGGAAATTTTGCTTATTTGCATTCCCGCCCCATCCACTGCCGCATTTGCCACTTTTTGAGTGTGAGCGGGAGGGGGTACCCGTTTTTGACAGGTACCTGTTCCCACTTCCTTTCAGATTGCTGCGGCGTTCTGTGCAAAATTCGCCCCTCCCCCTCCTTCCTCCATAGACTTCTGGGACACATCACAGGTCCAAGAACTGTAGGATCATTTACAAAGCACAGAACGGCTTGCGCTTGCACAGTAGGAAACTGCTTCAATGGTAGTCTCCCTTACATAAGATGGCAGCGCCCGCACACAAAGCCAATTGAAGAATCAGCTCTGGTGAAGACATTGCACAATCCCTGGACAGGTAAGTGTCCTTATATTATAAGTCAGCAGCTACAGTATTTGTAGCTGATGACTTTAACATTTTTGGGGGAGACTGGAGCTCCTCCTAAACAAATATACCTGTGTGTGCAAACATCATAATGTGCCTTCACTATGCTGGAGGACAGGTGCTTTGCTAGGTCTACAAAAAATCTGGGGCTAGAGCCCATAGTAGCAAAGTAAATAAAGTCATATGCTTGGGAGGGCATACACATGTATATAATATGCATGTGTGTGTGTGTGTATATATATATATATATATATATATATATATATATATATATATATATATATATAGATAGATAGATAGATAGATAGATAGATAGATAGATAGATAGATAGAAAATATATTATCATTACATCAGGGTGCCCAGAGAGCCCCCTCATTACATCAGGGTCCCCAGAGAGCCCCTCCTTACATCAGGGTCCTCAGAGAGCCCCCCTTACATCTGGGTCCCCAGAGAGCCCCCCTTTACATCAAGGTGCCTAGAGAGCCTCCTCTTACATTAGGGTCCCCAGAGAGCCCCTCCTTACATCAGGATGCCCAGAGAGCTCCCCCTCTTACATCAGGGTCCTCAGAGAGCCCCCTATTACATTAGGGTCCCCAGAGAGCCTCCTCTTACATCAGGGTCCCCAGAGAGCTCCCCCTTCCACTTGATCCCCAGAGAGCCTCCTCCTACATCAGGGTCCCCAGCAAGCCTCCCTACTTACATCAGGGTCCCCAGAGAGCCTACCCTTTACATCAGGGTCCCCAGAGAGCCTCCTGTTATGTTCAGGTCCTCAGAGAGCCTCTCTACTTACAGCAGGGCCCCCAGAGAGCAAACTCTTACATCAGGGTCCCCAGGGAGCCTCCTCTTACATCAGGGTCCCCAGAGAACCTCCTCTTACACCAGGGTCCCCAGAGAGCATCCTCTTACATCGGGGTCCCCAGAGAGCCTCCTCTTACATCAGGGTCCCCACTCCCAGAGAGCCTCCTCTTAAATCAGGGTCCCCAGAGAGCCTCCTCTTAAATCAGGGTCCTCAGAAAGCCTCCTTCTTACATCAGAGTCCTGAGAGAGCCCCTTACATCAGAGTCCCCAGAGAGCCTCCTCTTACATTGAGGTCCCCAGAGAGTCCCCTCTAACATCAAAGTCCTCAGAAAGCCCACCTTATGTCATTGCCCCAAGAGAGCCTCCTCCTCTTACATCAGGGTCCCCAGAGAGCCCCTCCTTACTTCAGAGAGATGAGAGATGATGCAAACTCTTTGTTGCCCGCAGCTGCATAGTGACGGCAGAACAACTGTGACGCAGTGGGCAAGCGGTAAGAGATGATGTAATCTCTCTGCTTTCTTGCCCGCCTGACATTTGGCTGGCTCTCCCGTGCTGCCTGTCCGCTTTCTGCTCTCCCGTGCTGCCGGTTCTGCTGCTGGCTCTCTTGTGCTTCCCGCCTGCTGTTTGGCTGGCTCTTCCATGCTGCCCATCTGCTTTCCGCTCTCCTGTGCTTCCCGTTCTGCCTGCTGGCTCTCCCATGCTGCCTGCCCACTGTTTGGCTGGCTCTCCCATGTAGCCTGTCTGCTCTCTGCTCTCCCATGCAGCCCATCCGCTCTATGCTCTCCCATGCAGCCCGTCCGCTCTCTGCTCTCCTGTGCAGCTTATCCACTATCTGCTCTCCCGTGTAGCCTGTTCTGCCCGCCGGTTCTCCAGGGTCTGTCCTGTGGCCCAGCTGCAGAGAGGTTGAGGACCCCTGCAGAGACTCGGGGCTATATATATATATATATATATATATATATATGCATTGTCATTATATTTGCCACTACTGACAAGCATCTGATACAGCCATCGCTAAAAGTTAATGTTGAATTCATATGTACATTTAATATGGAGATTGTTATCACAATGACACCCTAATGCCCTGTACACACGACCGGTTTTCCCGTCGGAATAAACTCTGAGTTCCGACGAAATTCCGCTCGAGCTGTCTTGCATATACACGGTCACACCAAATTCTGGCCGTCAAGAATGTGGCAACGTATAAAACTACGACGAGTCGAGAAAAATTAAGTTCAATGCTTTTGCGCATGCGTCAACTTTATTCTGAGCATGCGTTGTTTTTAGTCCGCCGGATTTGCATCCAGACAAATGGAAATTCCAATAAAAAAAAATTTCATCTGAAAAATTGAGAATATGTTCTCTATCTAATTCTGTCGGAAAGTCCGATGGGGCATACACACGGACGGAATATCTGATGAAAATCTTCTGTCTGACTTTTTACATCGGATATTCCGCTTGTGTGTACAAGGCATAACTGCTAGCCTGCCCATACATTTTTTTTTTATATATATTTCTCATGAAATATTAGCGAAATGCATGTTCATGTGTGGCCCCATTGCAGTGCCTAAGCTTGGATTAATGGATGAATACTCTTGAGGTATTGTGGATTTTTTTTGCAATTGATGCTAATAATCTTAAAGGTATTATGGAATGTTTTGCCATCGTTGCTAGCCAATGTCACACTAGGTGAATGAATAACTCACAGTTACCTATATAGATGTCTGCCTGAAATATATTGTTGTTATTTTGTACAGAGGATCCAAAAGTAGGATGTACTGCCTGCTCCTGTAACTGGGTGGGTGAATGGGGAAAACATGAGGAATTCATGAAGAAGACACACATGTGAATACAGGCCATATGCTGAATCTCAATGTAGTGAGTATAGGAGAATAATATACTAGCTGGAAGATATACAATTACATGTGCTTACTGAGTAAGATATGCTGACTAAGCTTTGGGGGCAATGTTGAGACTACAGCTGATCTAATAGGTGTTAGTGGCTGTTTTAGGCTCTGTGGGGTTTCGACTGTATGCTAATCTCAGATGTACAGTATATATTACTGGCAAGCTTTGCTGATCCCTTAGCTGTGGGCCTGACTATGCATGGGGGGGGTTCTTAGACTGACAAGACACATGGCCACTCAATAAAATTAGAATAAAAGAGGTTTAACCTTAAACTACGTAGAGGATTCTTTACTGTAAGGGCGGCAAGGATGTGGAATTCCCTTCCACAGGCAGTGGTCTCAGCAGGGAGCATCGATTGTTTAAAAAAAACTATTAGATGAGCACCTAAATGACCACAACATACAGGGATATACAATGTAATACTGATATAATCGCACACATAGGTTGGATTTGATGGACTTGTGTTTTTTTTCAACCTTACCTACTATGTAACTATGGCCCAGATTCACGCAGAATCGCGGCGGCGTAACGTATCGTAGATACGTTACACCGCCGCAAGTTTTCATCGCAAGTGCCTGATTCTCAAAGCACTTGCATGAAAACTTATGCTGGCGGCCTCCGGCGTAAGCCTGCGTAATTCAAAGGGGCGTGTGCCATTTAAATTAGGCGCGCTCCCGCGCCGGACCTACTGCGCATGCTCCGTTTTGATATTCCCGCCGTGCTTTGCGCGAAGTAACGTCATTTTTTCGAACGGCGACGTGCGTAGCGTACATCGTATTCCCAGACGTCTTACGCAAGGACCAAACATTTTCAAATTTCGACGTACGTGTGCTGTGTAAAGTTAGGGCACCAAAAACGACGACTAACTTTGCGACGGGAAACTAGACTAGCAGCGACGTAGCGAATGCGAAAAACCGCCGTGGATCGCCGTAACTACTAATTTGCATACCCGATGCTGGTTTACGACGCAAACTCCCCCCAGCGGCGGCCGCGGTATTGCATCCTAAGATCCGACAGTGTAAAACAATTACACCTGTCGGATCTAAGGGCTATCTATGCGTAACTGATTCTATGAATCAGTCGCATAGATACTCTGAGAGATACGACGGAGTATCTGAGATACTCCGTCGTATCTCTTTTGTGAATCTGGGCCTATGTAACTATGTATAAATAACCACTTCAGCTTTAGAAGATTTACCCCCCTTCATGACCAAGCCATTTTTTGCAATATGGCACTGCTTTATTTTAACTGGCAATTGTGCAGTTGTGTGACAGTCCCCAAACAAAATGTATGTCCTTTTTTTCCCACAAATAGAGCTTTCTTTTGGTGGTATTTGATCACCTCTGCGGTTATTATTTTTTGTGCTATAAACTAAACAAAACAGACAATTTTGCAAAAAAATTTAAATAAATATTTTTTACTTTCTGCTATAATACATATGCGAACAAAATGTAAAAACTCAAGTTTTTTCATCAATTTAGGCCAATGTGTATTCTGCTACATATTTTTGGTAAAAAAAATCCCGATAAGCGTATATTGTTTGGTTTGTAGAAAAGTTATAGCATCTACTATGGGATATTTTTGTTTATTTATTTTTTACTACTAATGGCGGCGATCAGTGGGACTGCGATATTGCAGCAGACACTAACTGACACATTTTGGAACCAGTGACCCTAATACAGTGACCAGTGCTAAAAAATATGTACTGTCAGGCCTCGTACACACGACCGAGGAACTCGTCGTAAATGAAACATCGTTTTCCTTGACGAGTTCCTTGTCAGGCTTGTGGAGAAACTTGACAAGCTTCCTTTGCGTACACACTGTCAAGACCAAATCTCCTTCTCAAACGCGGTGACGTACAACACATACAATGGCATACAATGGCAGGGGAAGTTCGATTCCACTGGCACAACCCTTGGGGCTGTTTTGCTAATCTCATGTTACTGCGTGTTAAGTAAAAGTTTGGTAAGAGACGATTTGCACTTTTCAGATTGTTACAGCGTGACAAATGTGCTATCTCCATTACAAACACTACTTTTACCGAAGGTGCGCTCCCGTCTCATACTTTATTCTGAGCATGCGTGGGTTTCTTAGCATACACACAAACGCGTTTCTCGTCGAAAACCAGCCCGACGAGGAAATTGAGACTCCCGACGAGGAAAAAGAGAACTTGTTCTCTTTTTTTCTCGTCGAGTTCCTCGACAATTTTCTCGATGAAAAACATACACACGTCCTTTTTCCTTGGCAAAAAAAGCTCTGCCACCAAGTTTCTTGATGGATTCTGTCGAGGAAAACGGTCGTGTGTATGAGGCTTCACTGTACTAATGATACTGGCTGGGAGGGGGTTAACATCAGGGGCAATCAAGGGTTAAATGTGTTCCTAGCCAATGCTTGTGTACTGTAGGAGGTGCTTTTACTAAGCAAAGGTATATGCTTTATAGGAGCACAGGATCCATGCCTTCCCTACTGACAGAACAGCGATCTGTATTGTTTACATAGGTAGATCACCATTCTGCCTGTGTACTGCACAATCGGTAGGTGGTGGTGGACATTGAGTCTGTGGTACCCACCACCACTGGGCTCCTGGTGCTACTCTAAACAGAGGTATAGCGTATAGGAGAATACAATTTTTTTTATGGATTTCTATTCTAGTGAATACTTTAGTAATACTTTAACATGAGCCCTAAAATTGCATCTGATTTTTATTTATTTTTTATAATTTGCTTTAATTGAACCAAATCAGCAATAAAGAAGATGTATAGCTAACTGCTAGTTGACTGCCCATCATACTGATCCAGTGGCCTCCATATTTGTGTATTACTTACTTGGAACAAGTATGCACATAGTATAACACACTCAAGAAGTAGACCATCAAGAAACTGCCCCTGATAATAAATATAAATAAAAAAGTACAGTATGTACATAATAAGCATATCATATTCTTGCATATTATATTTAGCAAAGCTTTTTTATTACAATAGCAAACTAGCAGTGACTAGCACTTTAGACATTATATTAAAAATAATAAACGTTACTATTATAATGTAGAAACAGTGAACATTAAAAAAAAGGAAAGAAAGTTGGGACTTGTTTGTGGGTAATGTTACAACTTGATGTCTGTAAATACAGATATAACCACGTTTTGTAGATTCCATATTTAGATATACAGTAGTTGGCAACTGCTTTAAATCATCAAAAGCTTTGTAACGTATATAATTTAGTAACAAAAGGTATGAGGTTGCACTGTAGACCAGGTAACTGTAACATTGTACCATGGCAACAGCAATAACCACTATGCCACTATGGTACACATTAAACATGTCAATACAAATAACACTCTAGCAAAAAAAAAAAAAAAAGATAAATCAAAGAGACAAGCAACATCAAAAGCAACAGAAATAAATGTATATGCATGAAATATAAAAGCTACCATATTTTCTCAACACAAAATGAGTGCTTCCCCAGAGAAATGTAGCATGATGAGTAAATGAAAGGATGTATGTGCACCGTGCACGCTGTCAGAGACTTGCATGGGAGATAGTGAATTTATGGGTTTTAACAATATCTCATGGCAGCTGTGCGAAAGACACAGGCACATCCCCTGAGTACAATGTATGAGTAAATGTACTATAGCACATCTATGTCCCTTTAAGGGACACTAAAGTATGGCAGAACACATTTGTTCAAATAAACTGCTGTAAAATTAAGAGAAATATTAAATATTTTATGGGAAAGTTGCTGCATTATGTATTATTTTTGCTATTTCTCTTTTTCTTGGTTCATTCTAGTCCCAGCAGTACTGGACAACAAAATAAAAACCCCTGGAGGTAGACTATATAGAAAGCAAAAGCATGTTGTTTCTTTCATATGCGGGACATATAGATATAAAATTATTACCTTGATCTGTTCTTCTATATTGGATAGATGATAGTGGGGTAGATCCACATAGAATTAGATCGGCGCAGCGTATGTGAGATACGCTACGCCGCTGTAACTTACATTTGGCCGGTTCGAATCCCTAAATAGTAGTAGTGTAGTGTATCTCAAGCGGCGTAAGGGCGCAGAATTCAAATCGGCGATTAGGGGGCGTGTTTCAATTAAATGAAGCGCGTCCCCACGCCGAATGAACTGTGCATGCGCCGTCCCTAAATTTCCCGCCGTGCATTGCGCTAAATGACGTCGCAAGGACGTCATTTTTTTTAACATAGACGTGACTTACGTACATTCCGATTCACAAACGACTTACGCAAAAAAAAAAAAAATCAAATTAAACGTGGGAACGACGGCCATACTTAACATAGCAAGTCTAACTATACGCGACGAAATAGCAGCTTTAACTATACGCCGGAAAAAGCCGACTAGAGATGCCGTAAAAAAATGCGCCGGCCACTCGTACATTCGTGGATCGTCGGAAATAGCTAATTTGCATACCCGACGCGGAAAACGACGTGAACGCCACCCTGCGGACGCCGAAGAATTGCATCTTAGATCTTAAGGCGTACGAAGACGTACACCTGTCGGATCTAACCCAGAAGCCGTCGTATCTTGTTTTGAGGATTCAAAACAACGATACGACGCGGGAAATTTGAAAGTACGCCAGCATATTAGTAGATACGCCGGCGTACTCGCTCTGTGGATCTACCCCAGTATGTTTATTTTAGTATTAGTATTGTATATGCACAGCCACATAAAAAAAAAAATCAGACACACAATTTTCAAAATTACGGTGACCTCCACTGATCTATGTGAATTAAGTTAAATACAAATTAACCCTTTTCCCTGTGAGAGCTATTTTAGTGTTTTTTTTCACACAACTGAAAATTGCACACAACTCCAAAAAATGATAATTTTTTTGAAAGCAAACACTCTAGCGAATAATAAAACGGTATTGCCATTTTTTTTATGTTAAACGATAATACCACAAAAGTCTAGGAAACCTTAAAAAATACACTAAAGTTCATTTTAGGGCACACAAACACAATTAATAAGGATGAGGTTGCACTGAGTTTCAAGCAGGGTTAGACTATAAAAAATATCCCAAGCCTATAAAAAAATATCACAATCTTTGAACATCTCATGGAGCACTGTTCAAACTATCAGCTGAAAATAGAAAACGTATGGCACAACATGTCAAACCTTAAATTTGCATGCGCTCTTGAAATGGCAACAAACTTCAGTTCCCTATATTGTCTAAGGCCCCTTTTACAAGGGCGCCTTATTTTCAAATTTGCGGCGCTATTCGGGCGCTTTTACCCCCGCTAGCGGCCGAGAAAGGGTTAAAAACCACCGCGGCACTGCAGAGGCGCTTTGCGGGCGGTATAGCCGTGGTGCCCCATTGATTTCAATGGGCAGGAGATGTGGAGGAGTAGTATACACACCGCTTCTTCACTGCTCCAAAGATGTGGCTAGCAGGACTTTTTTTTACCGTCCTGCTAGTGTGATAAACCAACACAAAGTGGCACATAATTGTGAAAGGAAAATGATAAATGGTTTTCACATGTTTTTACAAATAAATATGTGAAAAGTGTGGCGTACATTAGTATTCAGCCCCCTTTACTCTGATACCCCTATCTAACTAGAATCTAGTGGAATCAATTGCCTTCAGAAATCACCTCATTAACCGCTTGCCGACGACAGCCGTGTGCCTTGTGAGTTCCCAGCCCGCGATTGTGGTCGGCAAAGGCAGAACAGGGGGATGCCTTTGTAAAAAAGGCATTCCCCTGTTAGTGACATGTCAGAAATCTACTGTTCCCTGTGATCGGGAACAGTGATTGCTGATGTGTCACTGGTAGCTCCTCCCCCTAACAGTTAGAATCACTCCCTAGGACACACTTAACCCCTTCAGCTCCCCCAGTAGTTAACCCCTTCATTGCCAGTGTCATTTTTACAGTAACAGTGCATTTTATAGCACTGATCGCTGTAAAAATGACAATGGTCCCAAAAATGTGTCAAAAGTGTCCAATGTGTCTTCCATAAAGTCGCAGTCACGATAAAAATCGCAAATCGCCACAATTACTAGTAAAAATAAAATTAATAATAAAAATGCCATAAAACTATCCCCTATTTTGTAGACACTATAACTTTTGTTCAAACCAATCAATATACCAAAAATATGTAGAAGAATACATATCGGCCTAAACTGAGAAAAAATTGGCTTTTAAAAAAAAAAAAGTACAAAATATTGTTTTTTTTTTTCAAAATTGTCGCTCAATTTCTTGTTTATAGCACAAAAAATTAAAACCGTTGTTTGGGAGCCACGTCGCACAACTGCACAATTGTCAGTTAAAGCGACGAATCGCAAAAAAATGTCCTGGTCATTTGGCAACCAAATGGTCCGGGGCTTAAGTAGTTAATAGAGTCCACCTGTGTGTAATTTATTCTCAGTATAAATACAGCTGTTCTGTGAAGCTTTCAGAGGTTTGTTAGAGAACCTTAGTGCACAAACAGCATCATGAAGGCCAAGGAACACATCAGACAGGTCAGGGATAAAGTTGTGGAGAATTTTAAAGCAGGGTTAGACTATAAAAAATATCCCAAGCCTATAAAAAATATCACAAGCTTTGAACATCTCACGGAGCACTGTTCAATCCATCATCTTAAAATAGAAAACGTATGGCACAACTGCAAACCTACCAAGACATGGCCGTCCACCTAAACTGACAGGTCGGGCAAGGAAAGCATTAAGCGGAGATGCAGCCTATGGTAACTCTGCAGGAGCTACAGAGATCCACAGCTCAGGTGGGAGAATCTGTCCACAGGACAACTATTAGTTGTGCTCTCCACAAATCAAGTCTTTATGGAACAGTGGCAAGAAGAAAGCCATTGTTGAAAGAAAGCCATAAGAAGTCCAGCTTTGAGTTTGTGAGAAGCCTTGTGGGGGACACAGCAATCATGTGGAAGATGGTGCGCTGGTCAGATGAGACCAAAATTCAACATTTTGGCCTAAAAGCAAAACGCTATATGTGGCGGAAAACTAACATTGCACATCACCCTGAATACACCATCCACTGTGAAACATGGTGGTGGCAGCATCATGTTGTGGGATGCTTTTCTTCAGCAGGGACAGGGAAGCTGATCAGAGTTGATGGGAAGATGGATAGAGCCAAATACAGGACAATCTTAGAAGAAAACCCGTTAGAGTCTTCAAAAGACTTGAGACTGGGGTGGAGGTTCACCTTCCAGCAGGACAATGACCCTAAACATACAGCCATACCTACAATGGAATGGTTTAGATCAAAGCACATTCATTTGTTAGAATAGCCCAGTCAAAGTCCAGACCTAAATCCAATTGAGAATCTGTGGCAAGACTTGAAAATTGCTGTACACAGACGCTCTCTACTCAATCTGACAAAGCTTGAGCTATTTGGAATGAAGAATGGACGAAAATGTCACTCTCTATATGTGCAAAGCTGGTAGAAACATCCTAAAAAGACTTGCAGCTGTAATTGCAGCGAAATGTGGTTCTACAAAATATTGACTCAGGGGGGCTAAATACAAATGCACTCCACACTTTTTACATATTTATTTGTAAAAAATTTGGAAAGTCATTTATCATTCTACTTAAACTTCACAATTATGTGCCACTTTGTGTTGGTCAATCACATGAAATCCTAACATGACAAAATGTGGAAAATTTCAAGGGGTATGAATACTTTTCCGGGCACTGTAAACTTAATTGGTGTAGGAGTAGGTTTGGGACAGATTTTTATTTCTTCCCATGTTTTTTTTTTTTTCCTCTTTCCTCCCCCCCCTTACAATACATAGGATAGTTAACATTATACATTTTGTTTCTATAATAAAGGTAATATCTTATCCTTATATATTTTTATAGTTAGTGGGGAAGGAGGCCCTAAAGCGTAACTTTAGCTTTTGGGTGGAGCTCCACTTTAATCAACAGGACTTCCTATCGTGGCTAGCCACAATGTCAATATGGCTGCTGGAAACCCACCACTTTATAGTAGAGAGACTGGCTTACCCAAATTTCCCTTTATTGGCCCTTACCATACCAAAGATCAAAGGCAAGGAAGTACATTATTGGTAGTTGGCTGCTATAGCAGCAAAATCATACATTAGTTCAGCACATCCATGAATGGACTGGAGTGACATTCTTATTATTTCTTCTTGTTTTATGTGTTATAAAAATGTTGGATGTATATGTTACAAACACTATAGTATTAATACATAAGTAAAAACATTTTGTTTAACCCTTTCATGACTAAGCCTATTCCTGACATTTGGTGTTTACAAGTTAACCGCTTGCCCACCGCAGGGTGTCATATGACGGCCGGACGGTGGAGCTCTCGTTCTGGGCGGGCATCATATAACGTCTCGCCTTCCCGGGCCACTAGGGGCCATGTGCTTGCTCCCGCCGCATCACTGGGAACCCGATGCATGTGGCCGGCGGCCGCGATGTCCGCCGGGCACCCGCGATTGCCCAGTAACGGAGCAGGACTGTGGATCTGTGTGTGTAAACACACAGATCCACGTCCTGTCAGGTGAGAGGAGACCGATGGTGTGTTCCTTGTACAGAACACCGATCTTCTCCCCTTGTGATTCCCCTCCCCCTACAGTTAGAATCACATCCTAGGACACATATGTAACCCTTTGATCACACCCTAGTGTTAAGTCCTTCCCTGCCAGTCACATATATACAGTAATCAATGCATTTCTATAGCATGGATCGCTGTATAAATGTGAATGGTCCTAAAAAAGTGTCCAATATGTCTGCCGCCATATCACAGTCACACAGTCACGGGACATTATATATATATATATATATATATATATATATATATATATATATATATATATATATATATATAGCAGAGAATCTAGAGAATAAAATGGCAATTGTTTCACTATTTTTTGTCACATGGTATTTGTGCAGCGGTCTTTTAAAAAGCAACTTTTGGGGGAAAAAAATGTCACTTTCATGAATTAAAAAAAACGAAACAGTAAAGTTAGCCCAATTTTTTTGTATAATGTGAAAGATGATGTTACGCCGAGTAAATATATACCAAACATGTCACACTTTAAAATTTCGCACACTCATGGAATGGCGACAAACTACGGTACCTAAAATTCTCCATAGGCGACGCTTTAAAAAAAAAAAAAAACGGTTACCAGGTTAGAGTTACAGAGGAGGTCTAAAATTATTGCTCTGACTCTGGCGGCGATACCTCACATGTGTGATTTGAACACCATTTACATATGTGGGCGCGTTTTCTTTGCTGCACAAGCTCGCGGGGACAGGGGCGCTTTAAAAATTATTTTTTTCTTTCTCATTTTTTTATTTATTTTTTTACACTGTGTTTTAAAAAAAAAATGATCACTTTTATTGCTGTCACAAGGATTGTAAACATCCCCTGTGACAGTAATAGGTGTGTCACATACTCTTTATGGAAGGATCGGGGGTCTAAAATACCCCAAATCCCTCCTTCGCACTTCAAAGTATTCAGATCGACGAAAACTGCGATTCTGAATACTGTATATTTTTTTTTAAACTGGTGCCATTGGCAGCTGGGTAAACCGGAAGTGACATTGTGACATTGCTTCTGTGTTTACAGAGAGAAGACTGGAACTAAGCCATTTCCGGCTTCATGCCAGTCTGTCTCTAGCCACCAGAAGTGGGGGATCGGGTCTTCCGATGGGACAGGAGATCCAGTAAGAGCGGTGGAAGGTGGCGGGAGGGGGGATGTCTCCTCCCGCTCCTCCGGAATAACAACCAAGTGACTTTTAGCCGCATTGGTTGTTATCCCTGGAAAGCCAACTGCTAATTAGATTGCTAATGATTGGATGATAAAATCAGAAGAGCTTCCCCCTATTTCAGATCTACCCCTCAGATTTACAGCGACTGCAATTTCAAGTGCACTTTGCACTTGTACTTTGCACTTGTAGTTAGATAATTATTATGCAGATTACCCTTGCTTTTGAAAATAATTTGAAGTAAGTTTTCATTGATAAGCATCTATCCCTGTAGCACATTATTTTGTACACATAACATATTCAGGTTACTTACAAATTGTAATTATGTTTGTGTCTTAGAAAAAAAAAAATCTTAAAAAGTGTTAATTGCCTGAAGCATTAATATTTATGCATTCAAATTACCCCGGTATTTTTTAAATGTAAAGAATTTAAATAAATCATGCAAGTATAAATAAATGAAAACAAGTGTGGCCTAGGAGATGAAAAGGAAATATTGGGCTTAAAGTGAATGTTTCATGTTGTCAGCAGAGTGGGAATGACATTGCCTTTGGTTCCTTATTAAATCCCATCTTCCATGCTTGTAATTCTTTAAGGAAACAGAAATAAACGAATTGAATTCCTCAAATTACTTTAACATATTAATGTGGGATGAAAGGCATGAATCATGCTTATAGAGTGTGCTTGCAATCTCATGACACTTTTAGCAAAAGTATTTAAGTCATGCATCTATGCTGAAATTCTTTCATATTTTTTAGCTTTACATTATTATTTTTTTATAAACAATGGATGCTATTGAACTCTTTTTTTACCTTTTTTCTTTGCTTCATTCCACTTGAGGCAGCCCATTCCATGACATACTTCTTCCTCAGATCCCCCTCATTGCTAACATCCCCTTGCCCCATCATGTCAGTATCTGCTCCTCTGAAGACAAGATGATCCCACATTATATTAGATGTGCCCACAAGCAGAGGCGGCTCTCTAATTAGGCAAATTAGGCAGTCGCCTAAGGCCTTGCACTCACAGGGGCCTCGTGGCTGCCTAATTTGCCTGTGATCCATACTAATGTCAGCGCCATCAAATCTCTCTATCACTCCTCTCTCTTTCTCACCCCCTCTCTTGCATTGGCTGAATATGTCTGATGGGTGAGGAGGGTGCCCTGGAAGTGGTGCTGATCACCTGTGAGCTAGATCCGTGCATTTTCTGCAGCCATATTTCTTGCTTAAATTATTTTTCCCATTATGGGTGTGAGTAGAGGGGGCCTTGTGTCTAAGTTTTGCCTAAGGCCTCACAAAGCTTAGAGCCGCCTCTGCCCACAGGAGGGGCAGACGTACAGAAATAAAAAGATTTACTTCAGGCAAATATAAAAAGAACCCAGGTACTGTAGGTATTCACTAAAATCATTAAAAGTTAGATTTCAGTTGAGTCAGCGCAAACTATCCTGCAGATTAATAAGGCCCCATACACACGACCGAGTTTCTCAGCAGAATTCAGCCAGAAACTCGATCGGAGCTGGATTCTACCGAGAAACTCGGACGTGTGTACACTTTTCAGCGAGGAAGCCGACGAGGAACTCGTCGGGCCAAATAGAGAACATGTTCTCTATTTCCTCATTGTTCAATGAGGAAAGTCGGCCCGCTGAGATCCTTGGCGGCTTCAACACTGAACTCGACGTGTTTGGCACGTCGAGTTCCTTGGACGTGTGTACGGGGCCTAAGACATTTTATAGATTAATATGAAACTCTGCATGCTGCTTGAAAAACTTACTAAAAATCTTGTGGATTATACACACTGCCCTTACGGTATATTTGGTGATTCATTTATATGTCATGCCTCCAGCATAAGACTTCATAATATTTTGTTGCTATTCTTTAATCTTGTCTTGGGCTCCACCGAGTGGCCAAAGTACACTCTGTAATAGAAGAACATAAACTTTTGTAGCAATGTTTTGGCCTTACCATACTTCCATATTTCCCAGGATCCCTCTACACAGAAATTAAAAAGTGCTGCATCCTGGGAAACTCAGAATCCATATTTTGAGCACATAGGAAGGAGGAACATCCACTGAAGCAAGCTATCATGCTGGCATATGTTCAGTGGAGAAATTAATCTTACTGGAGGCATCATCGGTAGGGATTGCACTTTATTTGCACCCAGCATATGCCACATACATAGCTTGAAAAATACACTGTTTTATTGTTTGTTTATTTATGCTTAAAGTGGAGTTCCACCCATTGTTTTATGTTTGTCTGTGCTGCATGCCCTAATCTCATAGTGTTCAGAATGGACAATTTTTATTTAATTTGTTGCTTGTAAATACCTTTATTTTGTAATCCTTCATTACTTCCTCCTCCTTATTAGCCTAGGCTATTAAGTCACAAGGCTATTTGCAAGGGTTTCTGGGATAGGCATCATGTTTCCCAGTAGTCAAACCTGACTGAAACCTGACTGAAACCTATTACATTGCTTGTGCAGCACTGAGCATGTGCGAGATATGCAAAGCTGAAATCCAGGAAGTCATACAGTCTGGCTTGTGTCTTTTTTCAACCTGACTAACTATGTAACTATGTAGAATACATTAAGCTTGTGTATTACAGGGGTATTTATATTTAAAAAGTGAAATTGTGGGTGGAACTCCCCTTTAACCTATGTTTTCTTCTGACCCCCCCAATGCAGACAGTCTGCATTTAGAACCATGCACCCACTCTTGCATGGCTGTCAAATTTTGACATGCTGCCAAAACAAAGACCTGCTGCATGCAGTACAGCTGCCAGTGCCCATCTGGGAAAGGCCTTGAAGTTAACATGTTTTTAGGCTTTGGATATTCAAGTATTTACATACAGTAAAAAATGAAGGGCCTGGTATGATATTGCCGTTTTTTTTTTATTATTATTATTATTTGATGTGGAGTTCACCCTAAAAATCCATACCAGTGCCTGGTATTGTTGGGCATCAAGGTCGGATCCTTGTTCATTGAAGTTGGACTTCAATTTACAGGGCAAAGTCGGATCCAAATGGTATGACTGTCATGTCGTACCAGTATGAACCCGGCCTTATTGTTTTTTTAGATATACACCTGAAAGACATCAACATAATATATAAACAACTTAATCAGAGTATGTTAATGCTTTAAAAACTTTGGCCCAGTTTAACGTACATCGGCGTATCTTTGAGCGGGCGTAACGTATCTGATTTACGTTACGCCTCCGCAACTTAGATGGGCAAGTGCAGTATTCTCAAAGCACTTGCTCCGTAAGTTGCGTAGCGTAAATAGGCCGGCGTAAGCCCACCTAATTCAAATTGTGAAGAGGTGGGCGTGTGTTATGTAAATTAACCATGACCCGACGTGATTGACGTTTTTAACGAACGGCGCATGCGCCGTCCGTGGACATATCCCAGTCTGCATTGCTCCAAATCCGCCGCAAGGACGTATTGGTTTCAACGTGAACGTAAATTACATCCAGCCCCATTCACGGAGGACTTACGCAAACGACGTAAACATTTTAAAATTTGACGTGGGAACGACGTCCATACTTAACATTGGTACGCCGCATGTACGCCCCATATAGCAGGGGTAACTTTATGCCGGTAAAAGCCTAACGTAAACGGCATATCTGTACTGCGTTGGCCGGGCGTACGTTCGTGAATTTGCGTATCTAGCTGTTTTACATATTTCTAGGCGTAAATCAGCGTACACGCCCCTAGCGGCCAGCGTAAATATGCAGTTAAGATCCGACGGTGTAACAGACTTACGCCGGTCAGATCTAATAGAAATCTATGCGTAACTGATTCTAAGAATCAGGCTCATAGATACGACGGCTCAGACTCAGAGATACGACGGTGTATCTGGAGATACGCCTTTGTATCTCCTTTGAGAATCTGGGCCCTTGTTTCTATCTGTAGTTTTGTAATTATATAAATACAGAGGACTGCCATATACTGTATGCTCCTTACAACATAAGGGCAATATTATCATAGTTATAGGGTGATATTTAAAAATATTTAAAACCATTGTATAGATAGCTTTGAATCATGACTACAGATCAACAATTAGTAAAATAGATTTGCTGGATAGACCAAAGGACATTTTGTGCCCTAGCTAAATTCAACTGCAAAGGTGAAAAACAACTGCAGTTTTTTTTTTTTTTTATTCAATATACAGGTGCGTCTCATAAAATTAGAATATCATCTAAAAGTTTGTTTATTTCAGTAATTCAATTCAAAAAGTGAAACTCATATATTTAATATAGATACGTTAGACACAAAGTGATATATTTCAAGCATTTCTTTATTTTTATTTTGATGATTATGGCTTACAGCTAGTGAAAACCCAAAATTCAGTATCTCTGGAAATGAGAATATTGTATAGGAACCAAAAAAAAGGATTTTTAATACAGAAATGTTGGCTTACTGAAAAGTATGTCCATGTACAGTATAGTATGCACTCAATACTTGATGGGGGCTTATTTTTGCATGAATTACTACATCAATGTGGTGTGGTGTGGAAACGATTAGCCTGTGGCACTGCTGAGGTGTTATGGAAACCCAGGTTTCTTTGATAGTGGCTTTCAGTTTGTCTGCATTGTTGGGTCTGGTGCCTCTCAGCTTCCTCTTGACAATACACTACAGATTTTCTACAGATCAGTTTAAAGTTAAACAGGATGGCCCGGATTCTCAAAGCACTTACGCCAACGTATCTGGATATACGCCGCGTAAGTGTAACTATGCGCCGTCGTATCTGTGCGCCGTGCCCACAGAACTAGATAGGCCTGAAAATAGGCTTCTTCCGACCGACGTAACTTTCCTACGCCTACGTATCTTGGGCGCATATTTACGCTGGCCGCAAGTGGTACTCCCATTGATTTCTTATTCACCTATGCAAATGAGGGAGATACGCAGATTCACGAATGTACTTGTGCTCAGCGCATAATATACGCGCTTTGCGTAAGTCCTACGTCCGGCATAAAGTTATTCCCCATATAGGAGGCGCAAGTCATGCAAAGGTATGGACCAGGGAACACATGTGTAAAAATAACTACAGCGCTAAATTAAATACTCAAACATATAACATTAATAAATCACCAAATAATAAAAAGCTGCAAAAATATTTGGTAGTGGGTCAAACAAAGTAAAGATGTGTATAATATAAAATAATGCGCTAATTATTAACTTAATTATGCCAACCGTGCTAAACAGTGATTCAAAAAACAATAAGGAACAAATCCACAAATTGTGTCCAATTGTGTATAAGATGTGCACCAGTGTTTCAATTAAAACAGCAACACCCAGTTCAGTGCAGTGATAGGATTAAACGATGTAATCACAAAACCACTCCTGCTTCACAGATGGGGGGGTTCTCCTCCACACAGACACCGCTCATGAAAAGAAAAGGAGACAGCTCATTGCACAGATGGTATGGCACCAAAAAGAACCAAGCAAAAGATATTCCTCTAGAATGGCACACTCACGCTACCGCCGTTAAAACACAGCATGGATATCCAATGCACCAATCCTCCATAGGGCCGCTCAGCTGATGTTGCATCTACTCATTCGGATCCACTGTCCCGCTCGTAGCTCCTCCCCCACGCGTTACGTCAATGGTCACTTGACTTACTCATGGGTGACCCATGAGTAAGTCAAGTGACCATTGACGTAACGCGTGGGGGAGGAGCTACGAGCGGGACAGTGGATCCGAATGAGTAGATGCAACATCAGCTGAGCGGCCCTATGGAGGATTGGTGCATTGGATATCCATGCTGTGTTTTAACGGCGGTAGCGTGAGTGTGCCATTCTAGAGGAATATCTTTTGCTTGGTTCTTTTTGGTGCCATACCATCTGTGCAATGAGCTGTCTCCTTTTCTTTTCATGAGCGGTGTCTGTGTGGAGGAGAACCCCCCCATCTGTGAAGCAGGAGTGGTTTTGTGATTACATCGTTTAATCCTATCACTGCACTGAACTGGGTGTTGCTGTTTTAATTGAAACACTGGTGCACATCTTATACACAATTGGACACAATTTGTGGATTTGTTCCTTATTGTTTTTTGAATCACTGTTTAGCACGGTTGGCATAATTAAGTTAATAATTAGCGCATTATTTTATATGACCAGGGAACACAGCCGTCGTATTTTACGTTGTTTACGTAGTACGTGAATAGGGCTAGGCGCAGGTTACGTTCACGTCGTAGGCAGTGATTCAACGTATCTTAGGCAGTTGTTGCGACGTGATTCTGAGCATGCGCACTGGGATGCGTCCACGGGGCGGCGCATGCGCCGTACGTTATTTGTAACTTTATGACACTCAGTCCTTCATTTACATGGGGTCACGCCTCATTAGCATGGCTCACGCCCACTTCCACCTACGCTGGCTTACGCTAAGGAAACCCAGCGTATCTTTAACATCGACTGGGGGCGAGTGCTTTGTGAATACTGTGCTTGCATCTGTGCGCTGCGCCGCCGTAGCGTATATTAGATACACTACGCCCGCATAAATATGCGCCGATGTATGTGAATCCGGGCCGATGTCTGGCCATGGAATGCTTGTTCTCACTTTGATGTTTGTGATGATACCTGTTGTGTGTAGTGCGATCGCCATTTACATATGAGTGCAGGACCCACATATACATTTTTGAATGGGAGGAGAGGACAGAGGCGCTTTAATATTTTTTAAATTTTATTACCTTTTTTTACACTGTGGTAAGGGGGCTAGGGATGACTTTGTTCTGCACCCTGTAGAAGTGATAAGGTGGCTGTAGAGCTACTCAGATCACTTCTACAGGAGAGTCCATTGCAAATTTTGATACTGGGATCATGCAGCTGCAGCCATGATCCTAGTATAACCACTTCCACCTGAGCATGTATGGGTATGTCCTAAGGGCGTGATTAACTAAACAATTTTATTAAAAAAATAGCTACAGTATCAAACACATTTGTCTTTGTTCATTCTTTTTGGCTTACCTCCTTTATTTCTCCTATATCTATATGTCTACACTTTTGTCCTGGACTGAAAAAAAAATGATCTTCTTTTCTTTTAGAAGATCTAATAAAGTGGTTAGAACTTCCTGTAAATTAGAAAAAGTATAGACACAGATTATGGTATATCAGTAGGAATATGGTCCTCAGTTTTGTTTGGATAACACTAGTTCCCTAAGGTTGACTTTCTGTTATCTTTCATTATTTCAAATCTAACGTTTGATATGTAATCTTCAATACTCAGATCTAATAATTTATGATTGATTTCCTCACTTTGATTAACAGCTCAAATGATTCAAAAGAATCTGAATCCCAAAAGATAGGCTATTGTTTTGTAAAATAAGTTTTACTACCAGTACTTTTCAAATGGAAATCCAGGCAGACACAAATAAACGAGCACTATAGTGGAACTAAACTCAAGTTTGCACAACATTTCTGGCAGGCAGGTTTTTAATGCAGAAGTGGATCTTACCTGCTTATGATAAATGAACTCCCATGCACGGACACAGGAGTTATATCACCCCAGGCCAGCAAATCAAGATGGTCAAAAATGCGGAAACCAGAAGAAGATCAGTTGAAAATATCAGTGGACATCCCGGCCATCGTATCTCTTTGGCAGGTAAATCTGTCATAATGTGAAAACATGCGATGCGTACATGCACATTTTGGTAAAAACCTTGGTGAACTGGCAGCAGAGTTTAATTCTTCTTGAAGCCTTTCACTGCCAGGCTCTGAACTCCACTTTTAAAATCAGATGGCCAGACCATTTTTGCAGTTTTTCCATTTTTTTTCCCTTACAGCTTCCAGAGTTTGTTAAAGACCACCCAAACCATACATTTTCTGAAAGCAAATGACCTGTAGAAAACAAAATTGTGCTACTGATTCTTTTAGGCCCAAAATAGTTGCACACGTGTCTATTAATTTACTTTTTTCCACAAAAAATACACAGAAATGTGTATTAGTGGATACATACATGGCAAAACTTAAAAAAATTGTAAATTTTACATTGCTCCTTTTTGTAAAAAGGTAAAAACTGAAGGCACGCATAACTGTAAATAAGAACAATTTACTCAAAATCTGGAGGTTATCATTTCTCACTTACAACTTTCAGGGTTTGCAAAAGACCCCCCAAACCATTTTCTGAAAGCACATGACCCGTCAAATAAAAAAATGTGCCACTGCTTTTTTTAGGCCCCGCAATAGCTGCATAAATGTTTATCAAATCACAATTTTTGCTAAGAATACCCTAACATCATTATTAGTGGATACATACATGCCATAACTTACAAAATTGCTGCTAAATGCCTACTAAATATAAAAGCTAAAACTGTATTGAGGTAATGACAGGCAGACACAAATAAACGAGCACTATAGTGGAACTAAACTCAAGTTTGCACAACATTTCTGGCAGGCAGGTTTTTAATGCAGAAGTGGATCTTACCTGCTTATGATAAATTAACTCCCATGCACGGACACAGGAGTTATATCACCCCAGGCCAGCAAATCAAGATGGTCAAAAATGCATTGCTCCTTTTTGTAAAAAGGTAAAAACTGAAGGCACGCATAATTTATCAAATCACAATTTTTGCTAAGAATACCCTAACATCATTATTAGTGGATACATACATGCCATAACTTACAAAATTGCTGCTAAATGCCTACTAAATATAAAAGCTAAAACTGTATTGAGGTAATGACAAATAATTGTAAATTTTAAATTGCGTCTTTTTATGAAAAGTGAAAACTGAAGGTGTGCAAAACAGTAAATAAAAACAATTTTCTCAAAAAAATAAGAGTTTATAGATGTGCACTTACAGCTTATAGAGTTTGTAAAAGACCGCCAAACCATATATTTTATGAAAGCACATGACCTGTAGAATTAAAAGAAATGTGCTAGTGATTTTTTAGGGCCTCTCAAATTAGGAGCAGCGGCTGTGTTCGTACAGTTGCTACATCCCAATTGACATCAACAGGACTGCTTGCACAAGGATGCATGGAACTACTGTGCATAACTGTGCAGATAAACATGGCCTCCCAGGGGCATATGCTGTAGTATGTCATGTGTGAAGGAGACCTTACTGTGTTTTATTATTAGCATGATTATTGTTAATTTTTTTTATATTTTTTATTTCTTTATTTTTTGTTTTTTGAAGGTGGGCTTTGGTGAGATATATTTACTGCTCACCATCCTGACAGCATCAGTTTGCCTCAGCAACAGCTGCAGCCAGCGGGAAGGGTGAGGAGGGAGAGCTGGCCAGAATCACCACATAGAGGGGGCACTCAGAATTGGGAGAGGGGGTGTTTGACTGCAGGGGGGGGGGGGTCAGAACTGTCCTGGGTCATCAGAATTGTCCATATTATTTTGCTATGGCTCCCCTGCAGCACCTAATGCCAGTGGGAGGGCAAGCAACACCACAATAGATCAATGCCGGTGGAATCAGTGCTGGGGAGAAGGGGAAGGATCAGTGCTACGAGGACTAGAGCGGCATGGAAGGGGGAATTAGGGTGGTGGTGAGGGTCATTTTATCAATGGTAGGGGGAAGAGGGGGACACAGGCTGAATGTCGGTCAGTTTCTGTTGAACTGACCGATATAGGCCGATATTTGGCCCATGTGTACCATGCTTTAAGAGTCAGTGTAGACATAACTATAACATGTCCAGAACTGTAGGCCTGTGATGCTTAAGTGGTGAGGGTAATTTTATTCACGGCGGGTGGAAGAGGTGGACAAATATCAGAGACAACAGCAGCGACGGGTGGGGGATCACATTTTAGGTCAATAGATCTGATTAGTGGAAGCCATTCCACCGTCATCTGTCAGACAGGCTGATGTACACAAAGACTAAATGTCAGCCAGTTTCTGTTGAACTGACCGATATAGGCCGTTATTTGGCCCATCTGTACCAGGCTTTAAGAGTCAGTGTAGACAGAACTATACATGTCCAGAGCCGTGGGCCTGTGATGCTTAAAGTGTTTGTTACCCTAACACTTCTTATTCCTGATATGTGCCTGATGTACCATGTACTTGGATGAAAAAGTATCCTGTTCTCTTTGTATTGCTTCCTTTATGTGAAATCCCTGGTGTTCCTGACAGTCCTTCTGCTTTTCTATTAAAAACTGACCACATCAAGCAGGAGAGCACACCATGGTCTATGCCTCCAATGATCAGACTTGTCCTGACATGCCCCCTCTGCACAACCATTCAGTGGGAAGCTCAGTGTGCTGCTTCTACTCCCCCAGCTCTTATTAATATTATTATACATGATTTATATAGCGCCAACAGTTTGCACAGCACTTTACAACATGAGGGTAGACCGTACAGTTACAGTAAAATACAGTAGGCATTAGAGGGCCATGCTCGTTAGAGCTTACAATCTGGGAGGGAGGGTCAAGTGATACAAAAGGTAATAACGGTGGGGGGTGACCTGATGGAGAAAGTAGGGGGGATGATATCGTTCTCTGAAGAGAAGGGTTTTGAGGGATTGTCTAAAAGCAAGCAGAGTAGGAGACAGTTGGACAGATTGGGATAGGGAGTTCCGTAGGATAGGAGAGGCTTGGGAAAAGTCCTGGAGGCGTGCATGGGAGGAGGTGACGAGGGAACTAGAGAGCAAGAGGTCTTGGGAGGAATGAAGTGAACAAGTAGGTTGGTATTTTGAGACTAGGTAAGTGATGTAACTGGGGGCCAAGCTGTGAATGGCTTTGTAAGTTGTTGTTAGAATTTTGAATTTAATTGTTTGGGTGAGTGGAAGCCAGTGGAAGGATTCACAGAGAGGGGTAGCAGTCACTGAGTGGTTGGTGAGGTGGATAAGCCTGGCAGCAGCATTCATAAACGACTGAAGGGGGGATAGCCTATGTAACAGAAATCCCGTGAGGCGGGAGTTGCAGCAGTCGAGGCAGGAGATGGCCAGGGAGTAAACTAGGAGCTTTGTGGTGTGATTGGTTAGGAAGGGGCGTATCTTGGAGATGTTGCGGAGGTTGAGGTGGCAAGATTTTGAAAGTGTTCAGAGTCCATGATTACACCTACAACCTTGGCATGCAGGGACGGGCTGATAGTAGTGCTTAATTGTGAAGGAATAATGGACTTTATAGGCACCAATGGTCAACATAGAATGTAAAAGAAGTTTTTTATTGATACAAGCCCAGAGCCCTGGGTAATTGAATCAACAATTACAATATAGAAAAACAATATTAAAAAACATATAATTGACTATATTAAAAACATTAGTAAGCATAGAATATCTCTAAAATGCTAATAACCCATAGGGGTTGTACAAAAACCACAGATAGTCCACATGGGACAACAACAACAGTTGATGAACGAACGTAGGCTTCAATTTGTGTGTTTTTATACATATGCTCTACATGTTTCGCATGTTACTGCTTCTTCGGGAGCTTAAAAAGAATATTTTCTGGAAGGAAAAACATAGACTATTATTGGTTTCAGATTTTAATTTAACATTGTATATTTTGTGAATCAGCATAAGTAGTGTTTCTTGTGCAAAAAAGCACCATAATTTTTATGATCATCCACCTCCCTACAGATATTTCCAATGTCTAGACATGATTGTGTATAAAAATATTAAATATGCTTGTATTATTCTATGCATGTCCTGCTTCACTTGGCAGCAATAATTCAGGGCCACTCTCACCATGTACTGGTTGGTGGCGTGTTACTATGTATAATTTAATTTTGTTTATGATCTTCCTCTTTCTAGGAATTACTACTTTAAGTTTCTTTTACCCATGACTCAGTTTGCCATAGCTGCTAGGACTGGCGTACCTGTTTTTTGGGTTTCATGGGGGGGTTGTGTACGGCCAGATAACCGCAGCGTATCCTATGCTGCGGTTTGTTAGGGGATGGATGAGAGATACTCGGCCTGACCTGTATTGTGTTGATGGCTAAGCCATCGAATACGTGCAGTGCCGGTCCGACACGCCCCGCCTAATCCCATTGGCGGAGCGTGTTCTCATACTCCTCCCCTTCCACGAGGACCGGCCCGGTTACTTGCGTTGGCTCTGGTGGGCGTCATCTGACGCCCATGGAGCTTGCGCTGTCCGGGGATTGGCCCTCGTGATCTCTGGTCGGAACACGTGATGCGGAAGTCCCATCCGCTCACGTGATCGGAGACATGCAGGCTTATAATGGAGCAGGATCCCCAGGAAGCTGCACGTTTGCTCCCATAGACAGTGCGTGTGAGACAACAGGTGTACCTGGACATGGTAAGCACTCTTTTATGGGTCTCTTTCTTTTTCTTTTGGTAGCGGTGACTGACATTATTGGCTATGTTTATAACAGCCCTCATTTAGACTATTTTTTGTTTATTCATCCTTTCTCATACAGATACCATCTCATACCACTACAGTTCTGTTCTAATGGTCTGGTCCGGTCTTTTACAATTGCTTTGGGGATTTAACCCCTAAGGGCATTTGCCTTTTTTACTCAAAAAGGTGCAGTGTATATACATTATTGTGCACTGCTTCCTAACCCTTGAACCAGCCCTATACTGACTGTACCCTGTACTTTGGGTATGTATATCTATATATATATATTTTTTGATTCGGGTTGCTACATGCATTTATATGTTGCGCAAGCCATAATAATTTTTTACTAGCATTATCTATTTCTTTATTTACCAGACCCTACCCCAGTTCAAACTTTGTCCGAAAAACTACACCTTTATCCACTTTGTTATCTGGAAACTGTTACCACATTGATCCAGAGATATCGTTGGAACTTTTACACATATACACAATAATTTTTTCTTACCTATCATTGCTGATGGTAGGTTTATTTTACTTTTTTATTTCTTTTATTATTATACTATCTCGTCTCTCTATACACACAAAATGGTTCACTCTCACTTTTTCACTGGTGATGTGTGGAGCTTCGCTATCACCTTTCCCTGACTCTATTACCACCGCTAATTTGAGGTATATATATATATACTATTTTCTTCTTCTTGCCGCACTATCTAGGCATATCCGTCACTACTCGCCACTTTCTCTATTCTGGCGAGGACGGTGCTATTTTTTAACACCTCTGACTAACTATGTGGGTATCTGGCATGTCCCTACACCTCCCTCACCTTTGATCCCTTTGGTTGCACCGGTGGTTTGGCGGCTCTTGGCAAACTGAGTCATTTTTTATGGTGCTTTTTTGCACAAGAAACACTACTTATGCTGATTCACAAAATATACAATGTTAAATTAAAATCTGAAACCAATAATAGTCTATGTTTTTCCTTCCAGAAAATATTCTTTTTAAGCTCCCGAAGAAGCAGTAACATGCGAAACATGTAGAGCATATGTATAAAAACACACAAATTGAAGCCTACGTTCGTTCATCAACTGTTGTTGTTGTCCCATGTGGACTATCTGTGGTTTTTGTACAACCCCTATGGGTTATTAGCATTTTAGAGATATTCTATGCTTACTAATGTTTTTAATATAGTCAATTATATGTTTTTTTAATATTGTTTTTCTATATTGTAATTGTTGATTCAATTACCCAGGGCTCTGGGCTTGTATCAATAAAAAACTTCTTTTACCTTCTATGTTGACCATTGGTGCCTATAAAGTCCATTATTCCTTCACAATTAAAAACTTCCACTCATGCTAGGACGCGGCACCGCAATACCTTAGGACACCCATAGTCCATCCTATGGTTGGTGTTCCTCTATTTTCTTATTTCATTCTGATAGTAGTGCTATTGATCTTGAAAGAGAAATCAGAGGAAGAGGAACGTGGGGGAGAAAAAATCATGAGCTCAGTTTTGGATAGATTGAGTTTGAGGAAGTGGTGTGACAGCCAGGCTGATATGTCTGTTAGTAAATTACTGATACGTGAGGAGACTGGAGGAGTGAGCTGAGGAGTAGAGAGATAGATTTGGGTGTCATCAGCATAGAGATGGTATTGGAAGCCATGGGAGTCTATTACCTCAACCCAGGGAGGAGGTGTAGATGGAGAATAAGAGAGGTCCAAGAACAGAACCATGGGGGCACCCTGACAGAGAATAGGATGTTGTAAGCGACACTGAAGGTGCGGTTGGATAAATAGGATGGGAACCAGCGAAAAGTACTGTTATGGAGACCAAAGGTGTGACATTTTTTGAGCAGGAGGGAGTGGTCCACTGTGTCAAAGGCAGCAAAGAGCACAGAATAGTGTTCATTACACAAATACACAAATATTTTGCCTATCATTTCTATTTTAAACTGAATAAGTTGTTCTACAAGTGATAGTTTACAATCACTTTAAGTAGAATGCCCTAAGAGCATAAGTCTATCAGGAAGGAAGAAGCAAAGTAGTTTGAGCTGACTGCTGCCTAGCATTGAGGACACTGTCTGAGGGAGTGCCACTATACTGAGCAATCAAAGCTCAGTACAAGATGATTGGCTACCATGGACAGCTGCACCAGAATCTCAGTGCTCCCGTTTTAGTAAATCTCCCCCTATGAGACAATCAGCACATTTACCTGCTTTTGGCTTAGTTTCAAGTTGAGACACTATAATTTATGATGAATTGGCTATCAGCTTCATTTCACAAAACATGAAAACTCCATTTACGATCTGAGAGTGTCCAGGGACACTACATTCAAAATGCATATAAATTATGTAGATGCATTTTTCTACACAGAAAGATGTTTGCAGAAAAGATTTAAAATAAGATATTTGACACTATAGGGTCCATTCAGCCATGACATCCCATAATCCCATATAATAATTATAATCATGATTATTATAATAACCCTATAATCCAAATGCCATCTCCAAAATATTGGAATTAACAATATTGTGGCTGTGATCTAACAATAACAATGTCTACTGTATAGCACATGTGGGTAGGTATGAAATGTGTAAAAATGTAAAACGTGCAATTGAAGTGTATTTAAAACAAAGGCAAATATGGTAGTCAGAATAAAATCAGACTCCTCTCACCCCAATGTATACTCCTATAAAGCTGCTAATTGCGTCCAGGCTCATACATCTGTCCCTATTCACAGCTAATTGTTCTTGTGCGGCTACATACGATCAGCAATCACAAGCTACAACATCCTTTGTGATAGCATAGGCAGTGATAGGTAGTCTTTTCTGGAAGATCTGGAGTCTGTTAGACCCCAGATCTCCCTTTGCCCTCAAAAGAGATCGATTTGATCAGATGCTTTACAAGCCAGTACTGGCTTGTAAACAACAAACCAAAACCGTAAGTAAAGAAATCCTTGTCACCTCTGGCTTCATTTATCACAGAGGAGGGGAGGGTATGGATGAATCTTTCTTTCCTCTGAGTTTAGCCGGCCAGACAGGATGCAGTGGTCCCAAGCTCCCTGCTCAAACCAAAGAGGCCGTGGTAAGGGGGCTAGGAGTGGCTTTGTTCTCCATCCTGTAGAGTGGATGTAGAGCTGCTCAGATCACTTATACAGCAAAGCCCATCGCAGGCCACAAATTTTGATAATGGGATCATGGCTGTAGCTGGTATAGCCACTTCCACCTGAGCATGTATGGGTATGTCCTAAGGGCATGAAGTGATTAAATAAACAATTATATTAAAAAAAATAGCTACAGTATCAAACTCAAACATTTGTCTCTGTTCATTCTTTTTGGATTACCTTCTTTTATTTCTCCTATATCTATGTGTCTACACTTTTGTCCTGGACTGAAAAAGCAATATTTGCTTATTTTAGAAGATCTAATAAAGTGATACTATTAGAACTTCCTAAACTGATCTGTAAATTAGAAAACAGAGTCGGTGAACATATTGATTTAATTACAAGTGGGGACTCCAAGCATTGTGTACCCAGGCATTACAGACAATATCACAATAGAGATCCTAAAGCAGTGATGGTGAACCTTGGCACTCCAGATGTTTTGGAACTACATTTCCCATGATGCTCATGAACTTTTTCAGTGTAGTTGAGCATCATGGAAAATGTAGTTCCAAAACATCTGGGGTGCCAAGGTTCACCATCACTGCCCTCAAGGAACATAATTTCTGGTTATTGACAGTCATATCTCTCCCAGGAGGGGTGGTGCCATGACCAGAGGGGTCTCAAGACTCAAGACCTTCGCGATCTACGAGCTCCTGTCCTACTCCCTGGAATGAACGTGGAGTTGGACAATAACGCTTTTATTAACAAGGCTTAATCATTATTACAAATATTGTATTTTCTGAGTATTATAATTATTATTTTTATTGTTGGTACTATCTACTGTTATTCTTAAGTTATCATATTTTGTATCGTATTTTATATTTAAGTGTGTTGGTCGTAGACCCTAGATGAGGGTCGGTCCAACTGGTGTGTCATGATTCATATTTTCATAATATCTATTAAGAAATTTAAATTGCATTTCTTACTATTTAAATATACAGTATAATAGGGAGACTTTCACATTATATGTACGACCATGTACGCGCTTTTTGTGGGTTATTGGCTGTTCATTGGGCTCCTCCCCTTCTCCATATGAAGCGATTATATTCAGTGCACATACCTTGCTATTCAGATTAAGGCAAGGTGCACATCTGTTTGTTTATTGGAGGGTAAGATGTGATGCGCATCACCTTGCGCATATACGCACGGGGGGTGCGAAACACACGTCTTTGTTATTTCCTTTTTCAATACATGAAGTGATGTGCTTCCATTAAACACACCTTGCTATTCAGAGCGAGGCGTGGTATATATCAGTTTTTTTTTTTTCTTAAATTGTTTACGGTTTTTTACAGATTTACGCCATGTGCCTTTTTTGTTCTCCTTTATTTAATCATATATACATGGGAGAACCTGTCCTTTTCTTCATATGAAATACCTTTTATGGAGTACTACTCCAATGACTGTTGGTGGATTTGCTTCATTCATGGAAAGGTTTCCAGAGTTATTGTTCCCATTTTCTGGCATCTGTCAATTCAAGCATGTTTGACTTATAGGACGTATGTCTTTTTGAGTTCAAACCATCTGATAAGCCCTTACCTTATCGGTGGTCGATTACACACTTTCACTTGTTCACTAGTATTTCACATAATTTGGACGTTTAAGTGAAGATATGAACTTTCCATAGATGCCCCATCAAGGGATGTGTGGACTTACTATTGAGTTTACTTTGTTTCACATATGGACTTTATAGTTATCACATCATAAGTGTCACAAGAATTGTGTATTTATTTATTTTCATTAGAGTTTTTTATTTTGTTTGGCTAGCACTAGTTCCCTAAGGTTGACTTTCTGTTATCTTCATTATTTCAAATGTTGAAATTTAACGTTTGATATTTAATCTTCAAAACTCAGATCTAATAATTTATGATTGATTTCCTCACTTTGATTAACAGCTCCAATGATTCTAAAGAACCTGAATCCCAAATGATAGGCTATTGTTTTGTAAAATAAGTTTTAGTAACAGTACTTTTTCAAACAGAAATCCAGGCAGACACAAATAAATATAGGACACCACTATATTCCTTAAAGTGGAACTAAACTCATGTTTGCACACCATTTCTGGCAGGTTTTTATTGCAGAAGAGGATCTTACCTGCTTACCATAAATTAACTCCCATGCACATGCACATGAGTTATATCACCCCAGGCCAGCAAATCAAGATGGTCAAAGATGCTAAACCAGATTAAGACCAGTAGAAAATAGTAGACATCCCGGCCATCGTATCTCTTTGGCAGGTAAATCTGTCATAATGTGAAAAACCTTGGAGAGCTGGCAGCAGAGTTTAATTCTAACCATTTCACTGCCAGGCCCTGCACTCCACTTTTAAAATCAGATGGCCAGACCATTTTTGCAGTTTTTCCATTCATTTCTTATTTTTCCCTCACAGCTTTTAGAGTTTGTCAAAGACCCCCCAAACCATACATTTTCTGAAAGCAAATAACCTGTAGAAAACACAATTGTGCTACTTTTCTTTTAGGCCACAATAGTTGCACAAATGTCTATTAATTTTCTATTTTCACAAAAAAATACACTAAAATCATTATTAGTGGATACATACATGGCAACACTTACAAAATTCCTGCTAAATTCCTATTAAAGATAAAAACTGTATTGAGTTAATAACTAACAAATATTGTGAAATTGTGAAAACTGAAGGTGTGCATAACTGTATATAAGAACAATTTACTCAAAATCTAGAGGTTATCATTTCTTACTTACATCTTTCAGAGTTTGTAAAAGACCCCCAACCATCTTCTGAAAGCACATGACCTGTTAAATAAAAACAAACTTGCTACTGCCTTTTTTTAGGCCCCGCAATAGTTGCATAAATGTTTATCAATTCACTATTTTTGCTAAGAATACCCTAAAATCCTTATTAGTGGATACATGCATGGCATAACTTACAAAATTGCTGCTAAATGCCTACTAAATATAAAAATTAAAACTGTATTGAGGTAATGACAAATATTTGTAAACAAGGATGCATGGAACTACTGTGCATCACCGTGCAGGTAAACACAGCCTCCCAGGGGCGTATGCTGTAGTATGTACTGTGTGAACGAGGCCTTACTGTGTTTTATTATTAGCATTATTATTGTTAATTTAAAAAATATATATTTATTTATTTTTGAAGGTGGGGCTTGGTCATATATATTCACTGCTCGCCATCCTGACAGCATCGGTTTGTCCCGGCAACAGCTGCAGCCAGCAGGAGGGGTGAGTCAGAGCTGGCCAGCAGCACTACATAGAGGGGGCAGGATTCGGTTAGGGGGTGTATGACTGGGGGTTCAGAGCAGTCCCGGGTCATCAGAATTGTCCATATTATTTTGCTGTGGCTCCCCTGCAGCATCCAATGCCAGTGGGAGGCCAAGAAAAGTCACAATAGATAAATGCCAGTGGGATTGGTGCTGGAGAGGAGGGAAAGGATCAGTGCTGTGAGGACTAGTGCGGCAGGGAAGGAGGAATTAGAGTGGTGGCGAAGGCCATTTTATCAATGGCAGGGGGAAGAGAGGGACAAATATCAGAGGCAGCAGCAGTGGCAGGTGGGGGGGTATCACATTTTAGGTCAATAGATCTGATTAGCGGAAACAATTCTGCAGGCTTTTGTCAGACAGGCTGATGTACACACAGGCTGAATGTCGGCCAGTTTCTGTTGAACTGACCAATATAGGCCGATATTCGAACCATGTGTACCATGCTTTAAGAGTCAGTGTACACAGAACTATAACATGTCCAGAAATGTGGGCCTGTGATGCTTAAAGTGTGTGTTGCCTTAACACTTCATATTCATGATATGTACATGCTCTACCATGTACTTGAATGAGAAAGTATCCTGTTCTCTTTGTATTGAAGAAAGAGGAAAGGTCTAGTGCCCCTAGTGACACACTTCCATCCCTGTTACATAAAGTCAAAACAAAAGGATACGCCCCGGGACTTTAAATGAAGTGGGCAACGTTTCCGCCAGTAAAAATAACAGTAATTGTATAGTATATAATTTATTCAAGTAAAATTGTTTACATGCGTAGAGTAAAAATGTAACAATTGCCAATTGAAACAATACATAGACAGTAAACATTAATACACAAGTATAGTAGTGGACAGAGTACACGGGCATCATACTACCCGACTAGCCTAGTTTCGCAAGATCCAGCTCGCTCTTCAGGGGTGTGTAACACTGTACCTAGGATGAAAAAGTATATGTTTGGCAATCTGGCATAGTATTCGTTGTAAAGGCACAGGGCAGGAGGGGTTGTAAGTCCCCATACTCACCACTGAGCTTGACCATGGCTACAAATATGCGGCCCCATGACGGCAGCAGCAGGTGCCTCACCCAGGAGCTGAGGGGACGGAGTCAAAACGGGGACCCCTCCAGGGGCCAAACGGAGAGCAGGCATGGCATAGATATAGTGATGTATCCATAGAGACCTCATAGTCCATAGAAAGTATAGGCTGTGAACATAAGTATGTTTTGTCAGATATCTAAAGTAACAAAGTAGTATCAATCAATATTAGTATAGAATTATGTCTGACTGCAAGGCCTAGGCCAAAAATGGTAGCGAGATGGTTAGAAACATGAGATATCAGGGGGATACTAGCAGATGACAGGATAGAAGAGAGAGGTGAACTGTGAGTGTGTGTGTAGTGATGGGTCGCTAGAAACCTTTGTTAATCCATACAAGAGTATAGGCTATAAATGTTTGTCAGATATCTAAAATAGTAAAGTAAAATTAATGAATATTGGCATAAGGATGTATATGTCTCAGTAAAGGGCCTGGGTCCAGGATGGTGGAGACCTGGAAATTATGAAAAACATAGGATAACAAAAGGGTAATAGCAAGTGATAAGATGAGAGAGAGGGAGAAAGAGAGAAGAAAGGGGTGAACTTAGTGTGGAGGAATCCAAGATATCAAAAAGATAAAAATAAAAAATAAGTTCAAGGAATGAGCTATGTGTATGAGATGCAAGTGTGCCTAAATATAATGAAGTGGATATAGCAAGTACCTGATTATTGGGAATATACATCCTTATGCCAATATTCATTAATTTTACTTTACTATTTTAGATATCTGACAAACATTTATAGCCTATACTCTTGTATGGATTAACAAAGGTTTCTAGCGACCCATCACTACACACACACTCACAGTTCACCTCTCTCTTCTATCCTGTCATCTGCTAGTATCCCCCTGATATCTCATGTTTCTAACCATCTCGCTAACATTTTTGGCCTAAGCCTTGCAGTCAGACATAATTCTATACTAATATTGATTGATACTACTTTATTACTTTAGATATCTGACAAAACATACTTATGTTCACAGCCTATACGTTTTATGGACTATGAGGTCTCTATGGATACATCACTATATTTATGCCATGCCTGGTCTCCGTTTGGCCCCTGGAGGGGTCCCCTGTTTTGACTCCGCCCCCTCAGCTCTCGGGTGAGGCACCTGCTGCTGCCGTCATGGGGCCGCATATTTGTAGCCATGGTCAAGTACAGTGGTGAGTATGGGGACTTACAACCCCTCCTGCCCTGTGCCTTTACAACGAATACTATGCCAGATTACCAAACATATACTTTTTCATCCTAGGTACAGTGTTACACACCCCTGAAGAGCGAGCTGGATCTTTGGCAGATGGGGACACCTACACATCGGCATCATGTTTAGGCGCCAGAAGCGTGGTGTCTGCGTTTTCGCAGACATAAGCACTTTACCATCTGATGGTATGGGGGTGCATTCATGCATGTGTGCCTCCCCATGATGTTGGGTGCCTCCTGCACTCACACATCAGCCATCCACACATGGTGTTGGGGGCGGAGCCCTCTGGGTCCTTTCAGGGTTAAATTGGAGGTCAGACATGGCTTGGATTTCATTTCATTTCACTCTTCACTGAGGACACACACAGCTGTGAAGATTGCCTGCTGTCTTACTTTTTATACTTGGGATATTCACCCTACTCAGGTACTTGCTATATCCACTTCATTATATTTAGGCACACTTGCATCTCATACACATAGCTCATTCCTTGAACCTTATTTATTATTTTTATCTTTTTGGTTTGTTTTACTTTTTGATATCTTGCATTCCTCCACACTAAGTTCACCCCTTTCTTCTCTCTTCCTCCCTCCCTCTCTCTCATCTTATCACTTGCTATTACCCTTTTGCAGGGGCGGACTGACAACTCATAGGGCCCCTGGGCGATAGAAGATTATGGGGCCCCCGGGCTTACAGATGGCCACCACGCCAGGAGGCATTGCATAGGTAGGGCAGCTAAAATCTCGGGATTTTCACATCAAAAGCATGTTGGTTTTAGACATATCAGGGACAGATGTAAAAAAAACACAGATTTTTACATACTGTCCCTGTTTTTATTGAGCCTGGCAACCCTGATGGGGCCCCCTAGTGGCATGGGGCCCTCGGGCAGTGCCCGAGAGTGCCAATGGTCAGTCCGCCCCTGCCCTTTTGTTATCCTATGTTTTTCATAATTTCCAGGTCTCCACCATCCTGGACCCAGGCCCTTTACTGAGACATATACATCCTTATGCCAATATTCATTAATTTTACTTTACTATTTTAGATATCTGACAAACATTTATAGCCTATACTTTTGTATGGATTAACAAAGGTTTCTAGCGACACATCACTACACACACACTCACAGTTCACTTAGGGCCAGATTCAGGTAGAATCGCCCTAAGCTGCGGCGGCGTAACGTATTACATTTACGTTACACCGCCGCAAGTTTTACGGGCAAGTGCTTGATTCACAAAGCACTTGCCTGTAAAATTGCGGCAGCGTAGCGTAAATCCGCCCGGCGCAAGCCCGCCTAATTCAAATGGGGCGGGGACCATTTAAATTAGGCGCGTTCCCGCGCCGAACGTACTGCGCATGCTCCGTCCCTAAAATTTCCAGACGTGCATTGCACTAAATGACGTCGCAAGGACGTCATTGGTTTCGACGTTAACGTAAATGGCGCCCAGCGCTATTCACGGACGACTTACGCAAACGATGTGAAATTTCAAATTTCGACGCGGGAACGTCGGCCATACTTAACATTGGCTAGACCACCTAGAGGACAGGTTTAGTTTTACGCTGCGTATCTCTACGGAAACTACGTAAATTTACAGCGACTGGCAAAGCGTACGTTTGTTAATCGGCGTAACTAGTCATTTGCATATTCTACGCCGACCGCAGTGGAATCGCCACCTAGCGGCCGGCCTAGAATTGCAGCCTAAGATCCGACGGTGTAAGTCACTTACACCTGTCGGATCTTAGGGATATCTATGCATAACCTGATTCTATGAATCAGGCGCATAGATACGACAATCATATCTCAGAGATACGACGGCGTATCAGGAGATACGCCGTCGTATCTCTTTTATGAATCTGGCCCTTAGTCCTTAATACTTGTGTATTAATATTTACTGTCTATGTATTGTTTCAATTGGCAATTGTTGGTGTTATGTATGTAACATTTTTACTCTACGCATGTAAACAATTTTACTTGAATAAATTGTATACTATACAATTACTGTTATTTTTACTGGCGGAAACGTTGCCCACTTCATTTAAAGTCCCGGGGCGATTCCTTTTGTTTTGACGTTCTCTTTGTATTGCTACCTTTATGTGAAATCCCTGGTGTTCTTGACAGTCCTTCTGTTTTCCTATTAAAAACTGACCACACTAAGCAGGAGAGCACACCATGGTCAGTTCTGTAGCTATGCTTGAAACTCAGTATGCTCTCCTCCAATGATCAGACTTGTCCTGACACGCCCCCTTGCACAACCATTCACTGGGAAGCTCAGTGTGCTTTTGCTTTTCCTCCCCCCGCTGTTATTATTATTATTATTATTATTTTACATGATTTATATAGTGCCAGCAGTTTGCGCATTGCTTTACAACATGAGGGCAGACCGTACAGTTACAATACAATACAGGAGGAATTAGAGGGCCCTGCTCATTAGAGCTTACAATCTAGGAGGGAGGGTCAAGTGATACAAAAGGTAACAGCAGTGGGGGGTGACCTGACAGAGAAAGTAGGAGGCAGGATATGCTTCTTTGAAGAAAAGGGTTTTCGGGGATTGTCTAAAAGCAAGCAGAGTAGAAGACAGACGGACATATTGGGGTAGGGAGTTACGTAGGATGGGAGAGGCTCTGGAAAAGTCATGGAGGCGAGCATGGGAGGAGGTGATGAGTGTAACAGCACTGGAGAAACGGGAGTGAATCACAACTGCGAATACAAGGACCTCAATGCGCTTCTGTATGCGACAACTCAGTATTAGGCCCAGACGTCACTCCTAGCAACAGGAGTTTGGGGGGTCTCTACATCATCTTCCTGTCACATATAGAAGGGCGTTGATTTACTAAGGATGGAAGCATTACAACATGCGACCAGACCTTAGCGATTAAAATATATATTTTAGCTTCAAGGACTATATTACAATACACCTCTACATGTGCGTAATTACAGTAAGGAACCCCAGGCGTCGCTCCTAGCAACAGGAGTTTGGAGGTTCACTACATCATATCACCTGCAGCATGCAGGGATGTATTAGGTTACTAAGAGAGATGCCACAAAATAGCATCAACCCTTAGCCAAGAAAAGTTTTAAGGAGAACAAGTTTGAACTATTAGGCTGAGGCCTATAAGACATTCGTACTTATGCCAAGCTCCTATATTTTGAGAGTTGTAGTAACAACAGGGTACTTGTATACGACAAAAACTATAGTAATGTAGTAGCACCTGCGTATACGTAATAAAGTAGTTTAGGTAATTACAGTAGAATACTTGAAGTATTACTGATTACTGATTACTTGAAGTAATTCCTATTGAGACATTAGTATTGCTTGAGAGAGGCAGTATAGCTCATTATTAGTTGCATGAGAGAGGCTGTATAGCTCAGGTATGTAATATGCAGAGATGAGATATTTATAGCGGCATATATTAGATAGACATAGCATTGGTATCATGTAGGTTGCTGAGCCTTTAAGTTAGTATTTAGCAAGCAGGATTTAGCATAGTAGTATCTCCCATATAACATGTTGATAAGCAGATGACATATGTAGTAGCAGTTGAAACACTAATAGTAGATCTTCTATATAGCTATAAATGTAGCAAGAGTGTTGCAGCATTGGGAGCTCAGGAAGAGGCTGGTGTAACAGGGCCTCCATGCTGACAAGCTGTAGCTCACTCTAGCACTGCTCCACGACTGACATACGGCTGGCAATAATAGAACCCTAGTTGTCTGCCTTGTGAATGGCTTTAAAGCCAGCAGACAGCTGTACTGCATAGCAGTAATTCAAACACAGGGCCGAGTGCGGCGCACACTTCCGCGTTCCACGCTGGAACGCATCTCGGCACAGGGCGATGATGTAATCGCGCATTCCCCGTATGTGTTCCAGCATGGAACGCATTACGACGCTGAAGGCGCCCAGCATAGAAGATAACAGGCAAGCAGAACGCCTGTTAACATGGAACAGGCAGCGCCTGTTACAACGAGGGAACTAGAGAGCAGGAGGTCTTTGGAGGAAAGAAGGGAACAAGTAGGTTGGTATTTTGAGATTAGGTTAGTGATGTAGCTGGGGGCAGAGTTGTGGATGGCTTTGTAAGTTGTTGTTAGAATTTTAAATTACATTTTTTGGGTGAGTGAAAGTCAAAGGGTTTGACAAAGATGGGTAGCAGTCGCTGAGTGGTTAGTAAGTTGGATGAGCCTGGCAGCAGCATTCATGATGGACTGAAGGGGGGAAAGCTTAAGTAGAGGTAATCCCGTGAGGAGGGAGTTGCAGTAGTCGAGGCGGGAGATGACCAGGGAGTGAACTAGGAGCTTTGTGGTGTTATTGGTTAGGAAGGCGCGTATCTTGGAGATGTTGCAGAGGTTGAGGTGGCAAGATTTTGAAATTGTACTGTTAGGGCCCTTTCACATGGGCGGACCATATGTCCGCTTTTTCATCCATCCGTGTGCGGATGAAAAAGAGACATACATTGGTCCCTATGAGATTGCGGGTGTCAGCGGATGAACATCCGCTGACACCCGAATTCGCCGGGTTCTGCATTACTCCGATTCTGTAGACAGAGGAAAACCCTATTTTTCCATCCGTCTGTGGATCGGATTGGGTGAACACGTACAGATGGTCCGTGTTCATCCGATCCCCCCATAGAGGAGAGCAGAGAAAAGACAGGGCGGTCCCTGCACAGTGTGCGGGGACCGCCCTGTCATCCGCCGGCTTAGCGGGGATAAACAAATCGATCCCCGCTGAGCAAGCGGAGGTTCACGGGGCGGATCATCACTGATCCGCCCCATGTGAAAGGGCCCTTATAGACAAATCTTCTTCAGGGAATAGGGAATAATACCACTTCTGAAAAAAATGTTTAAATTAATAAACAATTAGTACATAACCATGTATGGAGATGTGTATAAAAATCCATATAAAATGGAACATTATTCATATGCACTTACAATGTAAACACTTATTTAGCAGGAGCACTCCTCTAGATGGCAAGAAAAAAGCATACATCGATGAATTAAGAGCTTCAAAATAACAGCATCCATTGGCTGCAGGTTTGGGACTTCCCAGAAAAAGATGGAAAGATTGCACTGTGGGACAAGGGGAACAAGACACAAAATTGTGGTAAATCCCTCAAGAAGATACAGTAATTAGTATCTATTCCAAGGGATACTGGGTCAACCTAAATGATATTCAGCGAAAGGTTGGCCCAGTAGCTGCCTAAATTCAAAATTATGAATTTACTTCTTGTGAAAAGCCCTTGACCAATCTTGCATTGATATCAAACGGATTCAAGTTTGAATATCAGCTGAGACATATAGCAAAGTCCCAAAAACACTGGCAGCAGGTAGAAGAAATCTGGCATAGCTCCACATACAGTAGATGGAGCAAATATCTCCTAAATTGATGGCAGAGGAATGGCGCTGATGGATGCTGTTGGCGTCCTTTATGTAGTGCGCGGGAAGGAATGACGCAATTTGCATCAACGTATGCAATAGCCTTATTACTGCATCCCCTGCATTGTCGCGTCATATCCTGCCTCCAGAATCACAACATTCAGAGACCAGGATGGCGGCCATGATGGGGATGATCAACAGAAAATATACTGCTTGTATCTCTGCTGTGCTGCATACAGACGGGAAGGAAATTACGCGATCTGAACTAACATGTGCGGTCGCATCATTTCAACGCCTGCTGTTGCTAACTCATGTCCTACAGTATACCCAAGATAACAATATTCGAAAACCGGATGGCGGCCATGATGATGACCAATGGGGAAAATTCCAGAAAATACAGCATATGGAGGAAACACCTAAAAAAAAAAAAAAAAAATTCTAAACCAGAAAAGGAACTGTTAGGCCCCGTACTCACGACCAAACATGTCTGCTGAAACTGGTCCGCGGACCAGTTTCAGCGGACATGTTCGTTCGTGTGTAGGCAGTAACGGACAGGATTCCAGCAAACAATCGTCGGCCAGACCGTTTTCCAACGAACAACTGTTTCCTGGTCTTGCTTTAAAACAGTCTGCTGGAATCGTGTCCGTCAGACATGTTCGGTCGTCTGTACACAAAAGCAGCGTACAAAAACCCCGCGCATGCTCAGTCCAAATGAGGAGACGGGAGCGCTCGTTCAGGTAAAACTCGCGTTTGTTTGGGATATGGCACATTCGTCATTAGAAACCTTTTATTCTAGCAAGAGAACAATGTCTTAAAAAGGCGCACTAAACCACATTTTCTTGCCTCGTTTTATTAATTCTTCTCTTGCTAGAATAACCCCGTTCTCTTGCTGATGCAATTTCAATAGAGTTGTCCCATACTGAAATGTCACATTTCTTGCTTGTGATGTAATCCTTTAATAATGTTTTCTATGCCAGACGTGTGTTTTGGTTGGTGGTCCTCCATAATTTATAGTAGTCATTTTTGTAAAGGAATGTGCATTTTATTTTTTATTTTTGTTGTTTCTAGTTATGTCACCATTTATAATTTTTTTTTTTAACATGTTTTTTTTTTTTTTTTTTTGTGTTTCATTTGAGAATATTAAACCATGTTGGCACACCAAATGTCCCCCCCCCCCAAGGAGTGTGTCCTTTGTAAATTACCCATTGTATATTTATTAAAGGTTTGCTGCCTAATAATCCCCACAGTATAACAAACAATAGACATGTTTTCAAATGAAAGCAAAAAGCCTTTTATTCAGGCAAATGTCATCACAAAAAATAAACAGAACGGCAGCACTAGAATAGATAGCAAACTATATGCAAACTTGCATTTCCAACATGGTGAAGGATAAACTTCCAAGCCTCAGGAGCCAAACACAAAAATATGAAGCAGCAGCACAGAAACAAAGGAACCCAAACTGTGGTAGTCCAAACAAGATGTCCTTTATGTGGAAGGAAATGGAAGGCAGAGAATCAACGTTTCCTCCTCTTTCCAGCCTTCCCTCCAGGCAGCCTTCCAGCGGATCTAACATGGGGTCTTGCAGGTGGGGTCGATGTGGCAGCAGGAGGATGGTGTTCCGCAAGCCGGGCCGGGTCACATAGCCCAGTCTCTGGGGTCAGCAGGCCCCTCTGCATCCACCAAAGGACCTGGTTCATCAGGGCCTTTGCCAGTCTTCTCTGGTCCTCCTCCCCTTCATTTAAATCGTGGGCCAATGAGGCACTGAAGGCCTCTGTGGGGTTGAGGGGGGCCCTCATGATGGCGCTTGCCTCCTGTATCATGCGGAGGCTTGCCTCCTCCACAGGCCTCAATTGCCTCCTTCGGCCTGATGGCCTCACCTGGGGGGGAGAAGACTGGCTGGTGGTGGTTCTCCTGGCCGGGGGGACCTGCTGCAGGCCACTGGGCCCAGCCTCCTCCTGGCTGCCACTGACCCCGGCCTCCTCCTGGCTGCCACTGACCCCGGCCTCCTCCTGGCTGACAGACACCTGAGGATCTGCCACCTCCTGGCTGATCTCTTCTTCCTGTGTGGAAAAAAAAGGACATTTTTTACAATTTCGCAAAATAAAACCACACTCATTTTCATGGTTTTCGTTTAGTATTTTCTGTTCATTATTACTTGAATACACTCTACTTCTGACCCCTGCAGTTGTCATCTCTGACACCTATTTGTCTGTACACCTTTTTTTTTGCTTTTTCCCAGCTTGGCTTTTCTTTTACAATATCAAATCATTAATCCACCAAGAATTATTTACGCCAGAAATATAGAGGAAACTACTATACCTCCTCATCGAAGGGTGGCAGATCTGCATCTCTGTCAGCCAGGCCCTCTTCCTCCGACTCTGCAGGGCTGTGGTCATCTGGGGAAGGTCCGCTGGAAGGTAGCATGGAGGAAAGGTTGGAAGAAAGACTCGACATCGTTTTCCTGCCTTCCATTTCGTCCCGCAAAAAAGCCATCTGTTTATAATACCACAGTTTGGGTTCCTTTGCTTGTCTTGCTGCTGCTCCCGATTTTTTGCTTTTATTAGCTTTGTATGCTCTCCTGTATGTGCTTCTGAGGTTGGCAAGTTTATCCTTCACCATGTTGGCAGTGCATCCTGGCACCCAAGTTTGCATATAGTTTGCTAGCTCTTCTAGTGCTGCCGCTCGTACATCTTTATTGCAATATAATGCGTGTTTTGAATTCCACAGGATGGGCGTCTCCTGATATTTTTGGAGTAAGGCCTCTATAGCTTCCTTGGTTTGTAGTTGGTCCATTTAAGTTTTAGAAAAATTATATTTCTTTTTGAGTCTAGATTCAAAAAACATAAACCAAAGAAAAATAAATATTCAAAAGGATCAGCGTTGACCTTGATATAATATGTGTCTTCAAATTTATTACCTATATCTAATTACAAACACAGTCTCTCTTGTTTAGACAATGATTGGCAGCTCGGCCGCATTGCTTGTACCAAACATTGATTTGCTAGATGCAGAGCCATTGTTAACATTGCAGTAAATATTTTTAATATATAAAAATAAACAATGCTTACAAATGACAGTATTCATCTAGGCACTCTTTCATGTGTAAATCTCATGCCCCTGACAATGGATGACATAAAAGACACTTCCTAATGACCTCTGTACAACCAACACTTGAACAATACTTTTCCTGATCTGAATACACCATTCAAAAACTTGTCAATGAGGTACAGCATTGTTCACATCTCTATTTTGTGAGGTGTCCAAAAGCATTTGGATACCAAAATAACATTGTGGTACCCCATAGACAGAATAGCTTAAAAAGGGTGCAACCAACAGCCCAAACCCCCATCCCATGTGTCTACATTTTCCAGGCCTCTGCTGATCCCATTTTTAATTTCCTTACCTTCCTGTCTCTCGCTCCTCGTTTCTCACGCTCGCCTAATTACCGCGTAAGATGCGTAATCACGGCGTGCACCTTTTAAACACTCCGCGTATTTATTAAACCCCGCCCTCGTCACCTTTGCTAGGCCCTTAATCAATGATTTTAGGAAATATGGCGTTAACTGTGTATGTTCTGGATGCGCTCGAAGATTCTCCGCGTAACCGACGTAAACACGTTGTTTGCATTCTCTACACTCCGCGTATGTATTAAACGCCGCCCTCTTCTCCGCCCATGGCGTAAGAATTCATCTTTTCCACGCCCATAATCTCTGTGGGAAAGGAAAGATGGCGATGTCACACGAGCGGGCACGATGCTCTCATGCCACAAGTGAAGGGACAGAGGCAGGGACGTCCCGATCAAGGCCAAGAAGATACAAAGCCACTAATATGCGGTTCCAGGAAATGGTGGAGTTAGTTTACATCATGCGAAAGAAGGACTATGATGGTGAATTAGGGCCATACAAGACCCCTAACCGCCGAAAGGCACATATTATGGACAAGGTGGCGAGGAGAATGCAGAGGATGTTTGGGATCACCAGGTCCAAGGAACAGCTGAGGAAACGCTGGTCAGACTTAAAATTGAGGGAGCCACATCAGATGAAGAAAATACTTAAAATTCTGCGTAAAAGTAAGTAAATATATATTGGGGTTGGGGGGGGGTGGGTGATTGTCTGCAATAATGTGTTGCCATGTATATTTCACCATCTGCCTCCTTGGCCTGCTTGTAATTTTAAAGACATGTTGTCATTTATTTTTTATGACATAAATACCTACAAATAGTGTTCTTAGTAAACAACGTAACATCACATAGTTTCTCAGAAAGGCTCGGTTATTCCAGGAACAACACACCTGGACATGGCTCACTGGCCAAAAACTTTGTTTGTAAACATTGTGTAAAAGCTAGTTCTAGAAAATAAAATTATGAGAATGGGAAAGGCAAACAGGATTCATTCTAAAAACAGTGGTAATAAAGCAGATGTTTTCACATCTGCAATGCAGAGCACCTGTGTCTCCCCAAATCAAAAATGGGTTTTGGTAGGGTCTCCCAGAAATACTGTTTAGGGGGGACATCCATGTGTGTCACTTTGCTAAAAAGGGGCAGGATCAGAGCTTGCCATAGAAGTAATTCCAAAATGTAGGTTTGGTGAAAGATAAAAGTAACTAAATGAAAGCCTCTTCTAAGCAATGTGTGCGATTTATGCTCTCCAATATCTGTGTGCTGATGAGTCTACATTTTTTTTTGTTTATTTCAGGGGAAAGAAGTCGCCAGCATTTGGAGGAGGCAGAGAGGGCCAGACAAGGCCAAAATCTGCCATCTCAACATGTGGAGGAGGAGGAGGATGTGGAAGGAGAAGAGGATGTGGAAGGAGAAGAGGATGTGGAAGGAGAAGAGGATGTGGAAGGAGAAGAGGATGTGGAAGGAGAGGAGGAAGGAAGAAAGGAGGAAGGAAGAGAGGAGGAAGAAGTAATTTTGGACTTAGAATTTATAGCAGATGAAGGGCAAGTGGCGGAAGAACAATTTGGCGAATTGAAAGAAGGTGGATTGATGGATGAAGGAGGAGTCCAAGATGATGGGGAAGTGGTGGAAGAAGGAGGAGTGATAGAAGATGTCGAAGAGGTTGAAAGGAGAAGCCCATCAGGTCAGTGTCACCCTAGCTTGATTAAAAAAAACATATGTAGATAGGCCTCATCGAAAAATAATTTTGTAAATGACCATTTTTTTTGTTTTTTTAGGGGAGGAGGATGGTGTGCCAATATTTTCACGTGCAAGTGCTGCTATAATTATTCAGCAGGTAATGGAGTGCAGCACTGAAATGCACAATATGCGTGAAAGGATGGTTGTCATGGAAGAGAATTTAACAAATGTCCTTTTGGAATGCTGCACGGAAATGGACAATATGCGGCAAAGAATGATGGTCATCGAATCTAATTTTAAAAATATTATTGACATGATGGGCCGTGTCAAAGACTGAAACACCCCCCGCCCATCCCCCGCCCCCACAAACATTTTTACTGTTTTAATAATGAATACGCCAAAATTTGAAGATACACACACAGTGTGCCAACATGTGCTATCTGCCATCACAGAATATCTAGTGTCTGTGCTTTGTGGGTCCAACCCCCTCCTCCATCCTCAAGTAGTTGAGAGGAAGGGTTTGCTCCCACAGAACACAGACATTGATCACCCATGATGTCAGATAGCACATGTGGCCATTTGTCTGTTGAACCAATGACATTTGGCGAGTTTGCACTGAATGTGTGTATCTTCAAATTTTGGCGTGTTCCAGTGTGAAAGCACACCATGACTGACTGCTGTTGTGAGTTTTTATATTTTTATAATTGTATTTTGTTACTTTTTGACCATGTTGAACATTTTTGGATACTATAAAGTTTAGACCATAAAGAATAAACACCGACAAAAAATTAAAAAGATATATATATAGAATTATAAATCTCTCTAATCACTGAATTTAGTGAAGTCGAGATTTGACTCCTAAATCTTAACAACACATTTTCTTATTGAAAAACACACCAAAAAAAATCAAAATTCTTAAAAAAATTTTGGTTTTTGTGCATAAAAAATATGCAGAAAATAAAAAATACTAAGGCGGTAAACACCCCACCAATAATATTCTATATATATATATATATATGTAAACAATAAATCTAACTATATTTGATAAACAAAAATGTGAACTTGTTAAAAAAGGTATAATCTGCATAATATTTTTGGTTGAATTACCTTAAAAAAAAAAAAAAAAAAAAATTTTGTAGACTCCTAAGTACAAAAGCAGGGAGTAATGAAAAAAATGTAAAAATTTTTTTGGGGTCATGAACAAGCAAAAATTAAAAAACTTGACCTCAAAATGTACAAATGGAGTTGCTTCTTATTTCTAGACTCAATACCCTGTTTGTAGATGAGTGAATACTGTGCAAAATGTGGTCATTTACTAAAAGTGGAGAAATCAATTATGCATTAAAATTGAAAAAGTTAGTTAGAGAACCAGGAAGACAGATAAAAAGAGAAAAAGCATTAATGACAAACAACTGTATAAAGTCCAATGGTCTAATTATTTTTTATTTGAGAGAATATTCCTTTCTTTGGGGGCCGAATTAGAAAGAAATATGATCTGGCATAGCAATGGCCCCCCGACCCATGAAGTACTCAACATATTTGTCGCGTACCTCACGAGCTGATTGGGGGGCCAAGCCAGCGCGACCAGTGTCCAGCCCGGGAAGGGGATCTGAGGGTAGTCTTGCCTCAGAACCGATGTCGGGTAGGTACGTCTGGGAGTGCCTGCGTAAAAAGTTGTGCAAAATGCAGCAGGCAAATACAACGGTGTCCAATTTATATTCCGCCAGATGTATCGATGTCCTGAACAGGCGGAACCGGTTGGTGAGTATCCCAAAGGCATTCTCGACTACCCTCCGAGCCCTGGCCAACCGAAAATTAAACACACTCCTCTCTGAGGTGAGGGTCCTCTGGGGAAAAGGCCGCATGAGGTGAGGACCAAGCCCGAAAGCCTCGTCCGCTAGGAACACAAACGGAAGTCCTTCCACATTATCTTCATCTGGTGGCAATGCCAGACCACCAGCTTGGAGACGATCATAGAAATCAGTCCATGCGAACACTCCCCCATCAGACATCCAGCCATTCTTCCCCACGTCCACATATAGAAACTCATACTGTGCCGACACCACCGCCATCAACACAATACTATGATAACCCTTGTAATTATAATAGTAGGACCCCGAGTGGGGTGGGGGCACAATGCGGACGTGTTTCCCATCTATTGCTCCACCGCAGTTAGGAAAATCCCACCGCTGGGCAAATTGGGAAGCCACAGACTGCCATTCCTGTGGTGTGGAGGGTAGCTGTGGGGACAAACAAAAAAAGAGATTTAGTACTTTGGAATCAAAACATCCTACAAGCATCCTTGTGACACTTCAAAGTATTAAAATTGCATAAGAAAAATTTGCATGGAGAATTTGGGAAATGAAATATATAGGGCCACTTCATTGAGAGACTCCACAGCCCTCTGATGGGGACAATAAAAGTTTGAAGGGGGGGGGGACACAAAAACCAAAAAGTCCTGTTTTAAAAAATGGCAAGGTGGGTTTGTCCCTAGGATAGCATGCTGGACAGGTTAATATTGGGTAAGGGACAAATATGCAGGTAGGCCAAGAAAAAAACATGTAAAGCTGATATCAACATGCATAGGGAGAAAAGGGAACGTTAGTTAAACACACAGCATATCTGGGAAATTAAAAATTAAGTTAGTTAGCAACATTATTACAGCCAGGAAACTTACCTTAATATACTCCTCATGCATAACTTTGATGATGGCAGCACACGTGTCCGGTATGATGACCCCAAGCGCCTGCGGAGAGATGCCTGTTGAGAACTTGAGGTCCTGCAGGCTCCCCCCAGTCGCCAGGTACCGCAACGTGGCAATAAGCCTCTGCTCGGCCGTGATGGCTTGGCGCATCACAGTGTCCTGCCTCGTGATATAGGGGGACAGAAGTTCCAGCAGACTGTTGAATACGGGGTCCGTCATGCGGAGAAAATTCCTAAAGTCATTAGGATTATTCTCCTGGAGTTCCCTAAGCAGAGGCATATGTGAGAACTGGTCACGCTGGCGCAACCAATTCTTGGTCCAGAAACGCCTCCGCCCCCTGTTTCTGGCCAAAGTACTGGAAAAATGAACATATCCAGCAGCCATCCCATAAACAGCACCAACTCGCGAAAATTGACGCTGCTGCTCCATCATGGCTTCAAACCGGCCGGCTGGTCAGTCAAGAACACACTCAAACAGAAAGCACTCGCAAATCCAGCACTACCTGCGACAAACGCGTGACAAACAGATACGAGCGCACAGGATGCAACTGCTAAAGCAGAAACAACCTGCTAGCCTATAGCCGAATGACAACTACGTTACCGCAAGCACACGCACTGAACCCGTGAATACACGCTGTCAAAGCCTGGAGACCGAGAAGCGCGAATCAGCTCTAACCAAACCTTCACTAACACGAGCAAACCCGTAACTAGCAAAAGAGGAACAGAGGGCGGCGCCATTAAGTTTGGTCTTCCCCTTTATAGTGACGTCGTACGTAGTTTACGTGCACGCGTTCCGGTACGACGGTAATTTGGTCCGCTGGTGTGTACACGCCAGCGGAACCAAACACAAATCAGCCTTGTACGCCGGAAACTGTCGGGCAGACAGTTTCCAGCGCACAGATCCGGTCGTGAGTACAAGGCCTTACAGGTATAAATACAAATATAAGATTTCCTATACCCAAGTAGACAGGGCTCCTGCTATTACATATTATACATAAACTACCAAACAAGTTTATTATCATTAAATATAATTATTAAGAAAACCCAAAAGATGTGTCATCCTATTCTGGATAACCAAACCACCGATGGAAGATTTGCATGTCAGGTTAGAGTAGAGAATGAAAATATCCATTCCAGACCATTCATCAAAGACCGAACAACATTAGGACACCGTTGTAAGAAAAGCAAAGGTAAGAAAATGAAAAATTTGCAGAAATAAAAATAAAAAAAGGATAAGATAAATAGATCCAAATAAGACATAAAGACAGGGGGCATATTGTCACCGTAGATAAATATCAATCAGTTTTCCCGAGGAAAACACCTCAAGAAATGGTCTAAAACTCTCACATTCATTGAGGCCTGGTGGTGTAGTGTCATTAAGAAATTGAATCCAGCGCATTTCTCGCTGTAGTAATTGTTCCAATCCCCCCCACTGGTTGGAACATGTACTCTATCAAGAACAGTAAAATTAACTTTGGGCATCCTATAGTTGTGTTCCTTGGCTATATATTGGCCAAGTGGTAAATATAGATTACCAATGCTCATGCTATGCATGTGCTTGGTCACCCGTTGACCCAGTTCTTGTTTCGTTTTGCCCACATAGAAAGACCCACATTGGCACTGCATAAGGTACACTACACCTTGTGTCTTGCAATTAGAGGTACGTGGGTGCTTTACTCAAACAAGATTTACGTCCTTTTCCCCCCACAAATAGAGCTTTCTTTTGGTGGAATTTGATCACCTCTGTGGTTTTTATTTTTTGCGCTATAAACAAAAGAAGAGTGACAAGTTTGAAAAAAACACAATATTTTTTACTTTTTGCTATAATAAATATCCCAATTTCTTTTTAAACAAATTTTTTCCTCAGTTTAGGCCGATATGTATTTTTCTACATATTTTTTGTAAAAAAAATCGCAATAAGCGTATTGATTGGTTTGCACAAAATATATAGTGTCTACAAGATAGGGGATAGATTTATAGCATTTTTATTATTATTATTTTTTTTACTAGTAATGGCGGCGATCTGCAATTTTTATCATGACTGCGATATTGCGGCGGACAGATCGGACACTTTTGACACTATTTTGAGACCATTCACATTTATACAGCGATCCGTGCTATAAAAAAGCATTGATTACTGTATAAATGTGACTGGCAGGGAAGGGGTTAACACTAGGGGCGATCAAAGGGTTAACTATGTGTCCTAGGAAGTGATTCTAACTGTAGGGGGAGGAGACTCACAAGGGGAGGAGACCGATCGGTGTTCCTCTGTAGTGGGAACACACATCGGTCTCCTCTCACCTGACAGGACGTGGATCTGTGTGTTTACACACACAGATCCACGGTCCTGCTCTGTTACTGGGCAATCGCGGCTGCTCAGTAGACATCGCGGCTGCCGGGCATGTGCATTGGGTAGCCTGTGATGTGGCGGGAGCACGGGCATGCGGGCGCGCTGCCGTCGTCACGCGCGCCCCCTAGTGGCTCAGGAAGGCAAGGACGTCATATGGCGCCCGCCCAGAACGAGAGCTCCACCATCCGACTACCATTTGAAGGCCAGCGGTGGACAAGCGGTTAATCTATCCACAAAAGTTTTTGCCCTTTTATTTATATTTTCAACTAAATACATTGTTTTATAAGGTGATTGTTTACAATCACTTTAAGTAGAATGCCCTAAGAGCATAAATCTATCAGGAAGGAAGAAGCCAAGTAGTTTGAGCTGACTGCTGACTAACAATGAGGACACTGTCTGAGGGAGTGCCACTATACTGAGCAATCAAAGCTCAGCACAAGCTGATTGGCTACCATGGACAGCTGCACCAGATTCTGAGTGCTCCCGTTTTAGTAAATCTCCCCCTATGAGACAATCAGCATCTTTCCCTGCTTGTGGCTTAGTTTCTAGTTGAGACACTATAATTTATGATGAATTGGCTATCAGCTTCATTTCACAAAACATGAAAACTCCATTTATGATCTGAGAGTGTCCAGGGACACTACATTCAAAATGCATATAAATTATGTAGATGCATTTTTCTACACAGAAAGATGTTTGCAGAAAAGATTTAAAATAAGATATTTGACACTATAGGGTGCATTCAGCCTTGACATCCTTCAATATCCTATAATCCAAAATAATAACAATCATGATCATTATAATAATTCTATAATCCAAGTGCCATCTCCAAAATATTAGAACCAACAATAACGTGGCTGTGATCTGACAAAAACAATGTCTACTGTATAACACATGTGGGTAGGTATGAAATGTGTAAACATGTAAAACGTGCAATTGAAGTGTATTTAAAACAAAGGCAAAGATGGTAGGCTTAAAATCAGAATTAAATCAGGCTCCTCTAACCGCAATGTAAACTCCAATAGGGCTACTGATTGCGTGCAGGCTCAGACATCTGACCCTATCAGCAGCTAATCGCTCTTTGTGCAGCTACATGCGATCAGCAGCGGCTGCTGTCAGCCCACCATTAGTTTAAATGGGCTGAGTAGGGGATGCTTATTACCCATCTGTAGATTCTTGCCACAGGAATCCAGGAGCTGCAACAACCTGGCGGCCGGAAAGGGGCTTTACTGTTTGGATCACCAAATGAAAAACCAGTGACCAAAGTTTCACCACTTAAGGCGGCCATACATGGATCAAAATTCGGCAGCTTCAGCAGGGACTGTCAAATTTCAATCCATGTATGGGCAGGCTGTTTGCTCAGAAGTTGATCTTCTGTTGGGTTTTCCCTGATTGATGAGTGCTGCCAGCTGTAGCCGTCAGCACTGATCAGTCTATTCTGTTGGTTGGGAAATCTCCCCACCATCAGAACATAATTGAGTGTGTGGATGGGGGACTCAAGTCTTTTTTGTTTTCATTCAACCCACTAGTGCTAGTCAGGCAGGTATACATATAACCAGATAGTTAAAAAGGCTACTAAAATGTAACTATACAATGCAATTAAAAAGTGTACTCCTTCTGTAAGTCTTAATAGGGCAGTTCATGGGGTAATGGCTCCACCCAACTTCTCATAAATGGCCATATGTCCTTCTCATTTTCTTTTATAAACTTGTTCAATGACCCAGCATTTTAACATAATAGCGGCTATTTTACCATCGGATTTGCGGCGCATTTCGGCTGATAGCGGGGCACTTTTAACCCCTGCTAGCTGCCAAGAAAGGGTTAATACCGCAGCCAATGCCCCGCTACAGTGGCGTATTGCCGGCGGTACGGCGGCGCTGCCCATTGATTTCAATGGGTAGGAGCGGTGAATTCACCGCTCCTAATGCTCTTCAAAGAAGCTGCTGGCAGGACTTTTCCCGACGCCCTGTCAGCGCACCGCTCCATTATGAAAGCCCAAGGGCTTTTACACTGGAGTGAATACAGCAGCTGTTCAAGGGCGGATTGCAGGCGCTATTTTTAACGCTATAGCGCCTGCAAAATGCCCTCAGTGTGAAAGGGGTCTTAAAGGCCACTCTAAAATGTGCAGTTTTATCACAAAGCACAATGCCACAGATTTTGCAAGTTTTGAGGGAGCGTGCAATTGGCATGCTGACTGCAGGAATGCCCACTCTAGCTTTTGCCCTTGAATTGAATGTTAATTTCTCTACAATAAGGCGTTTCAGAAAATTTGGCAAAACATCCAACCGGCCTCACAAGCGAAAGACCATGGGTAACCACACTAGCCCAGGACCTCCACATCCAGCATCTTCACCTCCAAGATCGTCTGAGACCAGTCACCTTGACAGCTGCTGCAACAATCGGTTTGCATAACCACAGAATTTCTGCACCAACTGTCAACCGTCTCAGGGAAGCTCATATGCATGCTCGTTGTCCTCAGCATGTTTGGGATGCTCTGGATCGGCATATACGACAGTGTGTTCCAGTTCCTGTCAATATCCAGCAACTTTACACAACCATTGAAGAGGAATGGACCAATATTCCACAGGCCACAATCAACAACCTTATCAACTCTATGCGAAGAAGATGTGCTTCACTGCAAGAGAAAAATGGTGGTTATCCCAGATACTGACTGGTTTTCAGACCCCCCCCCCCCAACCCACAATACAGTAAAACTGCACATTTTAGAGAGGCCTTTTATTGTGGCCAGCCTAAGGCACACCTGTGCAATATTTATGCTGTCTAATCAGAATCTTGTCACACCTGTGAGGTGGATGGATTATCTCGGCAAAGGAGAATTGCTCACTATCACAGATAAACCCCTGGTTCCCACTGCTGCGTTTTGAAATGTGATTTGACAAATCGCATTTCAAATCGGCTGCATTTGTCGGCAATTGCTGGCAATGACACCTTCCTAATCGGTGCGACCCCACATCTGCGGCGCTGCACATATTTTTGTACTACTTTTTGCAATTTCGGGAACGCGATTTACATTGACATTTGTGCAGAAACCTTTTATACATCAATCTTTATCACTTTCTGTGTCTTTATGTTTCAAAGCACATTATAATTACCGAGCTAACGTTGTTTCCCGTTTCCCTTCCCCGCCCATGGTCCTGCCCACAGCCTGCTTATAGAGTATAAATAGCTGTGTTATCCTAATCTCTAGCTATAGGTTTGAAGGAGGAACTAATCAGAAGTTCCAAAATGTGTCCCTTTTTGATGACCTCACTTCCTGTTTGCAGTCCATGTTGGTTTTAGGTTCCCCTCCGCTGACGTCACTTCCGGTATTCACGTCCAACATTGATTCTGACAGCGCGGCTGCTCCATTGGTGCCTCCAGAGCTGTGGCATTTTACTGCTGGCCATGCTGGGACATTCTTCTGCTTGCATAGTGACTGCTTTGGGAATTCTTGATATACATTGGGACCACATTATAATCATCCTCATTATACATATAATACATTCCTCTCATCATCCATCCTGTAAGTGTTCTTAATCCCTTTTGAGATATTAAAAGTTTTTTTTAAAATTGCACTTAGAGGCGCCTCTTTTCTGTTTATCCCCTTTTTGGAAAGTTTTTTAAAGTTGTAATTTTTTTGAAAATGAAAAATTATATTACATACTGTCAGCAGTGCAATACAGCATCCTCATATGGCTGATGTGATAGTGATCAAGGACACTGAGTGGTAAAAGCATGTAAAAAAAAAAAAAAAAAAAACATTTTTTAAACATTTTTAAATTTGAGTTTCCCCTTCCCCTCGAACAATTTAAAGTCAGCAGCTACATATACTGTAACTTATAAATAGTGATAATTCCGTGCCAAAACTCTAAAACAATAAAAATATGTGCATACATAAATTAGATGAAGTCACGTGTTGTGACGATACGCGTCGGGATTGGAGGGCTAGACACACTCGAGTTCGCCACTCGTAGGATTGATGCCGTTTTTACACTATTAAATGTGAGTTTTATTTCATTTTTGTTTTAATAAATTTCCCATTGCTGACCGGGTCACGCTAGGTCCATTGCGAGTCCGCACTCATGGAGATAGGCCCTGTTTCACTACTTCTATGTGAGTGCATCGCTATTTGGGTTCTCCTGGGGTCCCATGTTACATATGGTATCACACGACTAGGCTTCATGTCCTTCTGCTCTGTCTTACATGTACCATCGAGACCCACATTTATATGCATCAGGACTTGAGTTATTAGACTCCTAGAGCCAGCTGTGAACCAATTAAGACACAGGATTCCTAGCCTGACATATTGGAGAACTGGAGAAGGAGAGGAAGGAGGGACTGAGGAGCTTGGCGCTCGTGGAGATAAGTCCTTAGCTTTTTCCTATATGTGAGTGCATCTCCACTGGTTAGGATCAAGGCTTCCCCCCCTTCTGTGACGTTATTACACCATTCGGTATTTGCCTTTTATGTTTTACATGCATCGAACCATACGGAGACTCGCATCTGATATCTAGTCCCGGACCACATCCACTAGGACTAGGCTGACTCAGTCCGGCTTGCCAGATCTGAGGTGAGTTGCTGGGACCACCAGAGGTGTATATATGAGATCTTGGTTACGGCTTACCTTCTGTTTCTCACCCATTTCCGGATATGAGGCCTCTCTCTTCTGAACTATTTTTATTTTAATATTTTTTAAGTTTACATCGTTGCATCGATTGGATCAAGTGTTGATGAACTGTATCTTTATACGGCTGGATCTTTGTCTCTCTGGACCTTTTGCGTTGTGTCCCTGAACAGGGACTGTTCAACACTGTCACTCACTGTCATTTAAGTGTCACCCTCACGTTCTGTTTCTTTCATTCACTTATACATATATGTGTGTATGTATGTATATTTATATATATTTATATTCATATGGACTTATATATTTATATGACATATAGTGGATTATAGCACATATACTGTAACTGCTGACTTTTAATATAAGGACACTTACCTGTCCTGGAGTCCAGCAATGTCAGCACCGCAGCCGATGTTTGCATTGGCTGTCGGTTGCTGCCACCTCAATTGCCAGTAAGGGAACTCGGCAGTGAACCCTTGAACCTGTGATTGGTTACAGATAATTACATGGTACCGGTGCTGTGGCCCAGGTACCATGTGATTGCTGTGAACCAATCACAGCAAAGGAAACACAGCTGTTATGAATGCATTCATTCATAACAGCTTTGCAGCTTTGTTGACATTGTGATCATGTAATTGCATAGTGAGAACCGGGATCCACAATCCACTGTGTCTGCTGTTGCGGGAGCGGCGTGCTGCGGTCTTCTAACCCAGTACAGGCTGGATCACATACATGCACGTGATCCAGCCTGCCCTTGTCGTCTGCCAGCAGTAAAAGTACCATGGGCAGTCAGCACGTGGTTAATAATGATTAAAGTGAAATATTAAAAATGAAAAATGTTTTTTAACTAATATGCCTGGGGTGCCCTTTAAATGCTTGTGAAGTTGTGTATCTGTATGACCAATACAACCTACTAAGAAAAACTGACACAAAAAAATGCTGTTTAAATTAAGGGTAAACGACAGTTCCTGGCTGCTTCATTCTGTTTGGTGTCATTCGCAAGCGTTTCATTCTTCAGTGCTGGGTCTTTTCCTCTCTGTGTATTCACTGGCCTATGTGTAATGTTTAGTTACTAATTGTATTTTTTTACTTTGGCCAATTGCTGTGTATTACTTTGGCCAATTGTTGCGATCAATTATCGTTTCTTACTATGGCCAAATGTTGTTTCTTTCTTTGGCCAATTATTGTGGCCACTTCTTGCACACTGATCTTTGGTGCCTTTAAAAAAAAGTTTGGGCTATTGTTTTGGCCAGTTGTTTGTAATTACTGCAGCCAATTGTTGTTTTTTACTTTGGCCAATTGTTGTGGCTAAAGTAATAATGAACAATTGACTACAACTATGGACCAGAAAAATTGGCCAAAGTAAAAAGCAAAAATTGCTCTGGCCAGTTGTCTCTTACATTGGCCAATTATTGTGGCCACTTCTTGCACACTGATCTTTGGTGCTTTTAAAAAATATATATTTGGCCTATTGTTGTAGCCAATTGTTTTTTATTGCTTTGACCAATTGTTGTGGCCATTAAAAACAAACAAATAAATAAAACTGTTGTTCTTTTTCAATTTATTTACTTGTGTGGAAAAAAAGTTTATATTCACCAAGAAAAGAAGCCTTAATTTGAACAGGAGAATAAGAAAATGTACATTTTTATCTGTGTGGGGTAGTTTTACCAATTTTTTTTTTTAAAGAATTGGTCACACTGATAGAAAAGCGCAGTTCTCTTTTTCACCTGCATTGGGTAAAGTTTCCATCCTTTGAGAATGGAAACCTTACCTTACACTGGTGAACAAAACAATGCACACTTTTATCAGTGTGCAGTAGGTTTGTGTATTCAAGGAGAATACCTCACAATGATGGAAAAGCGTAACTTACTTTGTTCAACCATGTTGGGTAAAGTTTCCATTCTGTGGGAATGGAAGCCATACCTCATACTGGTAAAAAAAAAAAAAAAAGCTTATGAGGATAAAAAAACAAAAAGAAAATAACACAACATTTTTGTATAAACGTTATTCAAATGATTAAAGATATTCAACAAACAAAAAGTAGCATACATTCGAACTGAACTTTGATCATGGAGAAATTTACCTACACATATCTTGACAATCTACTCAACCCTCTGGGGAAACAAAATAATCAGCAAATGATTTCTAATTTGCATAACTTGAGAAGTTGGGTAAAAGGCCATTAACTGTTCAATTTGAGCTGGGGTTGAGGGTGCTGGTTCAGTGAAGCCTCTTTCCTTCTCAATAAGATTATTGTGTAACACACAGCAGACCAGCCCTACTTTTATTGCTTTTATAACATGTTTTGGGGGAAAAAACATGGACGATAAAAAACGTGCATAAATGTGTGACAATGTATGTTTTTAACGTGGGCTTTTGCTTGCCAGCACTTCTGGCATTTTTAGGTTATCTAGTGTGCATTAGGCCTAATAGTGTCTGCACTTCATTCAGGTTGTTACTTGCCAAGGAATGTGGTGTGAAAAGGGTTTATTTAGGGTAGCGTAAGAGCAATCGCAATATATAAATTGCAGCAATTTTGGTTGCTTTGGGTTAAACACGTCATCATTACTGTTTGCACTGCCTTATTGCAATCTCCTCTATATGTGGAATTCTAATTTGTTTAAAAAATGTTGCCTTACTAATGCAACAAAAAGGAAAACATTGACAAAGGCATGTTGTAAATTGGTGTAATGTTGACTTTATTTTAAATTCACTTAGTAATAGCTTGACACTGTATGTACATTGTGTAGTATGAGAAATTAACATTTCTTCAAAGTCTGGAATTCCTCAGCGATATTACTTTAGTCAATATACAAATGTATAATGCACATGCTGTGAGGATTTAAGGCCCCCAACCTACTTTATCTATCCTGCTGTCCTTGAAATTATGCTTCTAATATGAAAAAGCCGAAAGGCATGTAATCTCGTACCAAACCCTCAATAGGCTAATTAAACTGAAAGATGCTCATTATGTTTATCACAAAAATACATACATGGGGTTTCATAGTCATTTGTACATCATGGGCATGATACAATGTACATCATGGTATTACATTTTCAGAATTTTCATTTTCCAGCAAAAAAAAAAAAACTTGCCTAAATAATAAACAAAGATAAGGTGAAAATATGGTCAATGTATCTATTTCAGCTCTCACACCTGTACACACCCTATGGACCAGACCAATTTAGACATTTCTGCTGTGAGCCTGTTTTATCAGCAATAAGTTTATCATTACTTAATATATCAAGTTAATACATATGTGGTTAGGACAAGCAAGACATTTTAATTTCAATATGTTTTTATTGAATTGTACAGCTTACAGAATGAAAATTAGACAAAGTACAGTAAAACGCAACTTATATTGTAGTCCATATCAGATCGAGAAAATCGCTTAACATATTTCTGAAATAAATTAAATACATTTTTTCCATAACAAGGAAAGTACCGTATTTTTCACTCCATAAGACCTATGTTTTTAGATATTATTCTCTCTATTTAGGTAGATAGGAGCTTTAGACATGACCATAAGATGTGAATTTGGGTGCCAGATGAACCACAGAGTCTCCAGCATTTGGAAGAGGAATGGGAATAAATCTTAGAAATACAGTTGCGGTGTCACGTACCATTGCAGTATGTTTTAATGTAATTCCCAAAGATTTGCACTCTGATGCCACGTACACACGGTCGTTTTTTGTCTTGGAAAAAAACGTCGTTTTTTATCATGAAAAAAAACGTTGTTTTTTATCATGAAAAAAAACGACGTTTTTCAAACTTCATTTTAAAAAACGACGTTGCCTACACACCATTGTTTTTTTCAAAAAGCTCTAGCAAAGCGTGGTTACGTACAGCACTCACATCATAACTTGCTTCTGAGCATGCGCAGGTTTAAAAACATTGTTTTAAATGTTGTTTTAGCCCACACACGGTCATTTTTTATGACACAAGAAACAACATTTTGAAAAACCACATACAAAATTGAAGCATGTTCGATTTTTTTTTGGTCGTTTTTTAGACGACAAAAAATGATGTTTTGCACACACACAATCATTTTAAATTACGTTTTTAAAAACTTTGTTTTTTTCCATCACAAAAAATGACCGTGTGTACGCGGCATTAGTGGAGGCATACATGAAATTTTATGTTTTCCTCCAATGTTGTGCAGGGCATTCTTTCCCTATTTCCTCTTCTCAAGCAATAATTGGTTGGGATTTAATGCAGGTGTCTTTTTCTTTTTCTTTTTTTACATATCTTTTATTTTGTTTTCTCCAATAAACAACACAAAATGTTACAACTGCAATGACATATTCCACACATTTTCATTTATCAGTACCTACTTCCTAGACCATCTTCATTTATATCCCCTCTTAACCTCCCTCCCTTCCCCCAAAAAAAAAAAAAAAAAAAAAACCCTATCCTCCCTCCCTTCCCTTCCCTTCCCTCTCTCCTCTCTCGAGACAGAGGTTTCAGAACTTTCCCATCCGCCTCTACCCTACTTCCTTCTCTCTAAAATTCTAGTTTTCCTCCAACAACCTCTTTCCTTCTTCTGATCTAATAAATACCTTCCACCCCGACCATGTTTCTTCATACTGTGTTTTCTTATTCTGTGCTGCATACACCAAATCTTCCATTGCTCCTACCTCGTCAATCCTTTTCAGCCACCCTGCAATAGATGGCGGGCGCACATCCCTCCACCTCAGCGTAATTCCTACCCTTGCCGCGTTTATCATATGGCACACTACCGACCTCTTATATTTCTGCACTGGTATCTGTGAGCAATGTAGCAGGAAGAGAGCAGGATCGTCCGAAATCAATTCTTCCGAAAATTTTTGAGAGATTCTTCTTACTTCCTCCCAATAATGTCTCATTTTTTGGCATGACCAAAAAATATGTAACAGAGTTCCTTGTTCTCTACCACATCTCCAGCACCTTTTATCTACCTCTTTGTCAAATTGATATAATCTTTCTGGAGTGTAGTACCATTGTATAAGGAGCTTGTAATTAGCTTCTTGCATTTTTGAACATACTGATGAGTTGAATGCCAGGTATATTATTTGTTTATGTTGACTTGGGGTGAATATTCTCCCCAAATCTTCCTCCCATTTCAGAATACCTGGCATCACAAAATCCTCAGCTGGCATGTTCAAAAACCCATACATTTTAGATAATGTCCTTAAGACTGGTTCCACCCCGCTACAACCTTTTTCCAATACTGTCAATTTCCTATTAAATTCTGTTACCGGGCCCAAAGATCTTAAAAAATGACTTACCTGCAATGCCTGCCATATTGCAAGTTCAAATGTACCTCCCACTTCTGTCAGGTCCTTGATTGATGGCCACGCATTTGGCCTCAGAAAATCTGAGACCTGACAGAGGTCCTTTTCTTTAAATTTTTCTTTTATGTTTTTTTCCATCCCTGGGGTAAAATTAGGGTTACCTATTATAGGTATCAATGGCGATTTACTTGGTGTATATTTCTTGTCTTGACAAATTCTCGCTGAGATTTGCAGTGTAGGGCCTATTATAGGATGTCTCTTGAGGTATCTAGGAAGAACCGCGTAGCACCAAGGTGCTCTAGCCAGGGGTATCTGACTCACATACTGCTCTATATTTACCCAACGTTTAGACTCCCCGTGTCTACACCAGTCTACCAACCTAGTTAAATGCGATGCTCTGTAATATTTTATTATATCCGGGACTGCCATCCCTCCTACATTTTTCGACATTCTCAGCAATTCTTTTTTAATTCTGGCTTTTTTCCCTGCCCATATAAATTTCATAAACAGGGTGTTTACCTGTCGAAGGAAGGTCATTGGTATACGGATTGGCAGTGCCTGAAACAAATATAATACCTTTGGCAAGATACACATTTTAACTATACTTCCTCTCCCGAACCAGGAGTGCATTCCATGTCTCCACTTTTCCAGCAGTCTTCGTATTTCGTTATATAATGGGGGAAAATTCAACGCATAAATATTTTTAATATCTGATGGTATATATGTGCCTAGATACTTTAATACCCTTCCCCATTTAAACCTAAAATTCTGTTTAATTATATCCCCCATAGGTTCTGGTATCGCCACCTTAGCTTCAGATTTTATGTTATTTATTTTCAGATTAGATAGTCTACCGAATACCTCTATTTCTCTTACGAGATTAGGGAGTGATACATGAGGGTTGGTCACTGAGAAAAGCAGGTCGTCCGCGTATGCTGCTACTTTATGTGTCTGATCTCCCATCTGGATTCCCTGAATGTCTACATTTTGTCGGATCCTATTTAATAGGGGCTCTAGTGTAAGGGCGAATAACAAGGGTGATAGGGGGCATCCTTGTCTTGTTCCATTTGTAATTTTAAAAGGAGGTGATATTACTCCATTGACCCTTACTGAGGCACGTGGGTATGTATATATACTCATAATCCATCTGATCATCTGTTCACCTATTCCCACTTGTCTCAGTACTTCCTCCAGAAAACGCCAGCTCACCCTGTCAAACGCTTTTTCTGCGTCTGTGTTCAAAAACACACAAGGGATTTTTTTTTCTCCTACATAGTGTACCAAATTAAGTATTTTAGTCGTATTGTCTTTAGCTTCCCTTCCTGGGATAAATCCCACTTGATCCATATCTACTAATTCAGCTATCCATGGTTGAAGCCGAGACGCTATTATCTTGGAGAAAAGTTTAAGGTCTGCGTTTAGTAATGAAATCGGCCTATAACTGCCACATTCGGCCGGGTCCTTCCCCTCTTTAGGAATGACAGTAATATGAGCCAGAAGTGCCTCGGGGGGGAATACCGCCGTACTTCCAACTGCGTTAAAGAACTTTGCCATCTGTCCGTTTAATATCGTGGAAAATTCCCTATAGTAACTTACCGAGAATCCGTCTGGGCCGGGAGATTTCCCTAACTTCATTTTTTTTAAAGTTTCCCCTACTTCTTCCACAGAAATAGGACTCTCCAGCTTCTTTCGGACTAAAGATGGTAGTCTAGGTATGCCTACCCCAGATAAATATTCCTCTATCTCCAGCTGTTTGTCCCCTACTGTTGGTAAATTGTATAGCGCCGAATAATATTCCCCGAATGTCTGGGCTATCTCTCTGGGTTTTTTTTTAAGCTGTCCTTCCTTCCCTTTGATCTGTGGGACATAAACCGACCTATTCTTTTCCTTAAGTTTCCCTGCAAGTAGTTTACTGCATTTGTCTCCCAGCTCATAATTGGCCTTCCTGCCTCTCTGTATAATCGCCTTAGCTTTATACTGCATAATCTCTGAGATTTGCCTCCTTAGTTGCCCCAACTTTCTCCCAGTCTCTAGTAGTTGTTTTTTTTTATGTTGAAGTTCTAGTTTCTGAATTTCCCCTAATATCTCCCTGATCTGTTTATCCCGTTTTTTTTTCAAATAAGATCCATGTTTTATCAGGATCCCCCGAATGACTGTCTTATGAGCCTCCCAAACCATTCCTGGATTGCTTCCTGGTATATCATTGACCTGAAAGTATGCTGCAATCTCCTTAGCCACATCATTCCTGACTTCTGGATTTTGCAGCAGCCCCTCATTCAAGCGCCAATTTCTATCTTGGGCGAATACCTCGTTAGAAAGGGAGAGACATAGACTAATTGGTGTCTTTTTCTTGTAGGCATGAGTAGATAAATTATATACCTTTGTGTAGGAATGGGGATTATTGATAATATTGGATTAGTTTTGCAGGAAGTCTGGTGTTGTGTATTTTTTTTATTAAATTTGGCAATCTGTGTTTATTTATTTTGTTCCTTGGAAGGTAGATTGTATTCCAGTTGTAAAGTTCTTCTGAAATCTTTGAGTGTTGCATGGGCCTGTTAATATATCTTCTAAGTGAGCAATCCCTTTTTCCTTCTATATATATTAAAATTAATATTAAGACGAGGTGGGAAAGTGCAGATGTGGGGAGTTTTAAAAGTATTACATTATCGCTCCACTGTTGGTATTTGCAAAGATGAACCCAGGAGCAGAGTGATGCTAGTATAGATCAGGGATCCTCAAACTACGGCCCTCCAGCTGTTGTGGAACTACATATCCCATGAGGCCTTGTAACACACTGACATTCACAGACATGACTAAGCATGATGGGAATTGTAGTTTCTTAACAACTGGAGGGCCGTAGTTTGAAGACCCCTGGTATAGATGGTGCTAGTTTGCTATCAAGAGAGGGTTTGTGAGGTGCAGTTAGAAAAAAATCATGTAAGTTCTCCCAGGGGAATCTGTGATTGTTCCAATTCAACCCATAGGGCATTGTAGTTTGGAAGTAACCAGTGTTGCAGTTGCGCTAATATTGTAGCAAAGTAATAATCTTCCAGGTGTACATGTGCCACTTCGTCTGCCTTTCTATGTTTAATTAACTTGCCAAATGCACATCTAGCCCTCTTGCCCTGCCAAATGTATTTATTTAGTATGGATTGTAGGGTACTAAGGTAAGAACTAGGTACTGGGATTGGTAAAGTCCTAAATAGATATAGTAGTTGTAGTCATATTTGCATCTTAAAGGCCGCTAACCGGCCTGTCCATGATAGCTCAGCTCAAGCAAGTTTGTCCAACTTGGAGCTAAATGTATTTAGGAAGGGAGTGTAGTTAGCTGTTATAAGATCTTCGAGTTTAGGGGTTAGAGTAATGCCCAAGTATTTAATACCAACGTCTTTCCATGGAAATTGTTGCACTAGTTTTTGTTTGGTCTTGTTTGGAATACCCAAGTTTAAGATATAAGATTTGGTCTCATTCACTTTATAGTACGATATTCCATTGAATTCCTGCAATTCCAAGTGAACTGAAGCCAGGGAAGTTTTGGCATTTGTAAGCATTAATATGATGTCTTCACCGAATAAGCTGATGGATGGTGTGGCATCTCTTACCCACCTTCAGACCAGTTATGTGGAGTGCAAGAATTAATATGTGGCCAGTGGCTCCATCAACAAGTTAAAAATCAGTGGGGAAAGAGGACAGCCTTGAAATGTCCCATAGGTAATTTTAAATGGAGTTGATAGCGCCCTGAAATATAAACTTGGGTCGATGGGTTAGTGTATGGTTCCGTTATGGCTAAATAGATGGAGCCCGTGAATCCAAACTTAGTCAACACTTGTGCTAGAAATTGCCAATGTATCCTATCAAATGCCTTCTCTGCATCCAGTGCCAGGAGCAGAGAAGGTGTTTTGTGTCTGTTGGCCAAGTGAATCTCATTGAGCAAGCGTCAGGTAGCGTCAGCTGTCTGTCGTCCCTTGGTAAATCCAGACTGATCCATATTTATAAGGGAAGGTAGAATGTCCACTAGTCTGGTGGCCAGTAGTTTTGCATACATTTTAAGATCATTATTGAGTAGTGATATTGGCCGGATGTTTTGTGGGGTGTTTGAGTCCTTCCTCCAGCTTCGGTAGTTCAACTATCGTGTTGGTCCTCCCTGATGGTGGTAATTACCCTGTGGTGGGCCTCTATATTGTGGTGGTCCTCCCCTTTGAGGTGTCCTATACTGGTATCTTTGTGGGTTTTGACCCCCTTGTTGGGGACCTCTATAATAGGGGGCAATCCCAGAATAACTACTTCTTGCTTGATGGTTACTCCCTTGATAACCTTTATTGCATTTTTCTCGGTTTTGAGGGTACCCATGGTATGGCGGTCTACCACTATCATTATTGTAACTCCTATTATCATAATTGCTATAATGGGGCTTCCTAGTGTTTTGTGGTGATCCCTGAGAATTCTCTGGTTGCCATACTCTCTGAATAGTATAATGGGGGTTGATCCCACTTTGTTTGCATGGCAGTGTATTGGGAATGATTTTGTTGCCTAGGGGCCTGAGGGGTTTTAAATCCCACATTTTTGTCTCCTGCAGAATTCCTTTCTCCAGGAGGGGAATTAGGATGAGCTGCATTTCCAACCACACCAACAGTGGTCTGCCATCTAAACACCTGCTTTTTCTGATAGCCACCTACATCCCTAAGGTATTTATTTTTATTTATGTTCCTTTTTTCGAAATTCTTCTTTTGCATATTTTTTTGGAGATCTCCCATATGTTTAGCATATTCCGTGGTTTCTTTAAAGGGCTCAATTTTATCTCTAAAATCCTTAATCTGACTTTGAATCATTCTCATTTTGTGTTGTTTCTTTTTAATGAGAAATTCCATAACCTCTTTCCCCTTACTATTGAAAAACACATACCACTCCAGCATATCCTCCTCTCCTACTAGCCCATAATTTATGGGTACATCCCATCTAAGTTTGAGTACCATATTGTCTTTCAGAAATTTTACATAGTGGATTTGTCCCACCAGATAGATGTTTGAGATAGATGTATGAGATCATTATCCTTATTATTTGATTCTGTAAATAAATATTCTAAATCCAACTCTCTATTATCAAAAAAAGCAAAAAATCTGGAATATGGAACTGCGGAATCTGGAAAATAAATATTAAGGACTGAGGATTCATAGTAAATCCAGATATTTTAGGGAACTGCTTACGAGTGTAAAATAGGACAGGTAAAGCTGTGTGAGGTTGGGTTACAGGCATCAGTAGATCCTCAGTAGAGCAAAATTTCAGCCCGAACATCACCTATGATCCATTGCCAGGATGATCCATCACTAGGATGATCCATTGCCAGGAAAGGGGGGGGGGACTCACCCCCTCCTGAACCATACCAGCCCACATGTCCTCAACATAGGGAGGTGTTCCCCACACCCCTCAACATAGGGAGGTTTCCCGCACCCCCCCAAAACACCTTGTCCCCATGCACGCACATTCACCACACTTATCAATGTAGTGCCCCTACATCTGCTCCAGTCCTTCCATGCAGACAGCACCCCATTTGGACTTCCCTGTTAATACTGCTAGCCCATATAGTCAGCATGAAGCTTACTGACATCAAAGCATGCAGAAGAGAGACAAAGGACAGCAACAAAGTGGACCCTCTGCATGCAAACAGGAAAAAGAGTCTGAAAAAAGGCTGACTGAGTCAGCCGGGAACCCTGCAATCTGATACAGCCCCAGTTGTACACTCATTCCCCTTTTTTTTCTGAAGTCTGGTAATGTTTTTGTGGAGAAACCTTGTGCTTTTTTCTTGATTCTTACCAGACCCAAATAATCTGGCATAGAAATTAGGAAGGGACTTAATATATTTTTGTATGTTGTTCTTTTTGCATGGGGTCCCACTTAAAATGTATAAAGGGCCTGTTATGAATTAAGTGGGAACAATATGGCATTTTTATGGGGGTATCTCATGAATATTTATGCCAAACCCTCATCTAGGATAAGGGTCTGGTGTAGATGAATGGAAACAGAATGAAGCAGCTGAGAGCTGTCATTTTGCCAACAATGTATTCACTATTTTCTATGTAAATGTCAGTGTTATTGTAGGTTGTATACATCACACAGATGTGCAACTACACAGGTATGGTCACGGTACCCCACAGACATGTTATTTAATGCAAATTTGCATTTTTTATTGTTTAAAGTATTAGTTCAGTGCCCTGTCTCCCTCCCCATGCCTCTTGTTTGGGAATCCCTTGCCTATTAGTCCAGAAAATGGCCAGAACAGTTTTTTAACATTTGTCTTCCATTGACTTCAATGGGTTTTAGAGTCAGCAACCTAACTTTAGTAATGTTTGCCAAACCGTGTTCAGACTAAACCCAGATACCTTCGGTTCATCACTATTTACCAGTAAGTGAGTCATTGATATAGACCAGTGGTTTCTAAACTGCAGCCCAGGGGCCAGATGAGACCCTTAAGGCACTATTTCATCCCCTGATACCAATACTAGGGCACAAATCTGCCCCACTGACAACAATGAAGGGGCACAAATCTCTCCACTGACACCAATAAAGGGGCACAATTCCTCCCAATGACACCAATGAGGGGGCACAATTGCTCTCAATTGCACCAATAATGGTGCACAATTTCTCCCAATGACACCCAACAATGGAGCCCAACGACACCAATGATGGGATACGAATCCTCCCAATGACATCAATAAAGAGACCCAATTCTTCCCATCATGATCAATGATGGGGCAATATTCCTCCCACTAAGAGCAATTATGGGGCACAATTCCTGCTATTGACACCAAGGATGGGGTATTGTTTTTTCCCCACTGATATCCGGACCTTTTCTACTTCCAATAGTCACAGTCAGGCCTTTCTAAAGTCTGAAGGACAGGAAACTGACCCTTTGTTTAGAAAGTTCATAGACCTAAACTGTATATTTGTTCAGGGTCAGTTGCTCACTATATAATAACACAAGGATGAGAATCACTAATCAAAAATGGTATCTTTCTTATTTCTATTGTGAAATGTTCTCTTTTAACTGTAATGTTTAGCCCGTAAAAAGTAACAAAAATATGGAACAATAATTCTTCTACAAATAGCTCAAAAACTAAAATCAAAATCACTAGCAGCCAATGCCAATAGATTTAGTAGCTGGGGACTTCAGGGCACAAACACACCACAAAGGACAGGCAATCTCCTGAAATAATATTGGCCATGCACATCGGTCCAAAAGAAATAGGTTTAGAATGCTCCATCCTGTTATCTTTACACTTTTAATGCTGTTTGATTGCAGCATGAAAGAAGTATACATATTTATACACTTGTATTTCACAGCAATTACTATTTATGTGCTCCTTTCCAGCTTGTCAGTCTTGTTAATAAGTCTGACCTAAATACTTTGAGCAAAGAAAAAGTATCACTAAGAAACATTACTGGAAGTTCTAACAGCCATAGACGTGAATCTAACTGGTTGTGAAATGATATGGCTATTTTCCAACAATACATAAATGCTATGAGAAAAAAAAGTTAACAAACATATTACTGTCATTCTTCTTTGCATCATTAATTATTATTTCCAGATATCAGTTTTGAATCATAGTAAAGCATTTTCTGTGCAGAGGAATAATTAGGTTTTGCTGTGTAGCTAGGTTTTCTTACTGCATATTACTTCTATGTACAACTACTACTGTATCTGCTCTTAAAGTACTTAGTGGTAGCACTCAAAGTAGTGTAAGTAAATAAATGCTGCCTGCTGTTTAAGAAAGTTAAGGTGAATGTTCTGGGAAAGCAAAAACTTTCACCCTAACTTTAAATGCTCAATAAAAGAAGGTGATATTTTAATTTTTGTTACATAGCCAAAACTAAATGGATGTCAATGAGCATATAAAAAGTGGTGTTTTTACAGTACCTACATTTGCTCTATCTTAATTTACTGCACACATATAATGGTCTCATAAGCTCTTCAAAAGTTTATCTGCTGGACCATACATACAAAGTAGATATATACTCAACTGCTGACCCTGCTTTGTTTTGGTATGTTTTCTGCACATTTTCTAAGGAGTCCTAAACAGAGGTAGTTTACTCTAAAATGTTACATCAACATCAGTTTCCAAGGAAGGTAGCACCCTCGTACATAGGTGCTAGTTGGGTTAGGTACATTTAGTTCTTTAGCTCTTCTGTAATCAGTATAGCAGCTTGTGATTGCTTTGAGCTGCTCTGAGTTTTACTGGTTGCAGATATGACTGCACCCCCTGCCTTCTAGAGAGTTCTGGAATGTACTGAGCTGGAAGAGTCAAATAGGCAGCCTGAATATGTATGTGGTTCCAGCCAATCCTTGGAGGAGAGTGCCTAGTAGGTGGCTGGGGAGTGCATAAACAATCTGAGGCTTGGAACAACAGGGTTTTTGTCCAGGTGAAGAAGTTCCCAGCCGGAAGGGCTGCTGTCATTCTTAGCAGTCCAGCTGTTATTTTTTCCATTCACTCATCAGGGTTCCGGCTGTGTTAGCAGGGGGGGGGGGGGGGGCTATTCTACTGAACTTTGCTGGAGCTGATTCAGGGATTTATCTGGGGATCTTGTCAGAAGAGTCTGCAGGACACATGTCTGCATGAAGGAGGCATCCAAATATCCAGGAACATTTGAGAGTACAGACTGCTTCAGTGTCAGCCCAAGCTAAAAAAAAAATATAAAATGTTGTAAATGTGCAACCTAAATTAAGTTGCATTTTGCCAGGGTAATTTCCAGATGTAATTAATAGATTGCATTGGCACATGCAATTTGTTTTTTGAAACTGCAAGAAATTGTGAATGCATTTGAGAATTAGCTCCAGCATGTGAGACAGAAAGGTAAGTAAATAAAATGCTTTTTATACATAAAAAAACAATAGGGTGGATTTACTAAAGACAAAGAGACTGTGCACTTTGCAAGTGCAGTTGCTCACAACCCCTCTTAGATTTGTATTTATGAAACTATAACTATAAAGTAAAAAAAACTTAAAGGTTTATCAGTCAGCTTGGTAAAAACTTCAAACTAATATTAAAAATATATATTTTTTATTTTATAAACCCTGAAAAATACACACACACACACACACACACACACACATGTATACCTATATGTATAAATTGTTGTTAGATTTTTATTCGAGTTTGGGAACATATACACATTTTGTATCTGTAGTTTTTGAAAATTGTTATTCTACAACAACCAAAGCTTTACAGATGGTGTTAGATTAGAAGTAGATCTCTTTGATGCCCAGTATTTTGTGAGTTACAATTCTGAGATTATTCCCTCTTAAGATTTATAGATGAATTTCAGAAATCAAGCCACTTTATAAAAAGTGCAGTCACACTATGAGTTAAGTCTAAGGAGATGCCTGACATCTGCTGAACTTATCTCTATTATTTATATCTGACAGGTATACTCTTATTGCTCTCACCTGAGCATAATATATGTCTGGGTACCACATCCCTGGTGCAATACTAAGTACAAAAACATGGAACAGGACTTTCTATAGACACCCACAACAATAGAAAATTAATAAAAATGTTTATTTCCTTATTAAATACAGATAAAAGCTATAGACACAAAGTAAAATATATTGCAATCAAATACATAAAGGGTATATTGCATACCTGAGTTCCATCACGCACAGATATTTTCAGTGACAAAATATGCCTTGACACAATCCATAATGATTAGGATAAGGTTTCTGTGTTACCCATGTGGCTATAAATGCTGGGGTATATTCCTATAACTCATTAGAACCTAGAAAGTGTGTTGGACAAACTACCAAACTTCAACATTAAGGAACAAGTTTAGATGAATGTGACTAACCTCTACTAGCTATACCATGACCTGTATTAACCATTTGCCGACTGTGTCACATGTTTAGAATATGCGCCTTTAAGGTCTGTAAGATTCCCTAAAGCAGGGTTCACCGGGAAAAAAATGTAAGTCAGCAGCTACAAATACAGCAGCTGCTGACTTTTAAAAAATGAACACTTACCTGTCCAAGTAGCCGGCGACGTCGGCAGCCGAAGCCGAGCAGTAGCTCGGCTCTCGGCTTCCCCCGCCGCCATTCTATGTAAGGGATTCGGGAAGTGAAGCGCTGCGGCTTCACTGCCCGGTTCCCTACTGCGCATGAGCGAGTCGCGCTGTGCAGTTCCCAATGGTTCCCGTTGTGTTCTGGGAGCCGAATGTTTCCCAGAACACAATTGGGGGGGGGGTGACGCGGAGGGGCGTGACTCCCGCGGGAGTCTATACCCGGAAGTGGTGCAAATACCTGTTTTATACAGGTATTTGCACCCCCCTCACCCCTGAAAGTTGTCAAATGTGAAATCGGAGGGAAGGAGGGTTCCGAAAAGTGAAGGTTTACTTTTGGGTGAACCTCCGTTAAAGATAAAGAAACATAATAATTATTAAACATGCATGTATAGTTACAGTAAACCATGACTTAAAATAAAAGGTTGAAGATGGAAGGAAAAATACATGTACGTTTTTATTAACCCCCCTGGCGGTGTTCCCGAGTCTGACTCGGGGTTAGATTTTCATGCTGCGATCGGTAACCCCGAGTCAGACTCGGGCTCGCCTCGCTAGATCCACAGGCATGGTTTACTTACCTTGTCCCTGGATCCAGCGATGCCACCGCGCTGTGTGAGCGAGCGGGACCTCGCTAGATTCACACAGCGTCCTCCTGTGCCGCCGATCTCCGTTCCCTACAACGTTACGACGCACGGAGAACGGCGCCAAATTCAAAAAGGTAAACAAACACCTTACATACAGTATACTGTAATCTTATAGATTACAGTACTGCATGTAAAAAATACACACACCCCTTGTCCCTAGTGGTCTGCCCAGTGCACTACATGTTCTTTTTCCCTGCAAACTGTAGATTGTCCATAGCAACCAAAAGTGTCTTTTTATGTCAAAAATGGTTTTAGAGCAGCTAGAAAACAGCGATAATAAATTATAATCACTTGCAGAATTGTGCGATAGCGATTTGTGGGGAAATTCGTCATAAAAAAAAAAATAATGACAGCGACAATTCTGCAACTGAGCAAATTTCAGTGATTTTGAGTTGATTACATTTTTGAATAATTTTTATTATAAATATATTATTATTTGTTATTAATTATTGTTATAATTATTTATTATATTATAATTTATAATTTTGTTTTTAAAAAAAATGTCATACCCGGGATCCCTACAATACTCTTGTTTGGTCAGATTTAAGTGAATTATTCCTAAGAATTACAGGCCTACAGTATAAAACGCCAAATTTCCTTAAAATAATTTCCTTAAAATAATGGTACCGCTTTCAGCACCTTTTTTCTGAAAGAATCATACCGCCAGGGAGGTTAAGCAAACAATAAATTCTATAATTATGTTTACAAATCTTTGAAAACCTTCAATTGTGCCTTAGTACATATCAGATATATTCTAAGCAAGTGATTTGCATGGAAATGATTTAATTTGCGTTGAAATATAATGTGAATCAATTTAAAGTCTACAAAGTAAGCCAATATATAAAAGGCAGATGCCAAAGTGAAAAGGTGAAAATGATTAAATAAACAGTTATAATTTGGATATTATAAACATCAACTTTTTTTCTTTCTACACAGGAATAATTTGATACACAGGCAGACTTTAATTAATATTCTGATAATTAAATGATTGAATTTGATTAAACATTTGAGCTGTAGATTGTCATTGAAGTGCAGAACTTGACATCATTTTTTCTAAATTCCTTTTTACAAACCAGAAAATTATGCACATAAGGTATCTATGGCATATATCAAAGCTGCTATTTGTAAATGTGAGAAAACCAAACTGGAATCCCCATAGCTTACAGAAATATTTGAGGGCCCCTGTTTTATGAGAATATTACCTTTTTCATAAAAGACTAGAGCTCGACCCTGACTCCATTTTTGCAGGTAGCCTAATGTGACTTTGTTATAACTTTTAAAACCTGGACTTTAGGCAAACTTCTAAATACACAAACATACTCATATGAGTAAGCTGGTTAACCTCAGGAAAAAAAATATATAATTCTGTCTTGAGCATTTCAGAACCCTGCAACGTGGCATATTTAGATTGATGATTACCTAACTTTACAGCAACTAAGCAATACAGCTTTGTTACCGTTTTATCCCCATGTGTTTCCTACTGCCCATGTGCGAGCAGCGCGGCGCTTTGTGAATGGGCCGGCTGCTTTCTGGGATACACACAGTTTCCAGAATGCAGCGCGCCTCATTCACAAGAAGAAACCGAGTGTAGGAGGAGGAAGAGAATCCACCGCGGTGGATGAAGAGGCAGATTCGGGACTTCCGCATAGCAACAGCTATTTAGGGTACGTAAAAAAAAAAAAAATTCATTTTTTTTTTTTTAGATTTTTGGAGGAAACATTTTTTTCAGGGTGGAACTCCACTTTAATATGCTCTTTCTGTCAACATGTTCCTTGTCAGTACATGTGTATACAGCACACCTTTTTTAGTGCCTAATACTGCACTTCCTGTGCTCTACTGTTGCACTATCAACACAAATCCTGGTGCTTAATCTAATTAAAGAATACATGTGCAAATGTTTCAAACAATGCATCTCTGCATTAAAATTGGATTTCCATACTGTTTATAAATCCATTTTCTTAAAAATTATTAAAGAATTCAGAAAAAATTGGCTTATACTGCCACCAACAGGAGGATGCTTCAAATTTTTTCATAAAGCAGTGCTGGGAACAAGAAAATAAACACAGAGGGGTGGGACCCGTTTCTGTCAATAAACTTAAAACAAAGAAAGGTTGTAACGGGGAGCACAACAATTTGGTTTTCTTTCTCATTCAATGAGGGACACAGGATTTAAAGACAAGGAGAACATCTAAAAGTGAAACAACTGAATAATAGGTAACATAGCAAACAAAATGCCAACAGGCCTACTATAAAAAATCAGATACACATTTTGGACTGCCTGTATCTCCAGGGGTTGCCTGAAGGAGATCACAACCATAACCGGTATTGGATGAGGCCTGAACATCCACCTGGTAAAATTTATAGCGTGTGTGAACAGAAAAACAGGTGGCAGCCTGGCGAATCTGGGAAATAGTTGACTAAATTCTGAAAAGCCAAAGAAGCACTTACAGATCTAGTCAAGTGTGAATTGACAGTAACAGGGAGCACTTGATCCTAAAGACCATAATAAAGGATTTTTGCCTACAAGGAGAAAGTGCATTTAAATTATCCTGTTCCTGATAATCGCAGCGATACCACATATGTGTATGTTATTTGTTGTTTGTATTCTTAGTATGGCCCAGAAACAATAGTTTGCATTTGTTTTTGTTTTTTTATTATTATTCTACCAAAAAAACACTGACACTAACTGACACTAATTTAACTGAAACTAAATTAAATACTTTTAAAAAAAAAAATCCTATCCAAAATAGCGTTGCTATTCCTAGACCGACTAAGTATGCACAGTCCAAAAGAAATGGAGGATGGTAACAGAGGGGCAGGGAAACAAAGGGAAAGTGCAGAATAAAGGGGGCCGGGCATAAGAGCATCGGTGCACTTAATGACAGTCCCAGTTAACATGCATGCAGTATAGGTACAGAATAAGGTAGATATGATTTAGATGTGATAATGGTTTGATATAATGCATTATAAGGGTAGTATAGATGCATTCTAGGTTTGGAATTAGTGCAGTACAGAGTGCAATATAGGTGAGGTATGGATTGGATACACTTGGTGTCCTGCTCTCAGTGGCTCAGTCCTGGCTAGCAGTATCTGCAATCGGCGATTAGCCCACTCACCAGTCCCTGGGATGCCACAGTTTATCTCTCACTGTAGAAGGTGGGGGGCCCTCTCAGTCTCTCCCCAAAAGCCTCCGGTCATCAGCAGTGGAAAGCAGAGGATGATTAGGCGTTCAAGTCTCCCCGCGGCAGCAGTGCAGATGCTGTGCTGTGGGTAGTGCTGCGTCATCCCTGGGAGTGCGTCCTCACTCCCAGTTTCAGACTCATATCTTTGCTCATATGGTCCCCCACTGGCAGGTTAATTTTCTGACAGAAGTGCTCTTTCTCTAGCTCTCTCAGCGCCAAGAGGCAGAACTTTCCTGGGTACCGGTAGTTTATTGGAAATTATCTCTCCACTCCTCCTACTGCACAGTGCCTATTAGTATCTGTAGTGTAAGAAGTCAAGGCTTCCCATTAAGTGGTTGCCGTCTCAAACTACAACTCTCAGGATTCTCAGAGCTCTGCATAGAAGTCTTTGGGCTTGCTTGGCTTTAGCTCTCTGCTGCCGGCCAGAGGAGAATGGTGCAGCATACGATCACAATCTCAGTAGTGGAAGAGAAGAATAAAAGGCAACATCTCTTTCATATTGCTATAGCCCAGCACCTTGTTACCTAACATAAGCACTGTAAATAAAATCCAATAAATATAAATAGTCCACGAGGTATTGCATTAAACATTAAAAATTTTAATGAAATCCACCCCCAAAAAAAAAATCTGTTATTAAGACTACAGTACTGTCTTCTTTTACAATTTTCTACAAGTGAGTGCACGATTATGTCTGAATATATTAAGACCAGGTAGCTTGGTGCCCATAGCTCCAGGGGAAAACCATGTCTTCACCATTCAAAAACTGTATTTTGACCTCTTTAATAAGAAAAAATAAACGGGCTTAAAGGAGTATATTAAAATAAGTTTAAGGAGAGATACGCATATTGGGCCAGATTCAGAGAGAACTTACGCCGACGTATCTGTTGATACACAGCGTAAGTTCTAGGATGCGCCATCGTATCTATGCGCCGTATTCAGCATCTATGATACGCCTGAATTTTGGCTAGATACGACCGACGTAAGTCTCCTACACCGTCGTATCTTGGGTGCATATTTACGCTGGTCGCTAGGGGCGCTTCCGTTGATTTATGCCTCGAATATGTGAATGACCTAGATACGCCGATTCACAAACGTACTTGCACCCGTCGCAGTAAGCTATGCCGTTTACGTAAGGCGTACGTCCGGCGTAAGTTTACCCCTCATAAAGCAGGGGTAAGTCATGTTAAGGTATGGGGGCGGGAACAGCGTCGTATGTTACGTAGTTTACGTAAGTCGTACGTGAATGGGGCTGGGCGTAGGTTACGTTGAGCATGCACGCGCATGCGCCGTTCGATCGGCCATTCATTTACATGGGGTCACGGTTAATTTTAATACAACACGCCCACTACCTTCCTAATTTGAATTAGGCGGGCTTACGCCGGCCCTTTTACGTTACGCCGGCGCAAATATGGGAGGGAGTTCTTTGTGAATGCTCAGCTTGCCTCTCAATGTTACGTCGGCGTAGCGCATATGAGATGTGCTACACCAGCACAAAGATGCGCGGATGTACCTGAATCAGGCCCATAGTATTTATTTTTTTCTTTCATCTGAGCATATAGTTGACTGCATATTGTTGACTGCTCTCCAGATAAACTATGAATAAAGGAACTGTTTTAATTTAGCTGATAACTTACCCTTTCACGCTAAAGCAGTCCATTCTTTTTTCTGTATTGCTAGTGCTACATAGTTACATATATTTATATCATAGGTGAGGTTGAAAAAAGACACAATTCCATCAAGTCCAACCTATGTGTGCGATTATATGTCAGTATTAAATTGTATATTCCTGTATGTTGTGGTCGTTCCAGTGCTTATCGAATCATTTTCTATAACTATCGATGCTCCCCGCTGATACCACTGCCTGTGGAAGGGAATTCCACATCCTTGCCACTCTTACAGTAAAGAACCCTCTATGTAGTTTAAGGTTAAACCTCTTTTCTTCTCATTTTAATGAGTGGCCACGTGTCTTGTTTAACTCCCTTCCGCAAAAAAGTTTTATCCCTATTGTAGGGGCACCAGTACGGTATTTGTAACTTATAATCATATCCTCTCTCAAGCATCTTTTAGGAATTAGGAACAATGGTCTGGCAATTACTCAACCGAGTTCCTTAAGTACCCTGGGGTGAAAGCCTCTGGTCCCGGTGATTTATTAATGTTAAGTTTCCCAAGTCTAATTTTAATTCTGTCTAACCATGGAGGTGCTTCCATGTATCGTGAGGACAAACACTGCAGTTTTGGTTACTGAAACCCCCGATTCCCGCGATGACCTTCCTCATTCTTTAAGGGGTAGTCTACCATTCATGAGTCTCAGTTATTAGGTGATCTCTTTACATACCAGTCTTTATAACAGAGATACAAGAGCCCTTTCTTCATGTGGCAATCTTTATAAGAGAGTCCTCTCTTCACAGATGCTCCAAAGCTCACACTTTAACCTGTTGTCGACTGCCTCATGCACATTTACGTTGGCAGAATGGCACAGGCAGGCAAAGCAACATATATATACGTTGCTTTGAACCTGCCGTCTGGACTCATTGTCCGCCGTTGTCCCTCGATCGGGTCATGGAAAGGCAGAATGGGGGGATGCATTTGTAAACAAGGCATCTCCCTGTTCTGCCTAGTGACACAACACTGATCGTCTGCTCCCTCTCATTGGGAGCAGCGATCAGTGACATGTCACAGTAAACCATACCCCCACACAGTTAGAATCCCTCCCTAAGACACACTTAACCCCTACTCTGCCCCTTACTGTTTAACCCCTTCCCTGCCAGTCACTTTTTTACAATAATCAGTGCATTTTTAGAGCACTGATGGTTGTATGAATGTGAATGGTCCCAAAATTGCATACAAAAGTGTCCGCCATAATGTCGCAGTCACAATATAAATCGCAGATCGCCGCCATAACTAGTAAAAAATATATTTTGTAGACGTTATAACTTTTGCGCAAACCAATCAATATACGCTTATTGCCATTTTTTTTAACAAAAATGTGTAGATGAATACATATCGGCCTAAGCTGAAAACATTTAAAAAAAAATTGGAGGTATTTAATATAGCAAAAAGTACAAAATATTGCTTTTTTTTCAAAATTGTCGCTATATTTTTGTTTATAGCGCAAAAAATAAAAATCACAGAGGTGATCAAATACCACCAAAAGAAAGCTCTATTTATGGGAAAAAAAGGATGTAAATTTTGTTTGGGAGCATAGTGGCACGACCTCACAATTATCAGTTAAAACGACGCAGTGCCGAATCGCAAAAAGTGGCCTGGTCATTTGGCAGCCAAATGGTCCGGGGCTGAAGTGATTACGTATAAAATACCAAAGAAGTCTTAGCTTTGTGCTCTCTATTTGGAACTCCTATGACAACACATTTCTGTCAACAGTGTTTTTTTTTGTTAATGTTTTCTTTATACTTATGTTAAAAACATATTTAACTATGATATACAAAAAACGCAAAATTTATTTCTTCTGAAAATAAATTATTAGATCTATAAATGGGATAGATATAGATAGATAGATAGATAGATAGATAGATAGATAGATAGATAGATAGATAGATAGATAGATAGATAGATAGATAGAATAAACTTGGAAAGATATACAACATTGGTCTCTGAGTTACCGTAAATGTGAATAAACTGTAAAAAAGCAGAGACTCATTCTCCGCGGCCTAAAGAGTATGCTCTTTCTTCAGTAACATGGACGGAACTGAGTTTAATTACACACAGGCAAACACAGGGAAGCCATAGGCAAATAAGCAGCTGCACATCCCTACAGGATGAGACTAATGAATTCTGTTTTTCTGCAGAGAGATTTGACATGTCTTGTGCATACAGGCAGATAATTGAACTACTGTGAAAGAGTGGGGTGCAAAGTTTTTTGGTGGAAATTATGGGGTTGTTGTCCCTGTCACTCTGTTGTCCCTGTGACTCTTTGTTAGTCATTCACTGAATATAACTGGTTAGCTATAATTCATGTTTAGGATAAAAGAGCAACTCGGGATGGCTGCACTCTGAGGCTTTGTTATAAAACACGCCTAGTAAACATCTCTAAACCCTCGTACACACGACCAGTTTTCCCATTGGGAAAACTGCCATGACAGCTTTTGGCTGTGAAAACTGGCCGTGTGTTTTGCTCCATGGCAGTTTTCCCGACAGGAAAACCGCTGGGAATCCTGGCAGGAAAAATTATAACATGTTCTCTTTTTTCCTCCTGAGATTCCCGGCGGTCTTTTTCCCGGCAGTTTCCCTATGGGAAACATTGCAGTGGAGTATGCACACGGCTGGGATTCCCGGCCAAAGCTCTCACCGTAGTTTTCCTGACGGGAAAACCTCTGGTGTGTACAAAGGGAAAGTTACCGAGCAGGTTCTCGGTTTTCCCCCTGGGATTCCCGGCTGACTTTTTACCACCGGGAATTCCGGTCATGTGTACAGGGTTTAAGGGCCTGAACCTAAACCTGTGATCTCTGCTGCGTCTGTCGTTTACTGTTTTTGCTGAGCCACCTGAAATGCTGGACAGCTCCCTAGACAATTCCTTGAATGATCCTGCCTTGAACTTTGTTCTGAACCTAAAAACCAGTGGCTCCTCCCATGAACTTCCTTTTTTAAAGTGGCTGTAAACCTCAGGTCTAAAATATGAACAAAGCATATCCTTCTATAGTGTGTACTTGTCTCAATTAAAATCACTAAGGGTTTTTTTTTTTTTACTAAATTTACTAAAGCTGAAGAGTGAAAACTCAGGTTCACATCTGCGAAGAAACCACTCAGCTTCCAGGTTTTATTGCCAAAGCTTAATTGAACAAGCTGAGGTTAGAAGCTGATTTGTTTCTATGCAGAAATGTGTCTGATTTTGCACTCTCCAGCTTTAGTAAATAATCTCCTAAGTGTCATTGCTGTGTGCTGCTTTGTTCCTCTACTATCAGCATGAGTCGCTTCTGACAATTTTTCCTGACACCCAGAGAAAAATGGTGACGGGGAGGAATCTCCAGTTGATTGACAGCCTCAGCTTTGTTCCTTTGAGCTGTGTGAAGGATGGCGTGTCTCTTTCCTCTAATCAGCTCCCAGAGCTCTCCTCACTCACACTCCTCACTGTAACTTCACCTATCAATCCCCTATTTTTCTCAACTCTCAGACAAGCTTATACATTCATCACTTTGAACAGATGTAGAAAACAGAATACTGCAACTACAACTTATATAGGAGGATTTGTTTCATCTGTGTGTATCACTTGAGGATAGTCCCTTCACTGGGTATATGTAAGGGTTTACAACCCCAATAGGGCATGTCTCTGCACTTCCTGTTTGCCAGATTATTGTAATCCCTCCAGCCAATATCTTACTCTTGGAACAGCAAATTACCGACACTTGGCTTGTTCCTCAACTACACATCTGCTTGATCCCAACTTGCAACTACTCATTACCAATATCTGGCTTGTATCCCTAACTGCTATATCTGCTACTGGACCCCATCTTGCTTACTTCCTGGTGGGGCGAGCCTTGCTTATTTCATGAGGACCGCGAGTTGGTACTAATAGGCAGCAAAACGCATCCCCACCATCAGGAGCTCTGGGGAACCCCATTTAGTGCTTAGACTCAGGTGAGCCTGTGTAAGCCACTAGGATGACCTGCATGTGTACTTATCCAGCTGGTCTGTGGGTGCCTCACTACTTCTACTACTGCTAGTTCTAAGCCTCTGAGCCTGACTCCAGATCATGACGACATCACATAACAGTTGGGGGTCGAAGAAGATCATAGAGATTGATGCATTTCTTGTCCCAAAGGCACTTAGTCATAACCCACGATTATGAGTAGGCAGCTGTGGGGCACGAGAAGCAAAGCAAATTGCCTTTATGTTTTGAATTATGTGTATGTGGGGGTGGGTGCTTAAAACAGTTTTGGAAAGGAGATTTTAGGCCCCGTACTCACGACCAAACATGTCTGCTGAAACTGGTCCGCAGACCAGTTTCAGCAGACATGTTTGGCCGTGTGTTGGCCCGAGCGGACCATTTTGGGACGGATCGGACAGGTTTCCAGTGGACAACTGTTTCCCGGACTTGTTTTAAAACAGTCCGCTGGAAACCTGTCCGCCCGGACATGTACGGTCGTCTGTACAGACCTACCGTACATGTCCTGCCGCCCGCATCCCTCGAATGCGTCGAATGACTTCGACGCATGCGTGGAAGCATTTTTAAGGCGGCCCGCCCACGTCGCCGCGTCATTGTCGCGGCGACACCGCGTCATCGACGCGGCGACACCGCGGACACGCCCCGCGTAATGTTTACGCGCGGGCTTCTGTTCGATGGTGTGTATAGCCATCGAACAGAAGTCCCCGGCCAGACATGTCCGATGGAAACGGTCTGCAGACCGTTTTCATCGGACATGTCCTGCCGTGAGTACTCGGCCTTAAGTGCTTGATTATAACTTTATTTTATTTTTATTTATTATTATTTTTACTTGAGTTTTTCATCACATTGGGCACAAAAAAAATCCTCAATGCAATGCATTTTTTGGTGAAAGGTTCTCTATAAAGAGATATCATGGGTCTAAAAATGTCACTGGGAGTGTGGTTCTTATGCTGGATTAGTGGAGACCGGTACAGGTGCAACGGTATCGGTCCCTAAATGCTGCCTATCTGGGAGTGGTGTCATCTAAGCAGAAGCAGTGTTCAAGCATCATCAAATGTCATCAGTATAATGAGGTCAGTTAACATTGTCAGTCAAGCTCACTTCTAAGTTCAGAAGATCTGCTGTAATGTTGACTGTCACATGACCACAACTCTCAACCTGTAGTTTAAGCACTGGTGAGTTCAGTTCCACTTGTCCACATTAGGGCATCTAAGCCCTACCCACATAAACATCCCCATAATTACCCATTCTTAGAAAGTAGACACAAAGCAGTGCTGTGACAAGGTAATTCGGTGCTCAGGGCGAAGGTGGCAAACTGCGCCCCCCTCCCCCGGTGTAAAGAAAGAGTCAGTGTCAGGGGGAATCAACTATGTTTCCTGTGTGTGCTGCTTTTTAGTGAAGATCGATTTTTTTTCTTGCTCTTCAGGGAAAAGAAAAAAGCAACCATTCCCCCTCTAAAGAGCCTGTGTTGATTATGAGTACAGGGCTCAGGGCAACATGTCACTTACCACTGTCACTTTCTGCCAGATGCAACATGTCCCTTGCCACCATCACCCTGCTGCCAGATGTCACATGTCACTTGCCATCGTCACCTGCTGCCAGGTGCCACGTGTCACTTACCACCGGCACCTCCTGCCAGATGCCACATGTCACTTGCCACCGTAACCTGCTGCCAGATGCCACATGTCACTTGCCACCATCACCTGCTGCCACATGTCACATACCACCGTCACCTGCTGCCAAACGCAACATGTCACTTACCGCCGTCACCTGCTTCAAGATGCCATGTGTCATTTGCCACCATCACCTGCTGCCAGATGCAACATGTCACTTACCACCGTTACCTCCTGCCAGATGCCACGTGTCACTTGCCACTGTCACCTGCTGCCAGATGCCACATGTCACTTGCCGCCTTCATCAGCTGCCAGATGCCACATGTCACTTGCCATTGTCACCTGCTGCCAGATGCTACGTGTCACTTACCACCATCACCTGCTTCCAGATGCCACTTGTCACTTTCCACCGTCACCTCCTGCCAACATGTCACTTACCACTGTCATCTGCTGCCAGATGCCACGTGTCATTTGCCACCATCACCTCCTGCCAGATGCAACATCTCACAACTGTCACCTCGTGTCTAGGGATGAGCTTCAAGTTCAAGTCGAACTCATGTTCGACTCGAACATTGCCTGTTCGCCTGTTCGGCGAACAACAAACAATTTGGGGTGTTCGCGGCAAATTCAAAAAGCCGCGGAACACCCTGTTAAAGTCTATGGGAGAAATCTAAAGTGCTAATTTTAAAGGCAAATATGCAAGTTATTGTCCTAAAAAGTTTTTGAGGACCTGGGTCCTGCCCCAGGGGACATGTATCAATGCAAAAAAAGTTTTAAAAACTGCAGTTTTTTCGGGAGCAGTGAATTTAATAATGCTAAAAGTGAAACAAGCAGAGCAAGGTATGCAGTAAAGGTGCATTGTCTATAAAAGTATATATGTCATTAGGCACAAATTGAGTCCATGCTGTTAGTTAAAATATATACTGTAGAAAATCCAATCTTTGAACATATAGTCATGTTTCCTTAGATATTTAATGGTAATTTAGATAATGTGTGTAGATAACGGAACCCACTGTGTAACTCCACATTTGCAATTCTGTTGTAACCCCCTTTTTGTGATCTCTGTAAACTAATGTAGTGTATGTCATTTTACAGTTTTCACAGTACTTATGGTGCTTACAGGGTATGGTGCTTATGAGGTTAAAAGGATTAACCTCTGTGGTGTTCAACCCTACTGCACAACTTTGAGGCAAAAGAATAAAAGTACTGCACCCATCAGAAGCTCTCCTCCACCAGTCGCAGGAACAGCTGGTAGCAACGTCCAGTGAGGATTTTTAGTCAGAAAGGCTCATGGTGCAGTGCTAGCTGAACCTGGAAAGAGGCATCCGGATAACCAGTGACACATTCAGTAGGCCTAAGAGAAAGTAGCTGTTGCCATTGTGTTTTATTTTTGTTCCAGACCTGCTAGAGGGAGCCCCCTGTGCTGAATCGTTTGCAAGTTCCTAAATGGAAGACAATGGATAGTGTTTTCAGTCAAGTTTGTTTGTTCTGGATATCCCAAGGCCCATCCCAACCCCTATCCCAGTTCTACAAAACAAACACCAGAGATCATCACAGATTGTCTGGTCCTGCAGCTTTATTAGCTAAGTCATTCATGAAATGTGCTTTCCATTTGTTAACCGCTCAGTCAATTGCGTTAAATTCTTTAGGTTTCCATCTTGAGGACCATTTTTATTTATTTTTTGATAAACGTTTGCTCATTGTCTGTATTTTGCATGCTTTTCAAGTTTTTCTGGAATAGTTGGGTTAGGCAAGAGCACCTTCATGGAACAGTATTTCAATATTTTTGATAATATTTTTCTTTATCCCTTCAAATACTATCACCTGTGCTGGTTTTCTATCCAATGTGTAGACGTTTATTGGCCATATTGGGGAATGTGGTATGAAAGAATAAAAACTGCAAGAGGTGAGCTGATGGAAGAATTAAAGTTCATTTTTTAGGTGGAGGGGGGGATAGGCTTCCCTGAAGTGCTCAGGGATTACCTAAAGGTACCATAACATATAATCTAAACAAAATAAAAAGAGTACATTAAATCTATACATCAATAGATATACACAAAAGGTGTTGTGCAAACCAATATGGATACATCCAATAGTGCATCCAACAATCATCCAACAATCATCCAACAATCAATCTAACTGTATATAATAAATCAATTCTAAGTCCATAAACCATTCAGGGGCAGATCCACAAAGAAATTACGCCGGCGTATCTATTGATACGCCGGCGTAATTTAAAAATTCCCGCGTCGTATCTTTGTTTTGAATCCTCAAAACAAGATACAACGGCATCTCGGCTTGATCCGACAGGCGTACGTCTTCATACGCCTTCGGATCTTAGATGCAATTTTTCGGCAGCCGCTAGGTGGCGTTTCTGTCGAAATCCGCTTCGAGTATGCAAATTAGCTATTTACGGCAATCCATGAACGTGCGTCAGCCCGGCGCATTTTTTTCCGTCGTTTGCGTTCGGCTTTTTCCGGCGTATAGTTAAAGCTGCTGTTCTGAGGCGTACTCAATGTTAAGTATGGCCGTTCTTCCCGTGTACAATTTTGAATTTTTTGCGTCATTTGCGTAAGTCGTTCGCGAATAGGAATTTGCGTAGAATGACGTCATCGTTGTAAGCATTATCTGGTTCCGGTTTAATTTTGAGCATGCGCACTGGGATACCCCCAGGGACGGCGCATGCGCAGTTAAAAAAATACGTTGTTTACGTCGGGTCACGACGTATTAACATAAAACACACCCCCATCACTTCCATTTGAATTTCGCGCCCTTACGCCGCAACAGATACACTACGCCACAGTAACTTACGGCGCAAATTTGTTGAGGATTCAAACAAAACAAAAGTAAGTTACAGCGGCGTAGCGTATCTTAGATACGCTGCGCCCGGCGCAGATGTATGTGGATCTGGCCCTCAGTGTTTAAACAAACATCTTCCATAACCTTGTGGAAGATGTTTGATTGATTTGCACAGCATTGTTGCTGTGAATTATTTAGTTTTTTGTCTATATAGTAAGTATATGTTATTTCTACTGATTTACCATGAATGGTAGTTATTTTATTTTTTTTAACATGTGCTGTCGCCTAAAAGTTTTTTCTCATTTGTACCTCCCAAATCATTTTAACATTTTCAGCAGTAGCTTTTAGACTTACACAATGAAAACAGTGGGATTCCAAAGGTTAAAGCGACATTGCATGATAAAAATGCTGATCAGTTTCAAGCATTCCACTCAAAATTTCAATGAACCCTAGTGCCTATAAGGGATTTCAAATATGAGAAATGACTGCATACTCAACTATGGGCATTATTATTCTTTCATATTATATCATATTCTTCTCTTTCTTACTCTTGCATGGTGAAAGTTGGCATTCTATGTAATGCACATATGTATTAACATTTTTGTGAAAATGCATAATTCATTTAAACATATACTTGCAAAATGAATACCTGTCAGTGAATACTGTAATAATCTTGAGTTAATCCAATTTTCCCCATCTAATTAATTTCTCGTTATAAATGTGCATTACTGTGCAGTTTATGTCAATTTTTTAATCAATTTAAAGATAAAAGAGCAAATTCTCAAATGCTAACCCAAAACCACAAAGAATCAGAAATGCAAAGCCAGCAAACAGGTCTGATCTTTGCAGTATATGCATATCTGAATCTTGTGATATTCACACATTCATTATTCGGTCAATTACAGCCCCGATCTCAATGTACATATTCCAGGACTTAAAACAGTAAGATATGTCAGACTAAATCACTCAAGGGAAGTGAGTTTTACATATCAAATTGATACCTTTCACTCGTCTTTAGTTCATGGAGATGAGGATTTGACTATAATTGACGAGGCATGTGACTGACATTGGGAGACTTCCAATACACCACTCAACCTTGCTAGCTCATGTATTAATCATGTATGATGTGGCTCCTCAGGCACAACGCACATCACATAATTGTATGCTGTATGTGGGAGAATACATTTTGTACTTTCTAATAAGAAAAAGATCAGCATTCACTTAAATTCTTGATAATAGTACGTTAGATATTTTTTACCGGACTTATATATCTCAGTTTATGCCTGTTAAATATAAAATTGTAAAGTAAATCAAGAATACCATGAATGCACCGAATGACAATGTAATTATGCTACTTTTCCACAAATGTAACTGTAAAAAGGAAAAAAAAAATTGCCCTTTTTCTGGGGGAAATATAAAGGTTGCTATTGCTGATCTCCTGAAAATGCTAGCTGTCTGTCTATTCTGATCAATACTTACTGAATCATTGAATTGCAAGAAGTATTTAACCACTTGACCACTGGGCACTTAAACCCCCTTAATAACCAGACCAATTTTCAGCTTTCGGTGCTCTCACATTTTGAATGACAATTACTCAGTCATACAACACTACCCAAATGAAATTTTCGTCCTTTTTTTCACACAAATAGATCTTTCTTTTTGTGGTATTTAATCACCGTTGGGTTTTTTATTTTTTGCGCTATAAGAGAAAAAAGACTAAAAATTCTGTAAAAAAATGAATTTTTCTTCGTTTTTGTTATAAAATTTAGCAAATTAGTATTTTTTCTTCATAAATTTTGGCCAAAATTTATACTGCTACATATCTTTGGTAAAAATAAGTACAAATTTGTGTATATTTTTTGGTCTTTGTGAACGTTATAGAGTCCACAAGCTATGGTATCAATATCTGAAAATTGATCACACCTGAAGTACTGATGGCCTATCTCATTTCTTGAGACCCTAACATGCCAGAAAAGTACAAATACCTCCCAAATGACCCCTTTTTGGAATTAAGACATTCCAAAGTATTTAGAAAGAGGGATTATGAGTTTTTTGAAGTTGTAATTTTTTCCCACAATTCTTTGCAAAATCAATATTTTTTTTTTCTTTAATTTTTTTTCACAAAATTTTCATATTAGCAGGTTATTTCTCACACACAGCATATGCATACCACAAATTACACCCCAAAACACATTCTGCTATTCCTCCCGAGTATGGCGATACCACATGTGTGAGACTTTTACACAGCGTGGCCACATACAGAGGCCCAACATGCAGGGAGCACCATCAGACGTTCTGGAGCACCCAGACCAATTCTGACATTTATCTCCTACATGTAAAAATCATCATTTATTTGCTAGAAAATGACATGGAACCCCAAAACATTATACATGTTTTTTTAGCAAAGACCTTAAAGAATACAATGGTGGTCGTTGCAACTTTTTATCTCGCACTGTATTTGCGCAGCAATTTTTATAACGTATTTAAAAAAAAAAAAAAAACAGTTATGTGCTTAAAAAAAAAAACAGTAAAGTTAGCCCAATATTGTTGCATAATGTGAAAGATGAAGTTACGCCGAGTAAATAGATACCTAACATGTCACCCTTCAAAATTGCACACGCTCGTGGAATGGCGTCAAACTTCGCTACTTAAAAATACCCATAGGCGACGTTTTTAATATTTTTACTGGTTACATGTTTTTAGTTACAGAGAAGGTTCGCAGAGATACCTCACATGTGTGGTTTGAACACTGTTTTCATATGTGGGCGGGACTTGCGTATGCGTTCGCTTCTGCATGCGAGCACACAGGGACAGGGGCGCTTTAAAAAAAATATATATTTTATTGTTCATTTTACTTTTATTTATTTTAGTTTGACACGTTTTTTCGCAAAAATAAAACATTTTGATCACTTGTATTCAAATTACGAGGAATGCCTTGTAATAGGAATATAGCATGACAGGTCCTCTTTACAGTGAGATATGGGGTCAATAAGACCCCACATGTCACCTCTAGGCTGGGAAGCCTGAAATGAAAAAAAAAAACAATCCTGGCTTCGATCGTAGCGTTGAGTCGGTAGAAGCAGGAGGGGGGGCATATTGCAGAGTATTGCGGAGTATTGCGGGGTATTGCGGAGTATTGTGGGGTATTGCGGAGTATTGCGGGGTATTACAGAGTATTGCAGAGTATTGTGGGGTATGGCAGAGTATTGCACAGGGGTATTGCAGAGTATTGCACAGGGGTATTGCACAGGTCTATTGCACAGGGGCATTGCAGAGTATTGCACAGGAGGTATTGCAGAGTATTGCACAGGGGGTATTGCAGAGTATTGCACAGGGGGTATTGCAGAGTTTTGCACAGGGGGTATTGCAGAGTATTGCACAGGGGGTATTGCAGAGTATTGCACAGGGGGTATTGCAGGGTATTGCACAGGGGGTATTGCAGAGTATTGCACAGGGGGTATTGCAGAGTATTGCACAGGGGGTATTGCAGAGTATTGCACAGGGATGGATGGCTGGATCTGTGACTGCAATTGTCACAGATCCAACCCACAGCACTGCTGCTGCCTCCGCTCTCTCCCCTCTCCTCTCACACTGTACCGATCGGTACAGAGAGGGGAGGGAGGAACAGGCGTCAGCACATGATGCCGGTTTGTTTAGAAGTGATCGCTCTGTCATTGGACAGAGCGATCACATGGTAAACCGCCGCTACCAGCGGCAATTTACCGTGATCCGTGATGCGCCGGTCCTCTGGAATGTTTTTCCTATCATATTACCTATTAATCTTAGTGTATAGTTTTAATATTTTTTTTTTAAGATTGTGATTTCTAGTTTTCCCAATAAAAGTAATTAACATTGAAAAATCTTATTTTTTGCCTACTTTTACAAAACAGATCAAAGTGTGCAATCTCTAAATATTATCCAATCTTCTTGAAATTTAGCATATATATCTTTTACATCACTGAGACTCGGGGCGTAAGCAAAGTCTGCAAAAATGTTCCAGTTTATTTTTTGTCTTAGAAAATGAAACACCCTAATGAACACCCACAACCTGGCTCGGAAGAGAGCTTGCCGGAGTGCCGCCATAGGAAGCGGCTTCCTTCGGTAGCACACGGAGAAGAGGAAAGAGGAGGGGCCAAGAGCACTGGTGGGGGACCCCAGAAAAGGAGTTTTCAGGCTGTTCAGCTCAATATTACTGCACAGAGCAGGTAAGCATACAATGTTTATTATTTTACTTAAAAAAATGCCCTTTACAATCACTTTAATGCTGCGTACACACCATCACTTTATGTGATGAAAAAAAACGACATTTTTAAAAACATCATTTTAAATGACCGTGTGTGGGGAAAACGTTGTTTTATGTCTTCTGAAAAACGACCAAAAAAATTTTGAGCATGCTTCAATTTTTTGTATCGTTTTTCAAAACGTTGTTTTTTGTGTCACAAAAAATCACCGTGTGTAGCTAAAACGACGTTTAAAACCCGCGCATGCTCAGAAGCAAGTTATGAAGCGAGCTTCAATGGAAAAGAGTGCTGAACGTAACCTTGCTTTGCTAGAGCATTTTGAAAAAATGATGGTGTGTAGGCAACATCGTTTTTGAAAATGAAGTTTCAAAAACGTCGTTTTTTTACTTCACAAAAAATGTTTTTTTTTTTCATCACATAAAGTTATGGTGTGTACGCAGCATAAGGCTCTTGGGGCCAGATTCACAGAAGAAATACGCCGGAGTATCTACTGATACTCCGGCGTATTTTCAAATTTGCCGCGTCGTATCTTAATTTGTGATTCAAAAAAAAAGATACAACGGCATTTGGCTAAGATCCGACAGGCTTACGGCTTCGTACGCCTTCGGGTCTTAGGCTGCAATACTTCGGCCGCCGCTGGGTGGAGTTCGCATCGTTTTCCAGCGTCGGGTATGCAAATTAGCTTTTACGGCGATTCACAAAGGTATTCGCGTGCGTTACATCGTTACATCGTCGTTACATGACTTAACTTTAGATGAGCCATGTTAAAGTATGGCCGTCGTTCCTGCGTCAAATTTTAATTTTTTTTTTGCGCAAGTACGTTACGCACGCCGCCATTCACAAACACATCAGGGCGCCGTAATTTCACGCAAAGCACATCACGAAATTTCCTAACGGAGCATGCGCAGAACGTTCGGCGCGGGAGCGCGCCTAATTTAAATGGTACACGCCCCATTTGAATTAGGCGGGCTTGCGCCGGACGTCTTTACGTTACTCCGCCGCAAGTTTATACTCAAGTGCTTTGTGAATCAAGCACTTACGAGGAAAACTTGCGGCGGTGTAACGACGATACGTTACGCCGCCGCATTTGTACCTGAATCTGGCCCTCGGCTGCTATAGGAGACCACTCTGCATAGTCCAGGAGGTGAGGAGGAGGGGAATAATACTGTAGCACTTTATCTTTCTTCATGAGTTTTGCTTTTAAAATAACTAAAGGAAGATATAGATATTGTGCAGAAAAATTTATCATTTGCATTTTATAATGCATGTTATATCATAAACAAAGGTCACATTTCAGCATGTGCTGAAACTTATATTATAAAGCAGGTTAAGAAAAGATTTGGTGGAACAAATGAAGAAACAAGATATTTTCTCCAAATTTAATTATTTTAATGTTTTCTTTCTGCTCATGTCTGAGTGGCATCAACTAAGCAAGGGAATCTTTGAAGTAAAATTGAAGCACTAATGGAACTTTGATGTTAATATTGCATTGATGTACAGTTACTTAAATTTGTTTCAGCAATTTAGAGGTACAAAATCAATCAGTTAGTGAAAATGTACATCTTTTAAAGCCATATGACAGCTGTCAATGAATTAAAGTAATTAAAGAGATATTAGCAGTAACTCTTTTCAGAGTTCTGGTGTTGTTCATAATTTAATGACATGTAATATGGAACGCATTTTTTCAGATAAGAATAGACAAAGTGAGGTGCAATGGAATGCAAAATTGGAGTTAAAGTTTGGAAGCAGAGCCACATTTAGATGTCAAACGAACATAAGAATAATGATGCCTTTTTGTATAAGCTCTGCCCCTTGGGTCAAATGACTAGTTTAGTACATACTACTGCTAGAATGAGCTCCTGGAAGCACTATGTATTCTGAATTATATGCAAAGTTATTTTTCAGTTGTACATTCAGCTAAGCAAGGGAAAGGACAGTTGTTGTTTTATGTATTGAACTTTAAAGGGTCTTGTGACATCTCTTTAAAGCGGAGGTTCACCCATGGAGAACACTATTTCCCCCTAGATGGATGCTCGTTTTGTCTAGGGGAATCGGCTATTTGTTTTAAAATATGAGCAGTACTTACCCGTTTTCGAGATGCATCCTCTCCGTCGCTTCCGGGTATGGGCTGCGGGACTGGGCGTTCCTTCTTGATTGACAGTCTTCCGAGAGGCTTCCGACGGTCGCATCCATCGCGTCACGATTTTCCGAAAGAAGCCGAACGTCGGTGCGCAGGCGCAGTATAGAGCCGCACCGACGTTCGGCTTCTTTCGGCTACTAGTGACGCGATGGATGCGACCGTTGGAAGCCTCTCAGAAGACTGTCAATCAAGAAGGAACGCCCGCTCCCGAAGACCCATACCCGGAAGCGACGGAGAGGATGCATCTCGAAAACGAGTAAGTACGGATCATATTTTAATACAAATAGCCGATTCCCCTAGACAAAACGAGCATCCAGCTATGGGGAAAAGAGGAAACAAAACAGAAATGGGTGAACTCCCGCTTTAACATCACAATCATCGAGGCACAAATGTCAAGAGATGGCCAGAAGAGGGAAACACAGTAAAGTAATTTGTAAATTTTGAGGCTTGGTGCTGCCACACTTGGCACACTTATATCAGCACAGCAGCTGATATAAAATATTGTAAAAAAGTACACATTGCTAAAAACAACTTTCTAATTCAATTTCAATATCTTAAAATATCTATTCCATATTTGCAGACATAAGGTTTACACCAATGATACATTAATGATTAACTACTTGCCGACCAGCCGCCGCAGTTATACAGCGGCAGGTTGGCTCTGCTGGGCGAGATCACGTAGCTATACGTCATCTCTCCCAGCAGCCAATAGGGGCGCACGTGTGCCCCCCGCTCGTCCCTGATCCCGGCGCGTGTGCCCGGTGGGCGCGATCGCCGCCGGGCACCCACGATCGTTCGTTACAGAGCGAGAACCGGGAGCTGTGTGTGTAAACACACAGCTCCCGGTCCTGTCAGGGGAGAAATGCCTGACCGTCTGTTCATACAATCAGTCATTTCCCCCAGTCAGTCCATCCCCCCCTTCAGCTAGAACACACCCAGGGAACATACTTAACCCCTTCCTCGCCCCTAGTGTCAACCCCTTCCCTGCCAGTGGCATTTTTATAGTAATCAATGCATTTTTATAGCACTGATCGCTATAAAAATGCCAATGGTCCCAAAAATGTGTCAAAAGTGTCCGAAGTGTCCGCCATAATGTCGCAGTACCGAAAAAAAACGCTGATCGCCGCCATTACTAGTAAAAAAAAAATATTAATAAAAATGCCATAAAACTATCCCCTATTTTGTAAACGCTATAACTTTTGCGCAAACCAATCAATAAACGCTTATTGCTTATTGCAAAATTGTCACTCTATTTTTGTTTATAGCGCAAAAAATAAAAATCGCAGAGGTGATCAAATACCACTAAAAGAAAGCTCTATTTGTGAGAAAAAAAGGACACCAATTTTGTTTGGGAGCCAAGTCGCACGACCGCGCAATTGTCAGGTAAAGTGACGCAGTGCCGAATCACAAAAAGTGGCCCGGTCATTGACCAGCAATATGGTCCGGGGGTTAAGTGGATAAGCACAAAATGAATGTGTGAAACATGTCTGTGACCACACGCTGGTGTCTTCGATGTCACTAAGGTGATAAATAAAAGGTAATTGATACCTCTGGATGTGCAGCTGTTTTTTCTTTTCTTCAAGTTTACCACGGAGGCAAGTAGGGTCTGGCACTCCGAGAGAGGTTCAATTTTGTGCTTAATTCATGCACCTGAAGCAGCGGGTTATTTTCTTCTGGACTAAGGTTTACATCAACCAATGAATATTTCTTAAAAAAAATCACTTTTTTATAAATTAAACATGATACTATTAATATTAAAAACAAAGTCCATGTCATGTCCAGGTCAATCAGTTATCTGTTTGTTTTAGAAAATACATTGGACTACATATCAGCATGGTAAGGCCGTTTGAGGTTTATATATGTTTAGCAGTATCAAAGGAATTTGTAGGATAATGTACCTAATACATTATACAAAAGTGTTATCAATAAACACTAGACTAGTTTCTTTATGTTGAACTATTTCCCGGTGAGGATCTATAGGTCTCTTTGTTAAAAATCTGTTTTTATTATAGGAATGTAAGTAGAACTTGAGTGCACTAAATTCTGCAAAAAAAAAATGTCAGATTACTAACCAATCTCTTTATTGTACAGATATTGTGATAATTCCCATATCGAGGGAAAACAAGATCTACATTGGATCAATAGAGAAAGTGAAGTCTAAATCTCTAGTGATGATTATTTAAATTTTGACGCTTTGACAAGCAAAACTCAGAGTGACTGATGTTCATGTTGGATAACTTTAATAAGCTACTGGGTACCCAGAGCATGTTTTTTCATGAATGTGTATTAGATTTCCATTTATTTTTTCATGATATGCTGACCAGATACTATGTGTTCCAATGTCCATTGTAAGCTATATTATATAGGTTTCATTACTTATAATATTATCTTTCATCCAAGAAATTTGTAGGCAGACACTGCTGACCACTTGTGAAAATGTTTCAGTGCTTTTCTAAGTCATAGACCAGAATAATTATTCCTCTATGTATCTTTATTGCAGAAATTTACTATCCTCACTACTTCATGTTCCCGAAAACAACCACAGAAGATGAACAGAAAGTCTCACCCACAGACACATAAAAATATATAAAAAAAAAATGAATAGAAATTCTGGTGTCACATATAAAGTAGAGGCCGAGTTGATAAGAGGGTTTCCCTTACATCTCCTGTCCAATACCCCTTGGAGTTTGTAACAAAGTGTAGCAGGATGAGGAGTGGCATGGGTGCTTATGGTAAAACAAATGGAACTAAATTGACCCAGCGCCACATTTGTATATACGTAATAAAGTGTAAAAAATAAATAATAATTAAATGCACAAATATGTGCGATTGCAGCGTAATAGCAAATAATGTAGAAAAATTCCATGTATTGTGCTCTACCAAATGACTCTTTGCTTGATCACTCAATTCCAACGTGTAGTGAACACACCGTGTATCACACACCCCACCACCACTAGCAGCTCACGTCCCAATTTGACCCAGACAGTAGGTCATATGCGCCTGTCCCTTTAAGGGCTGTAAGCAGATGTGGCCAACGTTAAAGTGGAAGTAAACCCTCCTATCCTTTGCAGCCAAGGAAGCTGCCATCTTGGCCTCTATTTAATCTTCAACTGCCATGAAGCTGCACATGTGATCAGTTATGACACCAGCAATTGGATGGTTTGACAGTTTGGTGTGCGAGCACATCCAATGTGACAGTTACATTCCCAGAATGTGCCAGAAATGTAACTGTTTTTTGAAAATGTTAAATCAATGGTTTTACTTACACTTTAACCACTTTAACGACCGCCGCATGTACATATACGTCCACAGAATGGCACGTACAGGCAAATGGGTGTACCCGTATGTCCCTGCCTAGATGTGGGTCAGGGGTCCGATCGGGACCTCCCCCCCCGGTACATGCGGCGGTCGGAAATCGTCTGGGAGCAATCCGGGATGAGGGGGCGGCTATTCGTTTCTAGCCACCCCTCGCTCCCCGGAGCTGAGGAACGTATGTAAACACGGCTTCCCCGTGCTTCACTGTGGCGGCAGCATTGATCGTGTGATCCCTTTTATAGGGAGACACAATCGATTGACGTCAGACCAGTTGCGGCCCGTCCATAGGGACGCACGGGCGCCGCCCCCCCCCCCTCCCACAGTCACAAAAAAATAAACAATAAAAAAAAATAAGAAAAATAAAAAAAAACGGGCCCTTTAAGAACTTTTATTCGGCTAAAATGTCATTTTGACATTTTAACCGCAGTTCTGGCGGCCGTCTATAGAGGGCGCTGCAGCGCCACCCTCTCTCGCAAATAACACACATTCGTGCATAAATGCAAGAATGTATGTTATTGGTTGGTTGCCAGCTACCTGGTCTATTCATATAAACGGACGTGGGACGCCGGTTACCCGAATAGCGGCAGCTGGTTGGCTGAGGGGAACTGCCTATCAAAGCCAGCGGCTCTGATAGGCTTTTCTCCGGCTCTCGGATGTCTATACTCGGAGCGCAGGCAATCTGCGCTCCTTGCATTAGACAAACGGCTGTTTCAGCCTATCAGGTTCCCGGATTCTGGTTATCAGGAACCTGATTGGCTGAAGCTTCACCACAGCGGCAGAAGACATCGAGGGAGGACATGGAAGCTTCAGGTAAGTGCTTTTTACAGGGAAAGGGGCACAGTGACATCATGGGGCACAGTGGTGACAAAGGGCACAGAGGTGACAATTGGCACAGTGGCATCATGGGGCACAGTGGTGACAAAGGGCACAGAGGTGACAATTGGCACAGTGAAATGAGTGATAATAACTGCACTGTGTGGGTATGGAGGGATAGGGCAAAAAAAAAAAAAAAAAACTAAACAGTGATCAAATAAGTCCCACCAAATGGGCGGGGTGAACTCTACAAGCAGTGTGCAATCTGAACTGTGAAGGTGGGTGATCTGGAAAAGGTTAACACTATGCAGCAAAATCCTTATAAGGAAATCAAATAAACATGGAAGTACAGTTATCAAAATAAATGTCCAAGATTGGTACTAAAGACCAAAGGTAAGTGATCCCAACACACAATAAAGGGTAAAAATCCAGTGAAATCAAGTGCAAATACAAATCTTGCATCCGAAAAGCATATATTTAAAGGTGCAGTCCTTGATAGCTGTGAGTAATAAGTGATGAGAAACCAGGAAATCCAATATTTCAGAGAAGAGCAAGCTTCGGTGCGCACACCTCTAGTGGTATTATGTGTTGGGATCAATTACCTTTGGTCTTTAGTACCAATCTTGGACATTTATTTTGATAACTGTACTTCCATGTTTATTTTATTTCCTTATAAGGATTTTGCTGCATAGTGTTAACCTTTTCCAGATCACCCACCTTCACAGTTCAGATTGCACACTGCTTGTAGAGTTCACCCCGCCCATTTGGTGGGACTTATTTGATCACTGTTTAGTTTTTTTTTTTAGTTTTTTTGCCCTATCCCTCCATACCCACACAGCGCAGTTATTATCACTCATCTCATTTGTTTTCATTTTTGTCTGGGACCAATTTCAGGTAACTGCAGCAGTGCCCCCTAGGTTTAGAATATCGATAGCGCGAGAGCCCTTCCATTGCATTATACGTAATTGGCACAGTGGCATCATGGGGCACAGTGGTGAGTGACAATGGGCACAGTGGCATCATGGGGCACAGTGGTGACAATGGGCACAGTGGCGTCATGGGGCATAGTGGTGACAATTAAAGGGCACAGTGGTGACAATTGGCACAGTGGCAACAATTGAGGAGCACAGTGGCTACGTTTGATGGCATGGCACAGTGGTGACAATTGATGGAACAGTGGCTGCATTTGATGGCATGGCACAGTGACTGCGTTTGATGGCATGGCACAGTGGTGACAATTGATGGCACAGTGGCTGCATTTGATGCCACAGTAGCTGCGTTTGATGGCATGGCACAGTGGTGACAATTGATGGCACAGTTGCTGTGTTGCATGGCACAGTGGTGACAATTGATGGCACAGTTGCTGTTTGATGGCATGGCACAGTGGTGACAATTGATGGCACAGTGACTGCATTTGATGGCATGGCACAGTGGTGACAATTGATGGCACAGTTGCTGTGTTTGATGGCATGGCACAGTGGTGACAATTGATGGCACAGTGGCTGCATTTGGTGGCATGGCACAGTGGTGACAATTGATGGCACAGTTGCTGTGTTGCATGGCACAGTGGTGACAATTGATGGCACAGTGGCTGTGTTTGATGGCATGGCACAGTGGTGACAATTGATGGCACAGTGACTGCATTTGATGGCATGGCACAGTGGTGACAATTGATGGCACAGTTGCTGTGTTTGATGGCATGGCACAGTGGTGACAATTGATGGCACAGTGGCTGCATTTGGTGGCATGGCACAGTGGTGACAATTGATGGCACAGTTGATGTGTTGCATGGGACAGTGGTGACAATTGATGGCACAGTTGCTGTTTGATGGCATGGCGCAGTGGTGACAATTGATGGCACAGTGACTGCATTTGATGGCATGGCACAGTGGTGACAATTGATGGCACAGTTGCTGTGTTTGATGGCATGGCACAGTGGTGACAATTGATGGCACAGTGGCTGCATTTGGTGGCATGGCACAGTGGTGACAATTGATGGCACAGTTGCTGTGTTGCATGGCACAGTGGTGACAATTGATGGCACAGTGGCTGCGTTTGATGGCATGGCACAGTGGTGACAATTGATAGCACAGTTGCTGTTTGATGGCATGGCACAGTGGTGATAATTGATGGCACAGTGACTGCATTTGATGGCATGGCACAGTGGTGACAATTGATGGCACAGTTGCTGTGTTTGATGGCATGGCACAGTGGTGACAATTGATGGCACAGTGGCTGCATTTGGTGGCATGGCACAGTGGCTGTGTTTGATGGCACAGTGGCTGCATGTGATGGGCACAGTGAGGCTGCAATTTTTTATTTTATTTTTCGTTTGCGCCCCCCCCAAAAATTTTGAGCACCAGCCGCCACTGCGTCAGACCTACAGCCACACCCCCCTACAGTTGTAAACACACACTAGGTGAACCCTAACTCCCTCAGCGCCCCTTGTGGTTAACTCCCAAACTGCAACTGTCATTTTCACAATAAACAATGCAATTTAAATGCATTTTTTGCTGTGAAAATGACAATGGTCCCAAAAATGTGTCAAAATTGTCCGAAGTGTCCGCCATAATGTCGCAGTCATGAAAAAAATCGTTGATCGCCGCCATTAGTAGTAAAAAAAAAATAATTAATAAAAATGCAATAAAACAATCCCCTATTTTGTAAACGCTATAAATTGTGCGCAAACCAACCGATAAACGCTTATTGCGATTTTTTTTACCAAAAATGTGTAGAAGAAAACGTATCGGCCTAAACTGAGGAAAAAAAATGTTTTTTTTATATTTTTGGGGGATATTTATTATAGAAAAAAGTAAAAAATATTGAATTTTTTTATCAGAACTGTCGCTTTATTTTGGTTTATAGCGCAAAAAATAAAAACCGCAGAGGTGATCAAATACCACCAAAAGAAATCTCTGGGAAAAAAAGGACATCAATTTTGTTTGGGAGCCACGTCGCATGACCGCGCAATTGTCTGTTAAAGCGACGCAGTGCCGAATCGCAAAACCTGGCCTGGGCCTTTAGCTGCATTTTGGTCCGGGGCTTAAGTGGTTAAAAACACTCTTCACTGGATTCCTTCACACCATGTATAACTACCCACCAATTCCACCGATAATCACTCAGGCCCCGTACACACGAACGAGTTTATCGGCAGAATTCAGCCAGAAACTCGATGGCAGACGTATTCTGCCGAGAAAACCGGTCGTGTGTACACTTTTCGCCGAGGAAGCCGACGAGGATCTTGTCGGGCCAAAAAGAGAACATGTTCTCTATTTCCTCGTTAGTCAATGGGAAAATTTGGCTCGGCGAGATCCTCGGCGGCTTCACAAGGAACTCGACGAGCAAAACGATGTGTTTTGCCCGTCGAGTTTCTCAGACGTGTGTACGGGGCCTCAGAGGTAAAACATCCAGACTGTCATTGTGTTTTTAATAAAAAGTAAGCAGAAGTCAGGACAAAATTCTGAGTCAACAACCAGAGATCAGGATGCAATGAAATTAGGAGTTAAGCCTGGTCAAACACAGAGCACCAGGATGTAGGTCAGACCTTAGAAGCTGATGACCCCTCAGAAACTTCTCCTCAGTGTGTTGTTTCTTAAAGTGGAGGTTCCATCAAAAAAACAATTTTGCTTTAAACTCTAGCTTATGACTAAAAAAGAAAAAAAATGATTTTTTTTTTTTTTTACTCATCTGGAAATGCCTGTTGCTATGCGGTCCCACGAAATCTGCCTTTGAATCCACCTAGGATTCTGACATCATCTCCCTCTAATGCTCCTGGGAAATGTGTGTCATCATTTCCCAGGATGCAGTGCGCTGTCCAATTATCACTCCCCATCCAAGACTTCCAGGAAGTAAGTGCCTATAGGCTTCACATTGCCCACAACCAAAATGACAAACTATCTTTTTTGAATGTCTATGCGGATCGGTGGCGGATTGTAAAATAGTAAGTGACCGGATTTATATTATAAAAACGCAGGATGAAAGGACATACATTTAAAACATGCTAATTGTGGTTGGAACTCCGCTTTAAGTAGGGAAATTGATGCCAATGCCTGTCAGACATGCATACTCATTCACGTTAATGTGTATTGGTGTGAGCATGAATGCACAAGGTATCATAACCAAATCCCAGTTTATTGGAGCATGGGTTATACTATGCACTCAAGCAGATCCTTGGATCATACATTTGATACTTCTGGCAGCTGGCTAAATACATTGATAAGCAAGCAAAAAGAAAAGAGCAATTCAGTCGAATTTGAATTGGTTATCCATCAGAATAAATCTTCATTTTCAATAAATGCAATTGAATTCTGACAAATACAATCCTTTTATAAAATCAATCGTATTATTTCTTTGCTTGTGGTTCTGAGCATAAAATCATGGCTAGGCACATGCCTGCATACAAGAGTGCATGGTCCAGTATGTGATTAAGAAATTATACCAAATATATGCTAATGATCAAAAAGATAATGTGTAGGTTAAAATGCAATCAGTATAATAAAACAGAATAAGCTGTGTGAGAAAAATCCATGCTCTGCCAACAAGTAGTGGCCACTAAAGTTCAATAAAGAAAATATTTACACAATGGTAAGACTGAGCACAACAGTAAGATACAGATGGTCTTGCTGCATCAACAATGGTATTAACAGGCAGAAAGTTCAAGGAACCACAAAAGCAAAAAAGGGGGTGAACCAGCCTAGTGCATTACCTTTGTAAACTATTTATTAATAAAAAAAACATTTATGTATACTCAGAAAAAGTGAATAACAAGTTCAACTAAATCATCCAAAGACAATCATGCCTGGTCAACTGAACATGCTCGTTAGCTCAGAAAATTGTCACATGGGTCAATTTACTTATGCTTTTCAAGGGGGTACCACTGATGAAGAGTGGTTCCCCCCCTAGAAATGTGTAAGACAAATTAATCCAGGTGGCATATTTTCAAGTTAGGGAGCATGTGGCATGGGCTCTGTCTTGTTTCTGTAGTGCTATGATATTGAGGCATGCCTAGTTTTAAGAGGGCAGCAAAGCATGGTGGCTTTGGTTGCATTTGGATAAATTAGTGAATGAGAAACACTGTGGTTTCACCATCACACTGGTGTTCAGGAGGTTGTTGAGAAAAACCAAGGAAAACAGTTTTTTCTAGATGTACCAACCAAGCTCTTCTGTAGAAACACGAACAGGAATTGCTGGAAGAAAGTGAAGATGCCCAGTGGCACCATTATCTAAAATGTGGCAGAAATCAGTGGAACACTGTTGCATTTGTCTACAGTCTGCAGAAATCTTTTCAGAAGTAGTCTTAATGGACTTCTTATGGCTTTCTTTCAAAAATGACTTTCTTCTTGCCACTCTTCCATAAAGGACAGATTTGTGGAGTACACAACTAATAGTTGTCCTATGGAAAAATTCTCCCACCTGAGCTGTGGATCTCTGCAGCTCCTCTAGAGTTACCATGGACCTCTTGGACCTCTTGGCTGCTTCTCTGATTAATGCTCTCCTTGCCCAGCCTGTCAGTTTAGGTGGACGGCCATTTCTTGGTAGGTTTGCAATTGTGCCATACTTTCAATTCTCGGATGATGGATTAAACAGTGCCTCTGTGAGATGTCCAAAGCTTGGGGTAATTTTTTATAATCTAATCCTGCTTTAAACTTCTTTATCCCTGGCCTGTCTGGTGTGTTCCTTGGCCTTCATGATGCTGTTTGTTCACTAAGGTTCTCTAACAAACCTCTGAGGGCTTCACCGAACAGCTGTAATTATACCGAGATTAAATTACACAGAGGTGGACTCTATTTACTACTTAGGTGACTTCTGAAGGCGATTGGTTCCACAAGATTTTAGTTTGGGGTAACAGAGTAAAGGGGGGCTGAATACAAATGTCTGCCACACTTTTCAGATATTTATCTTTGTGTTGGTCTATGACATAAAATCTCAATAAAATACTTTTATGTTTTTGGTTGTAACATGACAAAATGTGGAAAATTTCAAGGGGTATAAATACTTTTTCAAGGCACTGTATGTAGTGTGCTTTAGGGTTCTTGTACATGTGGTATCGTTCTTTGCCCCAGAGATTAGTGAATGAGGTATAACTTTGCTGACTTCCATCATTGAATTATGTGCAAAAAAAAAATGCTTGCTTTTTATTTTCACCAAGACTGAAAAGGAAGAGAAAATCCCCAAATTTCATCTAACGGGGAGGGCATCTTTCAGTGGGAACAACTAAGAGGGAATTACCCTTACCTTTGAAAGGTTTCCATTCTCCTCCTGTTGTGTCTATAGAACAGAAGGTAAAGGCATATCTTTCCAATAAGATGTAAAAATAAATAAAAAAAATGACAAGGTTTTTAACCATTCCCTACTTTATCCAAAACCAGAGTAAAGGGTTTTCACTTTACTTATACTTCAATGTGATTTCTATTTCTTTCTTTTTCCTCTGATTTACAACTCCATCTGACTGTACAAACTGTGGCTCTGGTAATTATAGAAGATGCTAAAGGTCATCTCAATGCCAATTAATGTGAAAAGTTAGTTAAGCTGTTACAGTACTGAAGAATAAAGACTTGACCTAAAGGTTGTGTAAAGTAACCATCATGTACATAACATGTTGTATAAGTGCATCAGCTCTCCAGGAGCGGATATAGATTATTTAAACAAGCCTACAAACCATATAACTTTTAATGATGTACAGATAAAAATATCTGTCTGTGGACATGTGTTTCAGATTAGCTTTGTCTAAAGTCAAATTGCACAGTCTATGTAATTTATAAATGCATTCTGTGCACTCCAAGATGCAAGAAATAAATGTATTGGCAGGTTTTATACTGTAAGTGTAATTAACCCTTAAGGAAAATGAATATATTAGTAATATTACCTACCGTATATACTCGAGTATAAGCCGAGTTTTCAGCCCTTTTTTAGGGCTGAAAATACACCCCTAGGCTTATACTCGAGTCAGTGTACCTGAAGGGCTGCGAGCATCCATTGTTTAAAACGCGCGGCTTCCCCCTGGTCCCTTCCGTGATAGGCGTTTTCCAGCAGACACTGTGTTCAGTGTTCCGCATATCACGGATGTTCTCTTGTCCGAGGATGAAAAGACGCCTGTGATTGGCGGAACAATGAACACACTGTCTGCTGGGAAACTGAGTCCGAGGATGAGAAGACGTCTGTGATAGGCTGCTGGGAAATGCCTATCACGGAACGGGACCAGGAGGAGACCGTGATTTTTAAACAATAAATGGACCCCCGCAGCCTGTCAAGAATTTCAGGTACACTGACTCGGGCACAGGGAGGCTGCAATGGGCACATTGAGGTTGGGCACAGTGAGGTGGCAATGGGCACAGTGAGGTGGCAATGGGCACAGTGAGGTGGCAATGGGCACAGTGAGGTTGCAATGGGCACAATGAGGTTGAGCACAGTGAGGTTGTAATGGGCACAGTGAGGTTGGGCACAGTGAGGTTGGACACAGTGAGGTTGCAATGGGCACAGTGAGGTTGGACACAGTGAGGCGTGTAAATGGGCACAGTGAGGCATGTAAATGGGCACAGTGAGGCATGTAAATGGGCACAGTGAGGCATGCAAATGGGCACAGTGAGGCATGCAAATGAGCATTGTTGACCCTCTTTTCCGCTTACAGTAGCTGCTACATTCTCACCCTAGGCTTATACTCGAGTCAAGACATTTTCCCAGTTTTTTGGGTAAAATTAGGTACCTCGGCTTATACTCGGGTCGGCTTATACTTGAGTATATACGGTAAATCAGATACTTGATTTTGTTCCCCATAATTCCCTGACTGGATGCTAAGATCCACTTTCCTTTGTCTCTCAGATTTTATTGGCTCTGAACTCAACACTCTTTTCCACAAAATTCAGGAGAACAACACATTATTCTATTTTGAAAATTTAATAAAAAGACTGAAAGTAAAATTCAGGAAAACAATTGCTATAAAATCACTAGAATGAACAGACTATAAAACTGACTAACACAAGTTAAAGAGGAATTCCAGGAAAAAGCTATGGGGCAGATCCACAAAGAAAGTACGCCGGTGTGAAGGATGCTTCAGTGTAATTCTCCCTGCTAGTAATTGTGTGTATGCTAGAGGTAACAGGTGATTTCAGGTGTGACTCATTGCTCTGTTGAAAGGTTTATTGATCTATTGTGTTGTGTGAAGGAGACCTGTGGTTACTGTTTACTGTGATTAGAAGTGGCTCATGTTAATTATTCTGATTGCTTCATTGTGGTAATTATCTCTTCTATATGCGGGGCCAGGCTGTCTAGATAATGTATTCTGTACAACTAGTAATTACCTTCACTGATGTCATTATCTAAAGAAATGTTTTCAGGGTCGACTCCGAAGTGTCTGCCTATCATCTGTATGAGAGCCCCCACTGTGTGTGGAAAGGGGGTGGAGATTTCATTGTTCCTTGATTGAGGATTTAGCTTGTAAACTGCATATATACCAGCAGCAAGCTGCCATTAAACTGTCTTGTTCCAGCAGTAAGCTCTGACTCATGTGTGGCTTATTATGGCGATTCCAGGATGGGATGTTCTTTTATGGGAAGAAGGGAATGTTTGACGGGGATATCATTATAATACCGTCACAATTGGTTGGCAGCAGCGGGATTTTCCCTTCTACTCTCCTTTACACCCGGATTCCAAGCAGACACTGGAAGAACTACTGGAAGTTCGTGGAAGGATTGCTAGCAACAAAACCAAGCGGGTCATCATAGCAGAATTAATGGAGCAAGACCAGGAGAACTTGGTTGCAGCAACGCCAGCAGTACAAGAGATGGAGACACCAGTGATTCAGGAGGAGGAATCGCCAGCTAACAAGCTAATGAGAGAGAAGCTAGCATGGTTCGGTCCGAACCCAACGGCGGATGTGGTGCTGAAAGTGATGGACCTGTTAGTAAATGCAGAGCTACAGTTAAAACTGGCAGCAGTCCAACAAGGAGCCACACATTCTCCAGACAGTGAGTACAGCACAGCAGACACAAGGAAGATTCCGTTTAGCGCTTTTAAAGCTTTTGATGAAAAGGACTGTGAGATTGATAACTACCTGGCAGATTTTGAGCGACAATGTAACCTGCACCGAATAGCTAGAGGAGAGTGGGTTGCAATATTGTCAGGCAAACTGTCAGGCAAAGCTTCTGATGCTTCCCGGACTGTGCCAGATCAGGATATCCATAGCTACGCCCGGGTTAAAGAAGTGCTCCTGGCTCGTTATGCAGTAACCCCAGAGTCCCACCGACAGAAGTTCAGGGACTCACGCAAAACCACGAAAGACTCTTACGAGGAATGGGCATGCCAGTTATCCCTGTCGGCCTCTAACTGGGTTAACAGCAGCCAGGCCACCACCGCAGAGGACATTTTGCAACTAATGCTCCTGGAGCAATTTTACAATCACATCCAGACGGACGTCAAAGACTGGGTGAGATATCGCAGGCCCATGACTCTACCAGAGGCCGCGAAGTTGGCGGATGAATATGCGGATACTCGCAAGACAAACCAGGTCACACCACGGGTACAACCTCCACGACCAACGGCGCCCTCACACCCACCAGCCGCTAGATACCAACCTCCTAACAGACCGATGACATCTAGCTCTCGCTATCCACGCCAGGAGGACAACGAACAACGCTGCTTCTGGTGCAAACAGCTGGGTCACTTCAAGCAGAATTGCCCCATGAATGACAACACCAGGTCAAATTGGTCTCAACCTGGGTACCGCCCACCAGCAGCCCATTGTGTAGACTCGGCTTGGGATCCCCAGGAGCTGGGTCCGGAAGAACCATTGGGCACCCCTTACGAAGCCCTCATGGTACAATCTGTTATTACGGACAACAGGGAACACCATTGTCAGCTGGTCATGGGCGACAACCATGAGCCGTAGGGGCCCTGGAGGGAGCTGGGCAGAAAGAGGCACCGCCGGCCACCCTCCAAGAAGAAGGGGTCCTGGAAGCGGTATAACAAGCTGACCTGGGAGGAGAAGAAGCGACTGGAGGAGAGGGAGTCGCAGCGGGCGTCCCAGATGCGGGCCGAGATGTTCGCCAAGGGCCCACCGGTGGCCCCTTACACCACCACCCAGTTCCTGATGATGAAGGATCACATGGAGAGCCTGCAGGACATGAGCAAGCAGGAGCTGATCCGTGAGTACATGGAGCTGGAGGAGTGCATAAGCCGCATGGAGGAGGAGAACAACCACCTGAGGTCACAGCAGGCTGACCCCCCCAGGCTCCATGAACTGGAGATGGAGCTGGAGAAGCTCAAAGATGAGAACCGGCGGCTGCGGAGGGAGCAGAGGGTGGCTGACCCTATGGGGCACTGATCCCCCCCCCCGAATTCTGAGCACCAGTGCTACAGCATTTCAACAAATATAACTTTTTCTTTCTTTTTTTATTAATCTCCTGTGTCACTTCAGAGCCATAACCTGCCCCCTCCCATAGCGGGACACCTAGACGGCGGCGCACAGACCCATTCGCCGTCTTCACACTGACTGCTGGTGACTCTGCAGATCGCACAAAGACTTGGGGACTGACCGGCGTGTGATCTGACGACCCGGTGGCATACCTGAGTCGGAAGCAGTTGCCAAGGGAGGTCAGTCACGCCAAACTGAGTTAACCTCGGACTAAAAGCTCTGAACCCGTCAACCCTACTGGACCAGGAAAGGTCCAACCGGGTTGCCGGAGCAGGGAGAAAAAGGGGGCCATTGTGAAGGATGCTTCAGTGTAATTCTCCCTGCTAGTAATTGTGTGTGTGTTAGAGGTAACAGGTGATTTCAGGTGTGACTCATTCCTCTGTTGAAAGGTTTATTGATCTATTGTGTTGTGTGAAGGAGACCTGTGGTTACTGTTTACTGTGATTAGAAGTGGCTCATGTTAATTATTCTGATTGCTTCATTGTGGTAATTATCTCTTCTATATGCGGGGCCAGGCTGTCTAGATAATGTATTCTGTACAACTAGTAATTACCTTCACTGATGTCATTATCTAAAGAAATGTTTTCAGGGTCGACTCCAAAGTGTCTGCCTATCATCTGTATGAGAGCCCCCACTGTGTGTGGAAAGGGGGTGGAGATTTCATTGTTCCTTGATTGAGGATTTAGCTTGTAAACTGCATATATACCAGCAGCAAGCTGCCATTAACCCCCTTGGCGGTAAACCCGAGCGTGACTCGGGGTTGGTTTTCAATGATAGGATCGGTATCCCCGAGTCACGCTCGGGGTGGACGTGCAGAGTGTGCAGCGGCGCGGCTTACCTTCTCGCTGGATCCACAGGCAAGTTACTCACCTTGTCCCTGGATCCAGCGATGCCACCCCGCTGTGTGAGCGAGCGGGACCTCCTCGCTCGATTCACAGTCCCCGTGTGCCGCCGATCTCCGTTCCCTGCGACGTTACGATGCACGGGGGCGGAGAACGGCGCCAAATTCAAAAAAGTAAACAAACACAATACATGCAGTATACTGTAATCTTATAGATTACAGTACTGTATGTAAAAAATACACACCCCCCTTGTCCCTAGTGGTCTGCCCAGTGCCCTGCATGTACTTTTATATAATAAAAAATGTTCTTTCTGCCTAAAAACTGTAGATTGTCCAAAAGTGTCCCTTTATGTCAAAAATGGTTTTAGATCAGCTAGAAAACAGCGATAATAAATTATAATCACTTGCAGAATTGTGCGATAGCGATTTGTGGGGAAATTCGTCATAAAAAAAATAAAATAATGACAGCGACAATTCTGCAACTGAGCAAATTTCAGTGATTTTGAGTTGATTACATTATTGAATAATTTTTATTATAATTATATTATTATTTGTTATAATTATTTATAATTATTTATTATATTATAATTTATAATTTTGTTTTAAAAAAAAAAATCATACCTGGGATGCCTACAAGACTCTTGCTTGGTCAGATTTAAGTGAGTTATTTCTAAAAATTACAGGCCTACAGTATAAAACGCCAAATTTCCTTGCAAAATAATTGTACCGCTTTTGGTACGTAATTCCAGACAGAATCATACCGCCAGGGAGGTTAAACTGTCTTGTTCCAGCAGTAAGCTCTGACTCATGTGTGGCTTATTATGGCGATTCCAGGATGGGATGTTCTTTTATGGGAAGAAGGGAATGTTTGACGGGGATATCATTATAATACCGTCACAGCCTGCGTATCTACTGATACGCCGGCGTACTTTCAAATTTCCCGCGTCGTATCTTTGTTTTGAATCCTCAAAACAAGATACGACGGCATCTAGGTTAGATCCGACAGGCGTACGTCTTCGTACGCCTTCGGATCTTAGATGCAATTCTTCGGTGTCCTCTGGGTGGCGTTTCCGTCGTATTCCGCGTCGAGTATGCAAATTAGCTATTTCCGACGATCCACGAGCGGCCGTAGCATTCTTTTACGTCGTCTCCGTTCGGCTTTTTTCGGCGTATAGTTAAAGCTGCTATTTGGTGGCGTACGCAATGTTAAGTATGGCAGTCGTTCCCGCGTTGAATTTGAAAATATTTTTTTTTGTTTGCGTAAGTCGTCCGTGAATGGGGCTGGATGTAATTTACGTCCACGTCAAAACAATGACGTCCTTGCGACGTAATTTAGCACAATGCACAGCAGGAAATTTAGGGACGGCGTATGCTCAGTTCGTTCGGCGCGAGGACGCGCTTCATTTAAATGAAACGCGCCCCCTACTCGCCAATTTGAATTACGCGCCGTTACGCCGCAAGAGATACACTACTCCGCCGTAACTTACAGCGCAAATTCTTTCTGGATTCAAAGCTTTGAAAAGTAAGTTACAGCGGCGTAGCGTATCTCATACGCTGCGCCCATGCAATTGTATGTGAATCTGCCCCTATATTTTGATATTTGCCATATACCAATATGTTACCTCATATACCTCGTATACCTTTTATGTAAACCTCTCATTTATGAATGCAGCTAATATAATTCATGGGTACGTCTCTCGTATAGTAAATAAAAGTGTCTCTCACTCTTCCCCTTCATCCCTTTTCCTCTATTCATAAAATGTCTTGTATTATTTTCACAGAATACAAGACATTCTGTCATTACACAAGTGGCCTTCATCTGCACCACTTTTCCCCTTGCCCAGTCACTGAACTTCTTGTATTCTCTAAAAAGAAGGACGTTGTATGAGTAGAGACTGTGATTTACAGCATCGGAAATTTGGCAATTATAATAGTTGCAGGCATGAATGAAGGTATGGGTTTTATATAATTCTACAGCATCCACGCATTAAACACCTATCTTTAGAGGGCACTAATTGGTACATAGCAAAGGTCAAAAAAAAATTCCCTGCGTTAAGTTCTGCGTTAAGCTTTCTGCTCTCACCATTGGACCCTACCATATATCCATATCTGGAAAAACATCAGCAGAATAAAAATCAATGCTTTATCTAAAGCAGTGGTCATCAACCCTGTCCTCAGGGCCCACTAACAGGCCAGGTTTGCAAGATAACTGAAATACATAACAGGTGATATCATTTGCTGCTCAGTGATTGCAGTATTCTAGTCTGCATCTTTCCAAGGTAATACATAAAATCTGGCCTGTTAGTGGGCCCTGAGGACAGGGTTGATGACCACTGTTCTAAAGGAGGATAAGTGAACCTACCTGTACAAACCAGTATTCTATTTAATTCCCTTGCGTGAGTATCTGTTTGTTGACTCATAGTTCTTTGTGATCATTGTCAGGTACCCAGTCTTTATTGCTTTACATATCTTCCCTGCCTGCCTACTCTTTTCTACAGCTAGAAGTTGTTAAGTGATTTCATGCAGAAAGATAGGTGTCATGAACTCTTTTCGAAACATTAGGTAAGCTGTCTTTCGCTGCTCTTTGCCAATTACATTTGCCACTTCGATCTCTGGATAGGACAAGTCATCATTTGCCATCATTTGCTGAGCACCCTGCTGCAGCCATGCTTATAAATGATAAATTATAGAGTTAGGACTGCAGTACACTGGGGTGCTGTAATGTGGCCTCTGCAGCTTTCACATGTATTTGCAAATTGTTTAAACTAAACCCCTTGTTTTAACACAAACTGTTATGCCTCGTACACACGACTGGTTTTCCCATCCGGAAAACTGCCATGACAGCGTTTGGCCAGGAAAACCGGCCGTGTGTATGCTACATCACATTTTTCCTGACACGAAAACCTTTCTCCCGTCGTGAAAACTGGTCGTGTGCATGCTTTTCCGAGAGGAAAAAATGCGAATGCGCAGAATCAAGTATGAGATGGGAATGCTCATTCTGGTAAAACTAGCGTTCGGAATGGAGATAGGACATTCATCACGCTGTAATGGACTGAAAAGCACGAAGACTGAAAAGCGTGAAATCTCACCAAACTTTTACTAACACAAGGATCAGCAAAAGCAGCCCAAAGAGTCGCGCCGTTTGAATGGAACTTCCTCTTTATAGTCCCGCCGTACGTGGTGTACGTCACCACACTTTGGACGGGTGGTATTTGGCCTAAACGTGTGTATGCAAGGCAGGCTTGAGAGGAATCCCGTCGGGAAAAACATTGTTTTTTTTCCTGCAGAGAAAAATGGTTGTGTGTACAAGGCATTAGACAGGATAATTCCGTTTGTTTCATGCTGGCTGTATCTTCCACACTTTTGCGTACCCTGGGGGAGGCTAAGAACCAGCTTAGAGGAGCACCATAGAGGCGATCCAACTCACCAAACACACCTGGAAATTAGGAGAGAACAACTAGAGGGCCCCTAGTGGAAAGTGGGAACAGGAGGATACCCCTATATGCCTTAACCCAAGTAGTAGGAAGTAGTAAGAATGTTAGAGTCCAGAGGGCACAGTAGTGTCAAAGCAGTATTTTAGAGAAGACAGAAGTTTATTTATCTCACACAGAGGTGATTGGATATACACAATATAAGAGACTGTTGTAAAGACACATGGACTGTGATGAACTAATTACAGTATTTTGGAGTATTAGAGATTAGGGTTGAGCGAACCCGAACTGTAAGGTTCGGGTTCGGTACGGACTTTGTTTTTTTTTTGCTCCCGAACCTGAATAATTGGAAAAAGTCCAGGTTCGGGTTCGGAGTTCGGGTATGTTTTGGCGCGCTGCACGGCAGCCAATCGCCATTCGTTTTACTACTGTGACTGGGAACTGATCACAGTCATGCCTACTTATGGCATGGCTGTGATTGGCCAGTGCAGCATGTGACCCAGCATGTGACCAGCCACTATATTAGATAGAGGCACACAGCACAGATCGTCACTCTGCTTCAGTTATGATAGGGAAAGGCTGCTGCTGCTGCTTAGGGACAGTGTCAGTGAGGTGTATCCGGCTTTATACATCTAAACAAGCATTCTTTATTCATTGAACTCTGCTCTAGTTATGATAGGGAAAGGCTGCTGACTGATTCTTAGGGACAGTGTCAGTGAGGTTTAATCCTGCTTCAGAAATCTAACCAAGAACTATTTATTTCTTTGACATCATTATAATCTTATGGTTTATGGGCCGCTCGTCAGTCTGGTGTAGCTATGGTAGGGACAGGCTCCGGATTTTGAGGGACAGTGTCAGTGAGGTGTATGCTGCTTCAGAAATCTAAACCAGCACTCTTGATTTCTGTGACATCTGCTTCATATAGTACATTGTTTAGGGCTGGGTTACCTGCTTCTTGCTATAGTTAGAGAAATATATAGGTGAATTTCTGCCCATTTCACCAGCACTCTACCTGTCCCCTGTCATATACTGTATATGCAGTACAATTGTTTAGGGCTGCGTTACCTGCTTCTTGCTATACGTAGAGAAATATATAGGCGAATATCTTCCCATTTCACCAGCACTCTACCTGTCCCCTGGCATATACTGTCTGTGCAGTACAATTGTTTAGGGCTGGGTTACCTGCTTCTTGCTATACGTAGAGAAATATATAGGTGAATCTCTGCCCATTTCACCAGCACTCTACCTGTCCCCTGTCATATACTGTCTGTGCAGTACAATTGTTTAGGGCTGGGTTACCTGCTTCTTACTATAGGTAGAGAAATATATAGATGAATCTCTGCCCATTTCACCAGCACTCTACCTGTCCCCTGTCATATACTATCTGTGCAGAACAATTGTTTAGGGCTGGGTTACCTGCTTCTTGCTATACGTAGAGAAATATATAGGTGAATCTCTGCCCATTTCACCAGCACTCTACCTGTCCCTTGTCATATACTGTCTGTGCAGTACAATTGTTTAGGGCTGGTTTACCTGCTTCTTGCTATAGGTAGAGAAATATATGGGTGAATCTCTGCCTATTTCACCATATTACACTATTTTTGTATTTAAAATTTCTCAAAATTAGGGCAAGACCCTAAATTTGAGAAATATGAGGAAAACGTCAAATAAGGGACGTGGCCGCAGTCGTGGTGCTGCTGGTGGAGCTCCTGTTACAGGGAGAGGACGTGGTCGATCTGTGCCAGCTACACGCACAAGTGAAACACCTTTCTCAGGTGCGAGTAGCCGACAGAGCCTGCAGCGGTATTTGGTCGGGCCTAATCCAGCTCTACGAATGTTGAGGCCAGGAGCAGAACAGGCGGTAGTAGATTGGGTTGCTGACAGTGCCTCCAGTTCCTTCACATTGTTTTCCAACCAGTTGCTGGTGCTTTTGCAATTGTGCAGACCGACAAGGAGGGCAGTGGTGAAGACTGGGTGGAAGATGATGTGCAGGACGACGAGGTCCTAGACCCGACATGGAATCAACCTCATGCAGGTGACCCGTGTAGTTCGGAGGAAGAGGCGGTGGTCGCACAGAGCCACCAGCACAGCAGAAGAGGGAGCAGGGTGCCAAAGCAGAGCGTCCATCCCCTAGACAGTACGCCTACTACTGCCCAATGCAGCAAGGGACCGAGAACACCAAAGCCAGGTCCAAGGAGTTCCCTAGCGTGGCAGTTCTTCACACAATGTGCTGATGACAAGACACGCGTGGTTTGCACGTTGTGCAATCAGAGCCTGAAGCGAGGCATAAACCAGGCATCTAAGTGCAAAGCACGAGCTGCAGTGGAGTAGACACCTCAAAAACCAAGAAAGGTCTCTGGCTCCTCCTGCTTCCTCTTCTGCATCAGTCTCGGGCCTCTCTGCCTCTTCATCCACCTCCATAGTGACAGTGCCACCTGCCACCCCTTAATTAGAAGCAACACTACCACCTGGGTCACTAAACATCTCCACAATGTCCCATGGAAGCATTCAGCTCTCCATCTCCCAAACACTGGAGCGTAAGAGGAAGTACCCCTCTACCCACCCGCGATCCCTGGCCCTGAATGCCAGCATTTTAAAATTACTGGCCTTTGAAATGCTGTCATTCCGTCTGGTGGAGACTAGGGATGAGCTTCGCGTTCGATACGAACGCATGTTCGACTCGAACATCGGCTGTTCGACCGTTCGTCGAAAATCGAACAAAACAGGTCGTTCGCGCCAAATCCGAGTGGCGCAAAATGTCCCATAATTCACTGCGGCGTTGAGCGCTGATGATTGGCCAAGCATGCTGTATGTCCCGCATGCTTGGCCAATCACAGCGCGCAAAAAACGAAGAGCCATAATTGGCCAAAAACAGGGTGGCTTTGGCCAATTATGGCTCAGGGGGGTTTAGTACACGCCCCACACTATAAAAGGCAGCCTGCAAGGCGCCTCGTGTAGTGTGTTCCGGCTTTGTGAAAGAGAGGAGCAGTCAGACAGTTAGAGAGAGAGAGATAGATAGAGACACAGGGGGTTATTCATGAAAGGCAAATCCACTTTGCACTACAAGTGCAAAGTGCACTTGAAATTGCACTGAAAGTGCACTTGGAAGAGCAGTCGCTGTAGACTCGAGGGGCACATGCAAGGAAAATAAAAAACAGCATTTAGCTTACACACGATTGGATAATAAAATCAACAGAGCTTCCCCTCATTTCAGATCTTCCCCTCAGATTTAGAGCAACTGCACTTCCAAGTGCACTTTCAGTGCAATTTCAAGTGCACTATGCACTTGTAGTGCAAAGTGGATTTGTCTTTCGTAAATAACCCCCACAGTGTCTTTTCTACTAGATAGATAGATAGATAGATAGATAGATAGATAGATAGATAGATAGATAGATAGATAGATAGATAGATAGATAGATAGATAGATAGATAGATAGATAGGAAGGCTAGTCAGTATAGTTAAATCTACAGTTTGTAGAGAATATATTCACATCCCTAGGAGTTGTCAATATATTTATAAACTGTATAGCTCAGCTAGATCTGCTATTAGTATCTGTCAGGCAGGAGATTGTTCTTCATGCAGTGCTCTAACGTGTTGTATTGCCTGCATTAGGGATTAGTTTAAACATACAGTAGTACTCCGTGTTATTCAACGTGTGCTAGTTAATTGCACATACACGCATTACCTGTTACTGCACGTGTGCAATTTATTTGCACAGAAACGCAGTCGCTGTTAATGCAAGTGGGCTATTGAATTGCACAGAAACGCAGTCGCTCTTACTGCGTGTGTGCTGTTTAATAGCAACTAAACGCAGTTGGTGTCACTGCGTGTGTGCTGTTACATAGCACTTGAACGCAGTCGCTCTTACTGCGCGGGTGCTGTTTAATACCACCTGAACGCAGTTGGTGTGACTGCATCTGTTTTGTTACATAGCACCTGAATGCAGTCGCTCTTACTGCGTGTGTGCAGTTTAATACCACCTGAACGCAGTTGGTGTCACTGCGACTATTTTGATACATAGCACCTGAACGCAGTCGCTCTTACTGTGTGTGTGCAGTTTACTAACACCTGAAAGCAGTTGGTGTGACTGCGTCTGTTTTGTTACATAGCACCTGAACGCAGTCGCTCTTACTGCGTGTGTGCAGTTTACTAATTTTTCTGCCCCTGTTTAACAGGGGCGCCTAATAACAATTTTTGATGCAATACTTTGCACGTGGCTCCTTGTTGCGCTCCAATTACAGATATTGGGAGGGGTTGCAGTGTTGTGTTGTGCCTACGGACAATTTTTTGTGCCCCTGTGTAACAGGGGCATCTAATAACAATTTTTGATGCAATACTTTGCACGTGGCCTAAGGCACAATTTTTGTGCCCCTGTGTAACAGGGGCGCCTAATAACAATTTTTGATGCAAAACTTTGCACGTGGCTCCTTGTTGCGCTCCAATTACAGATATTGGGAGGGGTTGCAGTGTTGTGCTGTGCCTACAGACATATTTTTGTGCAGGGGGGTGTCTACTAACAATTTTTGATGCAATACTTTGCACGTGGCCTAAGGCACAATTTTTGTGCCCCTGTGTAACAGGGGCGCCTAATACAATTTTTTGATGCATGTGGCTCTTTGTTGCGCTCCAATTACAGTATGTTTGAGGGGTGCCCTTTTTTCTACAATTTTGCTTTCACAAAAAAATAATGGCCCCCCCCCACCACCCCTAAAATAATCGAGATATTGTTGCCACACAGCACGTGCGCAAGCAGTATTAAATTACTTTGTTCTTATAATAATTTCATGTTGTGCAGGGACATTTCTAAACACGCGCCACTACTATAGTCACACAGCAGGTGTGATATTTAAAGGAATTTTTCACTTTAAGCATCATTAAAATCGCTGCTCCGGAAAAAACGTCAGTTTTTAAAACTTTTTTTTCCATTGATACATGTTCCCTGGGGCAAGACCCGGGTTCTGAAAAACGTTTTCCAACATTAAATTGAATATTGGTCTTTAAAATGAGCGTTTTTTAATTCGAAAGTTCGAGTCCCATAGACTTCAATGGGGTTCTAAATGTTCGTGCGAACCCGCGGTCTGTTCGAACGTTCTGGTGCGAACCGAACCCGGGTATGTTCGGCTAATCCCTAGTGGAGACGCAGAGTTTTAAAAGCCTGATGGCATTGGCTGTCCCACAGTACGTCGTGCCCAGCCGCCACTACTTTTCCCTTTTGCAGGGCGCTTCAGTTTGCCTCCTGTTCCTAACTCCTTCTACTCCGCTTCCTCATCCTCTACCGCCTCCTCATCCAGTCAGCGTAACAAATTCACCACCAACTTCAGCACAGCCATGGGTAAACGCCAGCAGGCAGTTTTAAAACGTTCATGTTTGGGGGAAAAACCACACACCACGCAGGAGTTGTGGAGGGACATGGAACAACAGACTGATGAGTGGTTGGCGTCAGTGAGCCTCAAGCCGGGCCTGGTGGTGTGCGATAACGGACAAAATCTCGTAGCAGCTTTGGGCCTAGCCGGTTTGACGCACATCCCTTGCCTGGCGCATGTGCTGAATTTGGTGGTGCAGAGTTTCCTGAAAACTTACCCCGATATGCCACAGCTGCTGCAGAAAGTGCGGGCCGTCTGTGCGCACTTTCGGCGTTCTCACCCTGCTGCTGCTCGCCTGGCAGCGCTGCAGCGTAACTTCGGCCTTCCCCCTCACCGCCTCATATGTGATGTGCCCACAAGGTGGAACTCCACCTTGCACATGCTGGCCAGACTGTGCGAGCAGCAGCAGGCGATAGTGGAGTTCCAGCAGCAGCACGCACGCACGCACGCACGCGTGAGTCGCTCTGCGGAACAGAACCACTTTACCACCAATAACTGGGCCTCCATGCGAGACCTGTGTGCCTTGTTGCGCTGTTTTGAGTACTCCACCAACATGGCCAGTGCCAATGACGCCGCTCTCAGCGTGACTATCCCAGTTCTATGCCTCCTTGAAAAAACTCTTCGGGCGATGATGGAAGAGGATGTGGCACAGGAGGAGGAGGAGGAGGAATCGGGATCATTTGCAAGGCTTTCAGGGCAGTCATTCACAAGTGGCTCGGAGGGTGGGTTTGTGCACCAACAAAGGCCAGGTACACAATTGTCCAGCAAGGGCACAGTTCTGGAGGATGACGCGGTGAAGGATGAGGAGGAGGAAGACATGGAGGAGGAGGAGGAGGAGGAACCATGTTCACAGCAGGATGGCATCCAGACCAGCTCATGGCCATTACTGGTGCGTGGCTGGGGGGATACAGAGGACACAGATGATACACCTCCCACAGAGGACAGCTGTTCGTTGACTCTGGGCATCCTGGCACACATGAGCAATTACATGCTGCAGTGTCTCCGCAACGACCGGCGTGTTTCGCACATTATAACTGGTGCTGATTACTGGGTGGCCACGCTGCTGGACCGTCCTTAATCCCCTCACTGGAGCGTGAACGCAAGATGCGCGAGTACAAGCGCATGCTGGTAGACGCGCTGCTGGTGCAATTCCCACCTGGCAGCGGGGGCACAGTGGAAGCAGAAGGCGAAGGCAGAGGAGGAGGAAGAGGTCGCCAACGCAGTAGGGGCACCGCTAGCACCTCAGAAGGCAGGGTTAGCATGGCCGAAATGTGGAAAAGCTTTGTCAGCACGCCACAACAAACAGCACCACCAGCTAATATGGAACGTTTTAGCAGGAGGCAGCATTTCAGCAACATGGTGGAGCAGTATGTGTGCACACGCCTACACGTACTGAATGACGGCTATGCCCCCTTAAACTTCTGGGTCTCCAAATTGGGCACATGGCCTGAGCTTGCCCTTTACGCCTTGGAGCTGCTGGCCTGCCCTGCGGCCAGTGTATTGTCTGAACGTGTATTTAGCACGGCAGGGGGCGTTATCACAGACAAGCGCAGCCGCCTGTCCAGAGCCAATATGGACAAGCTCACGTTCATTAAAATGAACCAGGCATGGATCCCACAGGACTTGTCCGTACCTTGTGCAGAATAGACACCAGGCTGGCCTTACCCAGCCATTGTCTTTTTCTGATCTTTCTAGAGTTACCATCTCATCCCTTTAAAAGCAAAAACATATTAATTACACAGGTTCTCTGGCTGATTAAGGTGCTGCTAACTTGGTGCCTTATCGACATTTAATTAGCCCCAGAACCTGTGTAATTACTCTGTGTTCAGGTTTAAAGGGATGAGGTAGCAACCCTAGATCTGTCTCACTATTTTAGGGTTTACCCTAATTTAAAAAATAAATACATTAAAAACCAAAACCTGCTGTGTTGGCTACCTCCTCCTCCTTCTCCTCCACCGCCGCTTCCACCTTCAGTCACATTCTTAGGCTTGCGCACTGCAACTGCTTTCTTTAAGTCCCACCAGAGGTTCTCAATCGGATTTAAGTCTGGTAACTGCGATGGCCACTCCAAAATGTTCCAGCCTTTAATCTGCAACCATGCTCTAGTGGAATTGGAGGTATGCTTAGGATCAACGTCTCCCAAGCCTCAGGTTTGTGACGGACTGCATCACATTGTCATCCAATATCTCCTGGTACTGAAGAGAATTCATGGTACCTTGCACACGCTGAAGCTTCCCTGTACCTGCAAAAGCAAAACAGCCCCAAAGCATGATTGACCCCCCGCCATGCTTCACAGTAGGCAAGGTGTTCTTTTCATCATAGGCCTTGTTCTTCCTCCTCCAAACATAGCGTTGATCAATGGGCCCAAACAGTTCTAATTTTGTTTTATCAGTCCACAGAACACAATCCCAAAACTTGTGTGGTTTGCCCCCATGACTTTTGGCATACTGCAGTCGACTCTTCTTATTCTTTGGAGACAGCAAGGGGGTAATCCTGGGAGTTCTGGCATGGAGGCCTTCATTACGCAGTGTGCGCCGTATTGTCTGAGCAGAAACTTCAGTACCCACATCTGTCAAATCTTTTCTCAGTTGCTCAGCAGTCACGCGGGGACTTTTCTCCACTCTACGCTTCAGGTAGCGCACAGCAGTCGAAGTCAGCATCTTCTTTCTGCCACGACCAGGTAGCGTTTCAACATTGCCCTTTGCCTTGAATTTTGCATTTACTACTGTATTACAAAACCAATTGATGTCATATTAGTTGCATATGGTTCTTTAAGAAGTCCTTGTAGGATTTCATTCTGAATACAATTACAAATGTACACTAAATTCCCTAAAACCCTTTACAGCATTGGGGGGTTGAATAATTTTGAACAAAACTGTATGGACCTCGTCCTCCAAGGTCAAAATCATTATATTTTTTATTTTTATATGTTATTTTAAGTTATTTCCCTATCCACATTTATTTCCAGAGTACTTGCCATGCTCTTCCCGACATTTTGCTGCCATTTGCAGCCCTCCAGCCCTTTCCCTTAGTTTTTTAGAGACATTTTTGTAGTGAAAAGTCCGGGTCCCCATTGACTTCAATGGGGTTCGGGTCCGGGTCAAAGTCCGGGTTCGGTTTCGGTCCCGAACATCCAGGTGTCCGCTCAACTCTAGTTAGGAGTACCCCTCATGTGCCTCCAACTAAGGGATAAATGGATTATCTCGGTACCCAAGGATTACAATGGCATTTATAAAATATAAGGTTTTATTTATCCATGGTTAAAAACAAAGACATATGTCCATAGAAGTAAAATGCATCAATTACAGAGACATTTTAAAACTACTTAAAGTGTTACTAAAACCAGGACCTCTCATTCTCCATATCTGGTCTCCCACAGTACACATAACATAGAAATGCAATTATTTTAGTAAATAAAAACTGCTAAATGCCTTTTCTCACCTGCAGTATATAGCAGTCATGTTATATCTATCAGTGTCTGGTTAAAGCTTGTAGGAGGAGTTGTCATTCTCTGCTGACTGTCCTATGAGGCTGCATGACCTCTGGTCCTCTTTCTAGTTAGTACTGATTGGCCCTGTGCTGATCACATGCACTCTCCCAAGAAAAAAAAATACTCTCTAGCAATACACACTAAATTGAGCATGTGCTGAGTGACTCCAAGGCTCTGTACTATCAGTGGATGAATTTGGAGTAGAAGAAGGGGAGGATCAGAGGAGAAAGGACCAAACAGCTTATTTACACAATGCGGAGAATTAACCCCTTAGGTTCTACAGTCAGTACAACAAGCATGATGTACTACATATAAAGCCTGATTTTATTGTTGTGGGTTTAGTAACACATTAATATTCCAAGCTGGTTTCACGGTGAAAAATGCTTCTTCAGGAGGCATTAAACATCTACAAAGATGCAATCCCTTAGTTTGGGGCACACAAGGGGATCTCCTAACCTCTTTCCAGATTACATTGGGGTACAAAGACACCCATTGTGTGTTGGTCAGTCCTAGATAAACTAGATAGCGACAAACCGGAGAGTGTTTGCAAGGAGAGTTAGTTGCTGCATAATTCAGTCTGGGAGCAGATAGGAAAAGATCACAGAATATGAGTTAATTTCTGCCATCCTATACAGTGCATCCAAAATGTTCTATGATTATGTAGAACCCTCTAATGTGCCAGGCTTGTTAGTGTAGGTAAATTTACTTCAGCTCGGGCCTAAGCCTAAGCTGTGAATCTGGGTCAGGATTCAGTGACTCATGGCTCGGTAACTCATCCTTGCAGCTTCTCTGGTGCCTCCCCCTGTTTTCTGGGACATTGGAGAATGTTCTAGACACAGTGGGGGGAGGTAAAGAAGGCGCTGCTTGGAATATTTATGAGGGCCTAGGCCAATCCCCAGTAAAGGACTGGCAGGGGACAGGTCACCCCATAAAGAGGGGATGAGTTATGCCCCGGGGGGGGGGGGGGCGGGTGGAAGATGAAGATGGAGTGCTAAGGAGGCTGTCAGTGGCCCTTAAAGCTATCCCCTAGTCTGGGGGGATGACCTTTGGCTCGTGTTGGAAGGATCCTGCAAAAAACATACGGCGGAAGCCCTCCCTGGAGGCATCGGAGCAAGGAGAGAGGACAGCGGGAGCAGGTCAGTAGGTCAGTACTACTGGGAGATCTCCTGAGAGTCAGCCGGGTGGGCTGGTGAGTGTCAGTCTGGAGGACTGTGGGGAGAAGTTAGGCTAGAGGGCTAGTGAAAAGGGCAACTGCAGCCAGGTGGGATGGCAGTGCCTGAAGAGGTGGTGCTGGGATCAGTAGCCACAGGAGTGATACAAGCAGCACACTGTTCTCTTTGCTACACATACAAGGGGTCTGCATATAATGGGCCAATGTTTAATATCTGACTTGGAACCTGTCAGATCTTTACAGTGATCCAGCTGAGTTCTGCAACCAAGTGTTGGAGGAAGAAGTGGAGCTATATATAGAAACCGTATATAGGAAGAGTTGCCCCTAAAGTTTGTTGTTGAAGTCAAATGGGCATCCCATAGCCTCCCATCTATTTTCAAGCTATTACCCTCAATAAAAAACAAAGTCACTGTTCTCTGACTCTGAAATACCTGTGAAAATGCAATGTGTGCTTGGCTGTGCAGGGTGGTGGATCCCAGTTCATCTGTGGCTCTTAAGGGGGTGTGCTACAATTACAATCAGTGTATGTAGGGGACACATGGAGTAGATAGAAATTGTAATGGAACCACTTGGGCACCCCGACTAGGTGCTTCCGTCCACCAAACAGCGCCTCCTGCTTTCCAAACAGTTCAGAGCAGACCGAGAACTAATACCAGCCCCTTTTAACCCAAACATCGTACACAGACAAGATGCAAGGTAAAATCCAAAGGAATGACTGTATTGAAACCCATGCAGAATTGATATAGTACACAATCAGGTAAGGCTGATCACATTATCGTATGCAAAGGAAATTGTTTACAGAAATATAATTAGGAACCACCAACATATACTATATGCTAACCTCTAGCAACTAATAGCTGACAGTGATTTAAGTAACTTGAGCTAATTACTAGTAACTTAACCCAGCCTAGGTGGAGAGGACACAAAACTAGCAGACAGACAAACAATAGGTGAGTTCATTATCACAATTATCAATGGGAGAAAGACCATTAGGTGGCACACTAGACCTACTTACAGTAAACACATTATAGCAGGCAACCTCAGACAGGTGGCCTGAGCTGATGACATCAACATCTGCTTGGAGTCTCACAGAGTGAACCACTCATTATTGGTAATGAGGCAGCTAGGCCCTAAATATGGATCCCGAGACTAGGTTCCCAGAGTCTGTGTGTTTTGGACGGACATGGACGGACATGGACCTGAATCCAAAGTAACTTTACTCCAAGGGTCCCCCAGGCACACACCTCCCAACGAATAGTGTTCCCTTAAAGGTCAGGGCTCATAGTCAGTAGGCAAAAGTCTACCCTGCAGTCCCCTCCAAAAGCCTCTGTCCCGGGTGAGTCTGTCACAGAAATCACTCATCATTTGCAAGGAGATATATATTTTTTGTGTGTGTCTGCAAAAACTTCAGCTTCACTTTTTTGGTAGAGTGAAATGTATATACCCTAATGTAGATTTTTTTTATTTTTTATTATACCTGGCTGGTGTCCTTCCTGTTCAAAATGTGACTTACTAAATATGATTAAATGCTTAAAAATGTGCAGTCACTAGCACTGCTTAGGAGGAAACAAAAAGGAACAAGATTCCGTGTCATTGTATACAGCTTGTGTTGTTTAAACTTACAGAGCTGATCACCTGGTACTGGTGGTCAATCATTGGCCGGGCCCCCTAGGTCCACATATGCTGTGATGAATCACAGCACAGCCCCCTACAGCCCCCTACTCGGAAAACCAGAGTCACGTATGTTTATTTGATTCTGTGCAGCCAGCCCAGCCTGTAGCAGTAAAGCTACAGTGCGCGGTTGACAAGCGGATAAATACACTCTACTGATTTTTTGAAGTGGCTGTAAGCCTTTATCATGAAAAATAAGCAAAGTATATACTTTGATAGAGTATACTCACCTCAGTCCAACTGTTATTTCTCTCTATCGTTTTTTCCCTCGTCATTAATACTGTTTAAAAAAATAAAACTCGGTGTGCAGAAACTCTGCCTCTTACTTTAGGTCTTGCAGACCTTGGTTGTTATTTAATAGGATTTCTTAAATTTAAGGGCAGATATGACACATGGGGGAGGGGGGGTTCATTCTATGTACAAAACTGTCATGCAGAAGTTTGCATAACGGCTTTACCTGTTTCATTAAAAAGTGGAAAACCAACCACAAATTGTGTCAGGGTAGCCAGCCTATGCCCTTTGTGAATAAATATAATGGCAGCAATGGAAAATGGGGGACAAAGTAGGGGGTATTTTTGAGCATATCACTGGTGTAAAGTTACGAGTGTGCTGCCCACAAAGGGTCTGCCTGTTTCAGCAAAATATGTGTCAAATCAATTAGAAAAAATATGTTTCATTAAACCTAATAATAAAACATTAACAGCGCTTAAAGGAATCTGAGATTCCAATGATAATATGTATCCATAGTCTGCAAAAAATTCAGGTAAAATGAAAAGAAATGAAATAAAGTCTTAAAGTCCCATAAATGGTGACCACAATGGGTATAAGTAAATCCCAAAAAAGACCAGAATTCCAAATGATCAGCAACTGAGTCCCCGTGGGTGACAGTCCAGAAAACTTCACACAACAGATACAAACAACAGGTGGTTTCAGATGATGAAAAGGCTTATTTAGGATTCCATTTCTTTAACAGTTCATATGACCCCTTTTGGTAATCTACTCACCGGACACCATAAACGTATTGCCTGAAAAATCCTCTCTGGGAAAGAACCATCAGCTCTCCTCACGGTATACAGTGGTTCCAGTCAGTGGATGGATGAGTGCAGCAGTGCGGTCATGCAATCAGCGTATCACTTAAGAGATATACATCAGCTCACTCAGTTAGGAGTTCCTTCCAACGTACTAACTGCTAAGGTGAGTCCCGGGTAGATGCTCCCTTCTACAGAGTATAAAAATGACAAACATCCATAAAACTTTTTAACCACTTAAGGACTGCCTCCTGCACATTCACGTCGGCAGAATGACACGGCTGGGTACAAGCACGTACAGGTACGTCCTCTTTAAGTGCCCAGCCATGAGTCGCGGGCGCGTGTCTGCGGCGCGTGACCACGACCCGGTCGGAAGCTCCGTGACCGCGGCCACGGGACCCGCAGACCTGATCGCTGCTGGAGTCCCGCGATCGGTCCCCGGAGCTGAAGAACGGAGAGAGCTGTGGGTAAACACAGCTTCCCCGTTCTTCACTGTGGCGCCGTTATCGATCGTGTGTTCCCTTTTATTGGGAAACACAATCGATGATGTCACACCTACAGCCACACCCCCCTACAGTTAGAAACACAAATGAGGTCACACATAACCCCTTCAGCGCTCCCTTGTGGTTAACTCCCAAACTGAAATTGTCATTTTCACAAGCATTTTTGCTGTGAAAATGACAATGGTCCCAAAAATGTGTCAAAATTGTCCGAAGTGTCCGCCATAATGTCGCAGTCATGAAAAAAATTGCTGATCGCCGCCATTAGTAATAAAAAAATAATAATGAATAAAAATGCAATAAAACGTATCCCCTATTTTGTAAACGCTATAAATTTCGTGCAAACCAATCGGTAAACGCTTTTTGTGATTTTTTTTTACCAAAAATAGGTAGAAGAATACGTATCGGCCTAAACTGAGGAAAACATTTTTTTATATATATTTTTGGGGGATATTTATTATAGCAAAAAGTTAAAAATATTGCATTTTTTTCAAAATTGTCGCTCTATTTTTGTTTATAGCGCAAAAAATAAAAACCGCAGAGGTGATCAAATTCCACCAAAAGAAAGCTCTATTTGTTGGAAAAAAAAGGACGCCAATTTTGTTTGGGAGCCACGTTGCACGACCGCGCAATTGTCAGTTAAAGCGATGCAGTGCTGAATCGCAAAAACTAGCCAGGTCCTTTACCTGCCTAAAGGTCTGGGTCTTAAGTGGTTAAAGTATTGCGTACAGGAAGAAAAGGAAACAAAGCGAGAATACAAAAAAATAAAAAAACAAGCGTAATAATAATAATGAGTCTTGTAGTCTAGGGATATTGAGTCCCCAAGGTGGGGTCGAGATCAGGGACAAAGTCATACTATAAGCATAAACAGCCATCAGATTCGACAAATCGAAAAGGAAGAAAACAAAAGGGTAAACTGGATGGATCCGAGGCATGGGATGGACCCTAGTGATCCCGAAAGGGAACTCAACGATGATTAAAGAAAGGTGGGGGGGGCGTGAGCACCAAGGACAAGTTGTTGATGTAGAAGTAGGGTAGACAGCAAGGCTTTGGCTGCAGATGTGAAGGTGGCAGTCCCTTTTGTCACGGTTGGATGGGGGTAAGGGAAATTGGTGTCCAGAAGGGGTTGGCCCCCAGGTGCCTTGTCAGGAGTTAGATCCCTTTCCTTGTTGTACTGTCAAGCTGTGATATAAGAACAAGAGCTTTTCGAAATTCGCCGTATCCGTAGGAGTGAGCGCTGAGTCCATGAAGGGTTTCCATTTGCGATAGAAGCATGTTTTGGTCCACTCATGTGTTAAGTCCGCATTGAGCTTGTCCTTGTAAAGTAAATGGAGTAATTCCTTTTTGAGTTGGGGGGTATTTGGGCAAACGTTGGATATCCAGTTCTTCAGGATGGATCTTCTGGCGAGCAAGAGGCAGATCAGAATCCAGTATTTGCCGGAGGGGGCGGGTAGAAGTTGGGGGTCCCAGTGGCCAAAAATGAGAAGTAGAGGGTCTTTGGGCAATTTTAGCAGAATCCCTTTGAAAATGTATGACAGGACTTGATCCAAAAAAGCGGAGATGTAAGTACACGCCCAGAAGCGATGGGTCAGTGAAGGCCTGGGGTGGTGACACAGGGGGCAAGCTGGGACAGTTTGGGCCTGTTTGGCAGAAAGAAAGGGAATGTGGGCCCGGTGGACGATTTTCAGTTGGGTTTCCCTCCACATCTCGTTGGAGATCAATTTGTGGACGGTGTTGAGACCATGAAGAAGCTTGTCCACCAGCTCGGTGTCTGGGAAGTCTTTAGACCAGTTTGCAGCTGACGAGGACGCTAGGGGAGGAGTAGTTTTCAGGAGAAGAGGTAGGTAAATGTCCGAAATTTTGTAAGAGCCCTGAGAGAGGAGGGTGTCCATGAGAGATACTTTGAATCTTTTGCAGTCGTCTCTACAGGCATTTTTCAGGAAGATGACGCATTGTCCGTATTGGAAGATATGTGACGGGGGGAGTGAGAACTTGACGGCTAGGGTTTAAAAGCCGATGGAGCGGCCAGTTTGTGGGTAGCATAGCGAGAAAAATTTCTTAAGTCCCTTTTGCTGCCAGGTAAGGTACGGCTGATTTTTCAGGCCTGGGAGGAAGCTCGGGTTTCCCCGAAATTGGGAGGTGGCGAGATATAAAGGGTGATAGTTTGAGGCCTTTTCTAACTTCTCTCCATGCGATGACCGTGTCACGAAGCAAGAGGTTGTGTTGAAGGGGTGGAGGAATGGATTTCCACTGGCAGTGGAGGAGGGCTACCAGGGAGAGAGGGTGGACCATTGCGGTTTTTAAGGGGAAGTTGGAGTAGCGAGATGACCGGGTTATCCAGTCCAAACCAGTCCTTGGTAGGCAGGCTAAAGTTCTGATATTAGGTAGGCTGATACCCCCCTCGCGTCTGGGAAGATAAAGCTTAGAGAGGGCTATACGTGGCCGTTTGCCTCACCAGAGAAATCTAGATATAGCCAAATTGAGAAGTGTAATGACTTTATGTTGTAGAAGCAGAGGAATGGTTTGTAATGGGTATAGCAGGCGGGCAAAACTGACCATTTTTACTAGATGGCATCTTCCCAGGAGCGAAAGGGGCAGATACATCCAGTTATGCAATTCCTGAGAGATTTTCATGAACGGGGGGGATAGTTGAGATGACAGAGAGAGGAGGGTAGTTTCCCAATTTTGATGCCTAGGTATGTGATGGGGGATTTTGCGACAGTGAAAATGGAGATTTGTGTCCAGGGAGGGTCGGAGAGGGACCCTATGGGGAGGATTTCGCTTTTGCCGTAATTTATGCAGAGGCCCGAACACTGTCTAAATTCGTCAAACGTTGCTTTGATCGTGTTCATGTCATGAGGGGGGTTAGCTGAGAATATAAGGACATCGTCAGCGAAGAGGGATGTGCGTAGTTTGTGATCGTCGATTCTAATACCGTGTAGAGGGGATACTTTGGTCAGGTATCTAGATAAGGGTTCAAGAGCAATATTAAAAAGGAGAGAGGAGAGGGGGCAGCCCTGTCTCGTTCCTTTATGGAGGCGGAATTCGTCTGATAGGAGGCATGCAGCCACCAACCTAGCCGCCGGGGCTTTATACATGGCTTTTATAAGATGGGCGAAGGGGCCAAAGAATCGCATTTTTGTCATGACCATGGAAAGCCATTCGAAACTTACGTTGTCAAAGGCTTTCTTAGCATCTAGAGTGATGATGGCATGGTCCCCCATTGGGTTACATTTAGCATGTTCCAGGGCCATCATTACCTTCCTGATGTTCATGGTTTCCATGGTTCTAATTATTTTATTATCATATAATAGCTACTACACTGCAAGTTACCATCAAACTTTACCATAGAGCGCTAGGATCAGAGGCACTTTTAGGACTCCTGATATTTTTTGCATATGTGTCAAATCAAAGTGAACTAATGGGGGGCAACCAGCACTTTCCCTCATAGCCAGTTGACAGGGATAAAGTGAGATTAGCAGAGGAGGAGGAAAAGGGTGCCAGAGCAGAACTATAAAGGCATGTGGCCCGCTCTGCACCCTTGAGGAGGAAGAAATTAGGAGGCCCTTAATAAATACTGATATTCCCCCATGAGGAGGAGGGGACAAAGGCCAAATTAGTAGTCCAGGAAAAAGGCACATTACCAGGCCTAGAAATGGCTGCTTGAGGACTGTTGGCTGCCACTTCCAATGGTGAATTCAGGCCTGTTACCAATGGATAGAAAAAAAATCAGATGTCGAATCGTAAACATCTGCACAAGCTTTTATTTCAAGTTATAATGAATATGATTGGGGTGCTGTGGATGATGTATTTAGGATAAACAATAATGTAAAAGTAAAAAATTCTATTGTATACAGTATGCTAAATATGTGATGTCAGAATAACTGTTGTATACAGTATGCTAAATATGTGAAGTCAGAATCAATTATCTGCAATGCAGTTAAATTGATAATAATAAGTCGTAGTGCTAGCCTGTGTACTGGTGAAAAATAAATAGGGTCCACAAACCTGTGGGCTCAGCGGGAACCAGAAAAGTCCAGTAGAATGGAAATCGTGTCCCAGGGATAAGAGTGGATGAAAAGGAGGAATGATAGTGCTATTGGGCATTGGAATCAACTGTACATCGGACAAAACATCTGTGCAGGCAAAACATTTCTGGGGGTGAATAAGCCTGTTGTCAAGCCACTGCAACACCTTATATAGCTTAAAGGCACCTTAAAAAAAAAAAAAAAAAATTGCATTGTACACATGGACTGGCCCAGCTCCCTGTGTTCTTTTTCAGCAATCCATTGCCTACTAGTTTGGTTTTCCAGATTCCCCATCCATAGACTTGTGGGGTTTAGGTTTAACCAATTGTCCGACGTTATGATGGGCTTGATAAATAACAATCCAAACCGAGGCACATTCACTTATCTCTAGTGATGAGTTAAGCCAAGCATTAGAAAATATGACCTTTCTCAAAAACAGACGACTGTCTGTGTGAATTAGAACACGGGTCATCTAAAGGGAACAGGAGTAAGGGGATATTTTTTAAAGAATGTAAATCATTATGTTCACTTGATTTGATGCATTATACAGCATCGCTAATATCCAGGAAGCATTCTTCTTTCTAGGAATAAGAACAATATGTTATGCATGCAGAGAGTTTAAAAGGAATGTTTGAAATTGTCAATAAAATCCTTTTACACAGCCTGATGAACTGTACGGCTGGCCATAGATTATACAATTTTCTTATACAATTTTCCTTTAGATTTAGCAAAACGATGTAATATAAGCTCAAACCTAAACATGTTCAATTGGTATGCAATCAGGCAGGCCCTTGCACCACATAAATCTAAAGGAAAGTGAATAAGAAAATTGTATAATGTATGGTCAGCCCATTGAATGTGCACCCCAAAGCTCAAACACGCATGTGTGTGTGTGTGTGTGTGCACGTGTATGTATGTGTATGTAATATACACACACATATTCTTATATATAAATGTAAAAAACGTTTTAAAATGTATTAAAACATGGACAGTGTTAGTAGAGCAAAGGTTGGTGTCAGTAGTTTTTTATTATTTTATTTTCATTTTATTTTAAAAAAAAGTAGGATCCCCACTGGAGGCTTTGGTGAAATATTAGCAGGGGAAATCTGAGCCACATGGGGTGATTAGGGTGTGCCCAGGCGCACCCGACACATCCTTTGTGCACGCCTATGGGTCAGCCTATGTTGTAATATGCCAGCAGTCCCAGGCCTCTTCTATAGCAATACACTGGAGCCAGCCGGGCTCTAATGTAATCATCTGGACTTGCGGCTGCAGATTACTCCACTTTAACTCAAAAGTGGTTAAATACTTCTCTTTCTGCCCCTCTGTTTCCACTACCCAACTCAGGAGGAAGGAACAGGAGCGGAGGTTTTAGAGGTGCTCAGCTCCTGGCCGATCCCTGGGCTCATAGCTCCAGAAGCACCCCATGCAGCAAAAACACAGCACAATGGCCCAAGGTAGAAGAACCCGGCAAGACCAGGTGCTTGAAGGTGTGAGACTGGGCCTGGGCTCTGAGCATTAGGTTAGCCATACTGCATACGGCCCTCACAAGATTGTGTGCACTGTGCCCAGAGTGAAGTTCTGCTGTAGTTTATTTAGTTGGTTTATTTTAATAAGTCCCTTGGAGTAACATTACAGGTCATTCTCAAAAAATTAGCATATTGTGATAAAGTTCATTATTTTCTGTAATGTACTGATAAACATTAGACTTTCATATATTTTAGATTCATTACACACAACTGAAGTAGTTCAAGTCTTTTATTGTTTTAATATTGATGATTTTGGCATACAGCTCATGAAAACCCAAAATTCCTATCTCAAAAAATTAGCATATCATGAAAAGGTTCTCTAAACAAGCTCTTAACCTAATCATCTGAATCAACTAATTAACTCTAAACACCTGCAAAAGATTCCTGAGGCTTTTAAAAACTCCCAGCCTGGTTCATTACTCCAAACCGCAATCATGGGTAAGACTGCCGACCTGACTGCTGTCCAGAAGGCCATCATTGACACCCTCAAGCAAGAGGGTAAGACACAGAAAGAAATTTCTGAACGAATAGGCTGTTCCCAGAGTGCTATATCAAGGCACCTCAGTGGGAAGTCTGTGGGAAGGAAAAAGTGTGGCAGAAAACGCTGCACAACGAGAAGAGGTGACCGGACCCTGAGGAAGATTGTGGAGAAGGACCGATTCTAGACCTTGGGGGACCTGCGAAAGCAGTGGACTGAGTCTGGAGTAGAAACATCCAGAGCCACCGTGTACAGGCGTGTGCAGGAAATGGGCTACAGGTTTCGCATTCCCCAGGTCAAGCCACTTTTGAACCAGAAACAGCGGCAGAAGCGCCTGACCTGGGCTACAGAGAAGCAACACTGGACTGTTGCTCAGTGGTCCAAAGTACTTTTTTCGGATGAAGGCAAATTTTGCATGTCATTCGGTAATCAAGGTGCCAGAGTCTGGAGGAAGACTGGGGAGAGGGAAATGCCAAAATGCCTGAAGTCCAGTGTCAAGTACCCACAGTCAGTGGTGGTCTGGGGTGCCATGTCAGCTGCTGGTGTTGGTCCACTGTGTTTTATCAAGGGCAGGGTGAATGCAGCTAGCTATCAGGAGATTTTGGAGCACTTCATGCTTCCATCTGCTGAAAAGCTTTATGGAGATGAAGATTTCATTTTTCAGCATGACCTGGCACCTGCTCACAGTGCCAAAACCACTGGTAAATGGTTTACTGACCATGGTATTACTGTGCTCAATTGGCCTGCCAACTCTCCTGACCTGAACCCCATAGAGAATCTGTGGGATATTGGGAAGAGAAAGTTGAAAGACGCAAGACCCAACACTCTGGATGAGCTTAATGCCGCTACCGAAGCATCCTGGGCCTCCACAGGCTGATTGCCTCCACGCCACGCCGCATTGAAGCAGTCATTTCTGCAAAAGGATTCCCGACCAAGTATTGAGTGCATAACTGAACATAATTATTTGAAGGTTGACTTTTTTTTTATTAAAAACACTTTTCTTTTATTGGTCGGATGAAATATGCTAATTTTTTGAGATAGGAATTTTGGGTTTTCATGAGCTGTATGCCAAAATCATCAATATTAAAACAATAAAAAGGCTTGAACTACTTCAGTAGTGTGTAATGAATCTAAAATATATGAAAGTCTAATGTTTATCAGTACATTACAGAAAATAATTAACTTTATCACAATATGCTAATTTTTTGAGAATGACCTGTAGTTGCTGTAGCAGTACCCATAGCATGGTTGGAGTGACACATCTCAGGGGCATTATTGCTGTGGATTAGAAAACACTTGTGTTGCCCTCTGAAGAGTGATCCACAGTGGATCCCTTTTCAGAGTGTGTTTGTCAGGCGGCGAGGAAGCAATATATTGCCTAATTTTGGGTTTAATACCGCTTTAATAAAAGAACCTTTATCCGTCATAATGGTCTGTTAGAGATATTTAAACAGGGGTGAGTAATGTAACACAGGGGTGTAATTTCTGAAAGGAAAAAAAAGTCATTTAAAACCGGCTTTGCGGCTATAATGAATTGTCGGCTTTGGCAATTCAGAGAGGATTCATTAATAAAAAATAAAAAAAATAGCGTGGGGGTTCCCCCAAATTCAATTACCAGGCCCTTCAGGTCTGGAATGGATATTAAGGGGAACCCCGCCATCAATTTAAAAAAAATGACGCGGGGTTCCCCCCAAATATCCATTCCAGACCCTTCAGGTCTGGTGTGGATTTTAAGGGGAACTCCACCCCAAATAAAAAAAAAATGGCGTGGAGTTCCCCCCAAAATCCACACCAGACCCTTATCCGAGAACGTTAACCTGGCCGGCCGCAGAAAAGAGGGGGGGACAGAGTGCGCCCCCCCCTCTCCTGAACCGTACCAGGCCACATGCCCTGAACATGGGGAGGATGTCCCTATGTTGATGGGGACAAGGGCCTCATCCCCACAACCCTTGCCCCGTGGTTGTGGGGGTCTGCGGGCGGGGGGCTTATCAGAATCTGGAAGACCCCTTTAACAAAGGGGACCCCCAGATCCTGGCCCCCCCTATATGAATTGGTAATGGGGTACACTGTACCCCTACCATTTCACGAAGGAAGTGTAAATTCTTGTAAAAAAAAACACACAGACACCGTAGAAAAAAGTCCTTTATTAATAAAAAAAAAGAAAAAAACTCCAGCAGTGATAATCCACTCGTTCCCGGCTTCCTGCTCTAACGTTGTCCTGATTCAGCGACGGGTGCGGGTGATCTCCAGCGATGAGAAGATCCAGCGACGGGTGCGGGTGATCCAGCGACGGGTGCGGATGTTCTCCAGCGATGAGAAGATCCATCCATCCAGAGCGCAGCATCGCCGACCTCCTCTCACCGCTGGACACAGCCCAGCAAATGACGCGCTGAAGCTGTGTGACATTTCTTATATAGGGGAGGCAGGGCCACCCGCCACGTGATCCCGCACCCTCTGACGCACCCTCTGCTATGTCACTAGGGAAGCCCAGGAAGGGGGAAGACTGGACTTACCCAGTGACGAACCTGGACTTTTTTCCGAAGTTTGGCCGAACCCGCCGAACCCGAACATCCAGGTGTCCGCTCAACTCTAGCAGTGACGTAAAACACTACGACGAGCCGAAAAAAATGAAGTTGACTTGATTCTGAGCATGCGTGGATTTTTCCTGCGATGGAGTTCCACACAGACGATCGGAAATTCCTATCTTTTTTTTTTCCATCGGAAAAATTTAAAACATGTTCTATTTTTTTACACCTATGGAAAAAAAGTCAGATGGGGCCCACACACGATCAATTTTTGCGATGTAAAAAGTTCATCTGACTTTTTTTCATCGGAAAAAACAATCGTGTGTCCACGGCATAATGCACACCTATGTTCTTTATCATGATATCATCAATTGTTCTCCCAGTAAGCCAACACTGATTTTTTTTATATAACATATGACCAATGCATAGATAAGGCTTATCAAATATATATTTAGTGAATGTAAATCTAAGAATGATTAAATGGGTTGTAAACCCTCGTGTTTTTTCACCTTAATGCACCCTATGCATTAAGGTGAAAAAACTTCTGGCAGTGACAGGCCCCCCAGTACCCACCCCCCCCCCCCGTTTTACTTACCTGCGCCGCTTCATTCTCTTGGCGGAGACACGCTCTCCCTCTCCGCATGGGTTCCCGGCTCTTGATTGAATACACACAGAAGCAGGACTCGTGAGCACACCTGCATAGGGGTGCATCAAGGAGAGCACTTCTCCAAGGTAGACACCCAATGCGGGGAGGAGCCACCAGCGCCGCCGGAGGACCCCAGAAGAGGACGATCGGAGACACTGGGCCAGATCCACGAAGCGTGGCGCGTCTATCCGTCTGGCGTAGTGTATCTCACTACGCCGCCGTAACTTACAGCTTTTTTTTTGTATCCTGAAAGAATTTCCGCCGTAAGTTACGGCGGGGCAGTGTAACTTTGGCGGCGTAAGGGCGCGCAATTCAAATGTATGTGATGGGGGCGATGTTTTATGTTAATACGTCTTGACCCAACTTAAATGACGTTTTTTTTTAACTGCTCATGTGCCGTCCGTGGGGGTATCCCAGTGCGCATGCTTGAAATTAACCCGCAACAAGCCAATGCTTACGACGTTGACGTCATTCTACGCAAAGCCCCATTCGCGAACGACTTACGCAAACGATGTAACATTTTCAAAATTTTACGCGGGAACGACGGCCATACTTAACATAGGATACGCTTCATATAGCAGGGGTAACTATACGCCGAAAAAAGCCTTACGGAAACGACGTAAAAAAATGCGCCGGCCGGACGTACGTTCGTGGATCTCCGTATCTAGCTAATTTGCATACTCGACGTGGAATTCGACGGAAACGCCACCTAGCGGCCAGCGTAAATATGCACCTACGATCCGACGGCGTACTAAGACGTACGCCAGTCGGATCGAGCCCAGAATCAGTCGTATCTTGTTTTGTGGATACAAAACAAAGATACGACGGGGCATTTTAAAAATTACGCGGCATATCCATAGATACGCCGGCGTAATTCGTTTGTGGATCTGGCCCACTCTGTGCAAAATTAACTGCACAGTGGAGGTAAGTATGAAATGTTTGTTGTTTTAAAGATAAAAAAGGAGGGTTTACAACCCTTTTGGATGTGTAAGGCCTTGTACACACGGTCGGACCAAACCGATGTGACTGGTCCGTCGGACCGTTTTCATCGGTTCACCTCTGAAGTGGCCGTACGGCCTGATATGCGTACACACCGTCAGTCCAAAATCCGATCGGGTCAGAACGCGGCGACGTAAAACACACGACGTGATGAAAAAAACGAAGTTCAATGCTTCCAAGCATGCGTCGACTTGATTCTGAGCATGCGTGGGTTTTGAACCGATGCTTTTCTGTACTAACCATCGGTTTGGTCCGATCGGGCAGCGGTCCATCGGTTCGGTTTTGAAGCATGTTTTACAATTTTGGACTGAAGGAAAACAGACCGATGGCCTATACACACGGTCAGTTTGGTCCGATGAAACTGAACTTCGGTTCATTCTCATCGGTTCGGTCTGACCGTGTGTACAAGGCCTCAGAGTCTAACTGCTGCACCTTTACATTGAAAGGCACATATAATAAAAAATGAAGTACCCTTACATACAGGTTTACTCCCATTACAACGAGGTTCTAAGGTGTGATTAGAGACGTCAGTGCCCTGTGCAGGCGCCTAGCTTCGTATTGACTTGACATCTGTCCAAACTCCGTTGTCTGCTGCAGAATCAGTGCTTAAAGAAGAGCTCATATCTACTGCTGCCCCCAGCATGCAGGCTCTCACTTTTTACTATCAGTAAAGTGACACTGAATACAAATGATTATCGGTCGCTATGGGTTTTTTCACATGGCTTGCTGCTCTTTTATTTATAAAATGTTATTAAAAAAAGAAAAACTGACATGTAAGTGCATATAAGTAAAATTAAAAGTTTAGCTGATATAGGAAAGCTCTTTTGGTGCAATAAATGACTTAATTTCCTTTGATACATTTTTCAATTCCTATAGCTTTGCCCCAGTTTTGTAGCTCAAAGAATTGATTATAAAAACATTTTGCTGTGTAGTGAAAAAATAATTATGTGTGTAGAGTGTGTCAATTACAGTATTTTATGCTATGATCATGCTTTTCATGCTAGAAATTACTGTAAACCTTCCTAGGATTGAATTTACCTAGAAGTACAGTATGTGTGAGGCTTAGATTCCGGAAAAAAAATGAATTCCCCACATAAAAAGCAGAAACACAGCAGAGATATGACAACAGGTCTAGCGTTACTGCACTTGTATTACATGAAATAATGTTGCATGCTATGCCATGTTTTAGCAATCCTGAATTGGTTTATTTAGGTGGGGGTTAAATCTATCCGATACAGCCATCTGCTGGTGAAAATAAATACTATAATGAATGTTTATACTGAATCCCCACTAATTTGCTTTATGTGTGGTAATGTAGGTCCAAATTTAATCACTAAAATCTCATATAAGCTTTAACATATACAGTGCCTTGCAAAAGTATAATTGTATAATTTTGAACAGTGCTCTGTGAGATGTTCAAAGCCTGGAATATTTGTTTTATAATCTGAGGCCTCGTACACACGACAGAGAAACTCGACGTGCTTGGCACGTCGAGTTCCTCGTCTCGTTTTGGGATGAAGCCGCCGAAGAGCTCGGCGGGCCGCCTTCTCCTATAGAACAACGCGGCCAACGAGAAAATAGAGAACATGTTCTCTATTTTCTCGTCGAGCTCCTCGGCGGCTCCATCGAGCCAAAACTGTACAGACGACAGAGATTCTCGGCAGAATCCGGGTTTTGACCGAGTTTCTCGGCGAATTCTGCCGAGAATCTCTGTCGTGTGTACGAGGCCTAACCCTGCTTTAAACTTCTCCACAACTTTATCCCTGACCTGTCTGATGTGTTCCTTGACCTGCATGATGCTGTTTGTTCACTAATGCCGCGTACACACAATCGTTTTCCATGACGAGAAAAATACCATTTGTGTGTAGGCTCCAGAGCATTTTTCTCGTCGTGAAAAATGGGCATTACAAATTTAGAACATACTCTAATTTTTCTCGTCGTTTTTTATCACATCGTCGTTTTTCACGTCGTCGTTTTTCACGTTGTGAAAAACGGTTGTGTGAAGGCTTTAACGACGGGAAAAAAACACACATGCTCAGAAGCAAGTTATGAGACGGGAGGACTCGTTCTGGTAAAACTAGCGTTTGTAATGGAGATAGCACATTCGTCACACTGTAACAGACTGAAAAGCACGAAGACTGAAAAGTGCGAATCGTCTCTCACCCAACTTTTACTAACACGAAATCAGCAAAAGCAGCCCAAGGGGTGACGCCATCCGAATGAAACTTCCCCTTTATAGTGCCGTCGTACGTGTTGTACGTCACCGCGCTTTGCTCAAGCATTTTTTTTCACGATTGTGTGTATGCAAGGCAGGCTTGACAAGAATCTTGTAGAAAAAAACTTAGTTTTTTCCATGACATTAAAAACGGTCGTATGTACGTGGCATAAGGTTCTCTAACAAACCTCTGAGGGCTTCACAGAACAGCTGTATTTATACTGGGATTAAATTACACACAGGTGGACTCTTTTTACTAATTAGGTGACTTCCGAAGGCAGTTGGTTCTACTAGAATAGTTAAGGGTATCAGAATAAAGGGGGCTGAATATAAATGCATGCCACACTTTTCACATATTTATTTGTAAAAAAAATTGAAAACCATTTATCATTTTCCTTCCACTTCACAATCATGTGCCACTTTGTGTTGGTCCATCACAGAAAATCCCAATAAAATATATTTAAATTTTTAGTTGACATGACAAAATGTGGAACATTTTAAGGGGTATTAATACTTTTTCAAGGCACTGTATGTAAAACTGAACTTTGTAAAAGTTCAAAATCTAAATGAAAGACAAAACATGTGTGCATACATATAAAAAAACATAATAAATACCCTCCCACCCCCCCTTTTTTTTTTATACGTGATTACATATCCTCTGTAACAATAAAAAATAAATATGAACTTTACGGTGCCAGACATAACAACAGAAAAAAGGGAAAACATAGTCTTAAAAACACAAACATTTTATTTCACATCATGAATAATAAGGGGTTCTATAAAAAAAATTCAAACAAGTAGCAATCAAAAGGTGCCTTCCTTTTGACATATGACTTTTCCCTCTATGCCTTGGATTCAATTTATGTATTGCTTTTTGGTCTACCAATGGCTTGCCATCCCTCCTACTCTAAATCTCTACTATATTTTCTTATATTTTTATACTGTTGTTGTAATAAGTATTGTTGTTTGTAATCTATATAACACACAATACACCATTTTTGGTTAGTATTAACAGTTGTGTGTGTGTGTGTGTGTGTGTGTGTGTATATATATGTATATATATATATATATATATATATATATATATATATATATATATATATATATATATATATATATATATATATATATATATATATATATATATAATGTAGTAATATGTGGTTTACTCCCTGATAAATTAGGGCATGGGTCTTCAAACTATGGCCCTCCAGTTGTTCAGGAACTACAATTCCCATCATGCCTAGTCATGTCTGTAAATGTCAGAGTTTTACAATGCCTCATGGGATGTGTAGTTCCGCAACAGCTGGAGGGCCGTAGTTTGAGGATCCCTGAATTAGGGACTCCTGATGAAGCAATGTAATTGCGAAATGCGTTGAGACCTTTGAACTTCCTCCTGTGTTTTTGGCCCCATTTTGCTACATTGGGGTATTTATTATAGTCATAAGATCTTATTTATATATATATGGTATTTTGGGATGATGTGAAATAAAAATGTTGTATTTTAAGACTGTATGCTTCCCCTTTTTTCTGGGATTTTGACTGGCACTGTAAAGTTCATATTTTTTTGTCTTTTTTCTTGTTACATATTTGAAGTCAGGACGTGGTGTCAATTAAAGAAGAAGAATGAGTATGAAATCCATTGTAAGGTCAAATCCCTAGCCAAATACCAGTTTGATTTTAGCTGTCTGTCAAACAATGGACAATGTTGCAAGGTATATGACACCCAAAAACTGGACAATCGAATGTATGAATAAGACTAGGGCTGAATTGACTAAGGAGTATTGATAAGAAGGATCTGTTTGTAAAGCTGAACTGTCCGAAAGTTCTCAGAATAAAGGGCAGGGCCGCCCAGCTAAAGAAAATGTCATATACATGTCGATATCTTTCTTTACTCTTATTTCCATGCCACGTTGTGGACGTATTAAGAGAACACATGTATACATATTGCATAATGAGAACATATGACAATACTCATCACACCTATGTTGTGTTCACGTTAACGAGATATGGACCATGTTATTGTTCATGCAATCATGCAGTTAGTATGATTCTAACTAATCAAATACACATTCAAGGATTACACTATGTGCCAATTATTAGGGAGCAGTATAGACATATATTCAAATCCCCAAGTGTAGATAAATATTCATAGAAAAGAAACGCATCTACTTTTGACACAATAAGTTTAAGGCCTAGTACACACGAGAGGATTTATCGGCGGATACGGTCCACCGGACCGTATCCGCGGATAAATCCTCTCGAGGATTTCCGCGGATTTTGATCCGATGGAGTGTACTCACCATCGGATCGAAATCCGCGCCGAAATCCCATCGCGATGACGTGTCGTGCCGTCGCCGCGATGATGACGCGGCGACGGGCGCGACGCTGTCATATAAGGAATTCCACGCATGCGTCGAATCATTACGACGCATGCGGGGGATCCATTCGGACGGATTGATCCGGTGAGTCTGTACAGACCAGCGGATCAATCCGTTGGGATGGATTCAAGCGGATAGATTTTAAAGCATGTCTTCAAATTTTTATCCACTTGAAATCCATCCCAGGGGATAAAAATCCGCGGAAACAGATCCGCTGGATTGTACACACCAGGGGATCTATCCGCTGGAGCCGGTCCGCGGATCAATTCCAGCGGATGGATCCTCTCGTGTGTACGGGGCCTAAGAAAAACATTGGTAAGCCTCAGACGCCCCCCAGTGGCTGAAAATAATATCTCCTCTGGTACCTGGCCAATCGTAAAGAATTCCTGTCCAATAGAAAGGAAGCCAAACCCCCTGGGACGAACCCAGGACAATTTTATGAGCATATTGTTCAAAATGGTATAAAGATAGTGAAGGCCCATAAGGGGAGAGATCACAGACCCCACACACCTGATGCATCCCTAGATATCAATAAGTCTGCTGATCTCTGACCACTCCCCACCTAGCTGGACCTCGTGACGTGACTGTTCCCCTTTATGTTTGGTAAGATACAGATCATCCAGATCATATCTCATTTCCTTTCTCAGAATTGTAGGGATTATATTTTAGGGGTTATGCATTGATGTTCATTTGATTGTTTAGGGGTGCATTATTCCAACTGTATTTTAAGGATTTCCAATATATATCTCCATAAGTATAAATTCTTTGATCCCAGGGAGAGTTCCATAGCTCCATAAAACCTTGGTACTCTGTTGGTTGAATAATTATCCAAATTTAGCATTAGTATTCTGTTGACTTGGCGAGACACATTTCGGATTTCTTTCCGGCCGGAGGAATCTCGAAGGACTGTTTCCCTGAAGTGACAATGAATATTGCATGTTGATTTTTAGCGTAAATAACTGTACCTATTTTTCCAACAGACCAATATGGGCCCCTCTGATTTATTATATTAATTATCGTTTAACCACAAGTTGATGTTTTTATAGTGTATGCGTAAAGTGTCAATCACCAGTAAATCTCGTTCTGTATGAAATTGTATGAATATACTCGATGATAAATAAAGTCAAATTATTTACTTGTTAATTTGGTGGGAGATATTTCACACTTTGGTAAGAAAACCCCATAAATTAAAGAACTCAGGAAAAGATTATGGTATGGATTAAAATTCTGAACTAAGTTCATCAAATTACCATAAGGTTGGAGGCACTAATTAAAAGAGATACAGCATTAAGATCTAAATAGAGATCCCGTACCATACTCACAACAGTCATCTGATTTAAGTCAGCAGCTTTTATTAAAATAATACCTAGTGGCATAAAGGTTAGGCACATCCTGTTAAGGTAGTAAAACTGTCTTCCAATTGTATTGAGGCATATGTCAGATACCTATGTGTACTAGACCAAGTACACATAGTTTGGAAGTGGCTGAAGCAGGCTGAAGAAAATCAGCAGCACTGAGATGCAAATAAATATGAAAAATAGGTAAAAACAGTATTTTTTTCAGGATTGGCCTCTCTTCATTAAAGTGATTTCCTGGTCTGCATAGACATTAAGAATGCCTACCCACACATTCCCTTGTGTGAGGGACACCAGTGGGTGGAACAACACCATGTACATCCCCAGCATGAAAAACTGGCAGGCAGATTACCTCAGCCACTAGACACTGGAACAGGGGGAATTGTCTCTTCACCTGAAGGTTTTTCACCTGCTCAGTCTTTGCTAGGGCATGCCGGGTATGAAACTGCTAGTGTCCCGCCTCAATTGAATGGCTCTGAGCTTTGTGGCAAGAATGAGGGATCATCTATCGGATGAGACGGATGCACTGGTGATGCCATGGGACCAGTACCATTTAATTTATACTTTTCCTTCTCTCAGGTTGATTCCTCCTCTGCTGCACAGAATAGAGGCCGAAAGAATTGCAGTCATTCTGCTGGTTCCAGACTGACCTCGTTGTCTGTGTTACACTAACATGATGATGAGGCTGGTCGGGGATGCTCCCTGGCATTTGCCTCTCCAGAAGGACTACCTGTCTCAGGGTGTGGTCTCCCTACCTGCTTTACCATCTCTGGCTTTGAAGGCATGGCTATTGAAAGACAGGTCCTGAGGGACAGGGGGTCATCTAGCTCGCTAATTCCCATCATGTTTGAAGGCTTGTGAGTTTACTTCCTGGAAGATATGCTGGAATGAGAATTTCATTCCTTCTCTGTGGCTTGGGTGTTGGCATTTTTTAATCGTGGCATTCACCAAAAGCTTGTTTGAGTACTATAAGGGGTCAGGTCTCTGCACTTGTTGTTTCCTTTAAAAGTCTCTTGATTCGCACCTTTATCCACGGTTCTCCATTGCCACAGTGGGACTTGAATTTGGTTTTATCGGTTCTGCAGAAACCACCTTTGGAAAGCATTCAGGATATTCCCTTGATTTCTCTCTCAGAAAGTTTCCTTCCAGGTCGTTATCTTATTTTGCACAAGGATAAGGTGGTTCTTTGCCCATCCACTTACCGTATTTATCGGTGTATAACACGCACAGGCGTGTAAAACACACACCCTAACTTTAAGAGGGAATTTTCAGGAAAAAATCTTTCCACGGCACCCTGCATATAACACGCAGGCACAGTTTACCCTCTATTTGCAGGGTAAAAAAGTGAGTGTTATATGCCAATAAATACAGTATTTCCTTTTGAAAGTGGTTTTGGATTTTTATCTGAATGAGAACATTGTCCTCCCTTTCTTGTATCCTTTGCCTTCGCACCCTTGGAAGTTATCCGAGCGATTTGTGTGTACTTGTCCACGATGGCCACTTTCCGGAGATCCAATTTGCTATTAGTGCTTGTGGACGGTCCAAGAAAAGGTATAGTGGCCTCCTCTGCCACTATTTAGCATTGCATTCAGCAGGCAATTGCTCAAGCTTATGCAATTAAGAGATGGGAAGCTCCATTCCTGGTTACGGCACACTCCACAAAGGCAGTTTAGTGGCTCCTGGGCATGCTGACATCAGGTGTCTGTTTCTCAGGTTTTCAAGGCAGCAACCTGGTTGTCTGTGCACACACCAAATTCTCAATGCAGGCCCCTTTCACATGGATGTTTCTATTGGGTCTGCCTGTCCATTTTTCAGGTGGACCCAGTCAAAACCTCCATTCTTCTCTATGGAAGTATAGGTAAGCATAGGAGGTATAAACAGACTGTGTCTGTTTGGACTCGCTTACATCCAATCAGATCTGCCAAAAAAAGATGGATGGAGATCCCCTTCTATGCAGTGGATCGGATCAGATGGCAGTCAGGTGTAAAGGGACAGGCAGTTAATTTACATTCAGCCATCTATAGAAGAGAACAGACTATGGCCCGGATTCACAAAGCACTTGCGCCGACGTATCTCTAGATACGCAGCGTAAGTGCAAATATGCGCCGTCGTATCTGTGCGCCGGAAACACAAACTAAGATGGGCCTAAAAACAGGCTTCAACCCACCGATGTAACTTGCCTACGCCGGCGTAGCGTAGGCGCACATTTAGGCTGGAAGCTCCCATTGTTTAGCCATTCAAATATGCAAATGAGGGAAATACAGCGTTGTTTTAAACAAAACAAATTATAGAATAAAATGCACACTTTCTATCTGCAGTAACAATATTTATTTTTTAACTATCTCTACCCCCCAAAAAAAAAAAAGAAAACGTGTGTTTTTCTTGGTTTTACCCTCAGTGAAGCTTAAACACAATATGGGGGAACGGAATCTGCTATAGGCAGTAGAAGATGGTGAGCCTTCATGGGGAATCTCAACCCATGTCAAAGCTGGTGAGACATCCCACAGCTCTCTCAATGTTGGCAGGGGAGGGAGGAGGGCCATCTCTGAGGCTTAATTGTCCTCAACCACTCAAAGGTGTCTTTTGTGCCTGCCAGTTGTAGCCCACAGGTCCCTACAGTCAGGGGTCTATCAAAGTAAGCGTCATTCGTGGCAGGGGGCCTAGGAGGTAGCCTGCACTGTTGGATGTTATCAAGCTTTTCTCATTTTCCTTTCTCTGTCTTAGATCTGGCTGTCTGTCTATTGTCACTATGGCATTTTTCCTATAAATTAATTATAACTATGTCAAAACAATTATATTCTGTGTGACTTAGAAAACTACATATTTAAGTGCATGACTAAAGAATTTTAAGAAGATTTTATCAAGCTTTATTTCCATTAGAAGTAGCAAAAGAATAACATAATTTAAAAGATGTAGTTTATCAAAGTTTAACGCATGTGAGTTAATTCAACTCATAGTGTGAATGAGCCATTACAGAGGAATGAATCCTAAACATGTATGAGTTGTTTAATTGCTATTACTTTATATCTGCAGAGTGCTGAAGTTTATTTTACTTTTATTTTACTTTAAGTAGGGATGAGCTTTATGTTCGGAACCCCACGCCTTTTTTAAAACAAATTGGCGCAGGGTTCCCCTTAATATCCATACCAGACCTGAAGGGCCTGGTAATGGAATTTGGGGGGACCCCCACTCATTTATATTTTTTATTTTTCAATGACTTTTATCTGTATTGCCGGGACCTGACAATTCATTATAGCCACAAGTAGTTTTAAATTACTTTTTTCCTTTAGAAATGTCATTTTGTGCAGAGACTGTTATAAACACTGGAAACATATACTACTTTACAGGCGTACTATAGACACCCTCAGGTACAAAATTTAAAGAAATATTTCACTTTTATTGTTTCACTTTAAGCATTATTAAAATCACTGCTCCCGAAAAAATGGGCATTTTAAAAAAAAAAAATTGTATTGAGATACATGTCCCCTGGGGCAGGACCCAGGTCCCCAAACACTTTTTTGACTATAACTTGCATATTAACCTTTAAAATTAGCACTTCTGATTTTTCATGTTTGCGTTCCATAGACTTTAATGGTGTTCGTGTGTTCGAACAAATTTTTTGCTTGTTTGCATGTTCTGCTGCGAACTGAACCGGGGGGTGTTCGACTCATCCCTAACTACAAGTCATATACCATGGAGCAACACCTACCTAATCATCTAATGGCTCTAGGTGTTTGACGGGTGGTGTATATTTGAATGCCTCTTATTTTTAAATCTGTTTATTTTTTATTTGCTACCTTTAATATCTGCATATTTGTGGATGTTTTATAATCGGCTCACCTTAATATAGATAAAAATATAATATTTTGAATGGAGAATCAAACCGTCTTCCATATTACAAACATATTAATTGGAAAATCAATGAACATTCCCCCAGAAATGCTCCTTCAGGACATTTCCTGCACAATGACAGTATGAACTTCCACTAACATTACGTTAGCCATTGAGGCAAGTCAGTGAATCTAGAAAGTGAATAATAATAAATAAATATTGGTTTTGGATGGACTCGAGTTGAATTTTTTACCTACTTCGCCATTATAACCAGTCAATCTTTTTTTGTTTTCAATATTTTTTTTTATTTGAACTTTCTAAATAAGGAATGTTTAAAAACAGCATGTTATTGATATATGTATAGTATTGTTTCTATAAAATGTCTATGCAGTCTCTAGGAAATATTTGGAGTGTATTTCCTACAGGCAAACAAATGTTGCAAGTACAGTTGTGCTCACTTTCCCCAGAGCTTAGTAAATGTGGTAAATTTTCTTAGTAAATTTTAACTTTTTAAAGCGGTAGTTCACCCTCCTTTCCATCATTAGACCATTAAATTCGGCATCGTAGCGCGAGCTACGGTATGCCGGTCTTAAATTTTTAATCCCCGTACTCACTGCGGTATCGTTGATTGAAGAATCCGACTTCCGCGGGGAATGGGCGTGCCTATGGAGAGGGAGGATGATTGACGGCCGGCTCTGGCACGTCACGCTCCCCGAAGACAGCCGGAGTAGGTCTCGGCTATTCACGACGCCTGCGCACAGGCTATGCGCAGGCGCCGTGAATAGCCAAGCCTATTTCGGCTATTTCCGGAGAAGCGTGACGTGCCAGGGCCGGCCGTCAATCACCTTCTCTCACCATAGGAACGCCCATTCCCCGGATTCTTCAATCAGCGATACCGCAGTGAGTACGGGCATAAAAAATGTAAGACCGGCATACCGTAGCTCGCGCTACGATGCCGAATTTAATGGTCTAATAAAAAAAAACTTTTTTTTTTTTTTTAACAGGGCGAACCCCCGCTTTAAAGAATTTCCAATCAGATGCAGAAAAAAAAAATGCTTTCTATGCGGTCACTCGTGTGGGCTTGCCCTTGAGTCTTGGACCCACTTCCTTGTCACTGGCTTTGAACAACAACAGTGGGTGCCAATGGCTCCTGCTGTCTCAGCAAGGAAATGGGGGGAGAGAATATCGGCAGACATGCACAACGCTGGATCAAATGAGGGCTCAGGTAAGTAAAAAGGGGGAGATACTGATGCCTAAACAATTTTTTACCTTAAAGCAAGGAATGCATTAAATATAAAATGTTTAGGTTTTAAAACCACTTGAAGGTGTAGTTAAGCAATTCTTTTGACTGATTTTTCAGCTGCTTCCTAGAACTTCCAACATGCATCAAAAATGCTCTTTCTTAAGCATCCCCTGTGGCCAGTTCTGTGAAAGGGAGATCTCTAATCCTTGCAGTTCCATATTGTTTTCTAGTGAATGATTTATCACTGCGCAATAGTGTTCTTACATGTTGTTAGTTAAGCCTGTTTTTGCATGTATATTTGATCTATAGCTTCCTACAAGACTCTAACAATTTATTTCATGAAACTTATAAATAATATAGATGGAGAGCATTTTAGCATAAACACAGATAAATGAAATTGGCCATATTAAATTTATTTGGTGATATAAATGCTGATTTATGCTGTACCTAAAAATTCTTTGCAGTCGTTTTTGAATATTTGATTTCAACTTGCTACCGGTATTAGTTATGATCACTTTACACAATAAAGGTTTATTTTGTCATACATAAAATTATCAAATACTGTATTTTCCAGCGTATAAGACGACCGGGCGTATAAGACGACCCCCCTAATTTTCCATTGAAAACATTGTTTTTGGCTATACTCACGATATAAGACTACCCCCTAGCTCACACAGGGATGCAGTCTCATAGCTCCGATCCAAGTCTAATGTCTGAAGGCAGCTCTGGAAGACTTAGATGCAGGTCCATCCTCTTTTCATGGTAGAGGTGAGCAGGCACTGCAGCAGATCCCCTTTAGCTTCTCTCCTGATGGCTCTGGTCCTGGCAGGCTGAGAGCTCAGACCCCATCTATAGGTCTGCACTCTCCTCTCTCCTTGCTCAGTTTTCCCAGAACATAGTGACACTTCCTCCTCTAGGTGCATCCACTTCTAAACTCCTATTAATCAAAGTCCACAGTCTATTAGCCTCCATTAAAAAGTACAGTGCAGAAAAAGGGGACATTCATTGCAGTATGCACCAAGCCAATCCCGGCGGGCGATGCACTCTGTTGCTGAATACAGAGCTTGTTAAGCCTGCTCAGATTGGCAGAGGCTTGTGACAGCATCAGCCTGCGCAGCTCCAATCCGAGCAGGCTTAACAAGCTCTGTATTCAGCAACAGAATGCATCGCCCGATTGGCTGAGCGGTGCATACTGTATGCAACAGTATTACCGAGCACCGGGCGGGTTTCACATACATCTAGCAGCCTCTGCACCCGGCGTATAAGATGACCCCCGCTCTTTGGCAGTGTACCGTATTTATCGCGGTATAGCGCGCTCCCACGTATACCGCGCACCTCTAAAGTTGCCCCCGAAATTCCTGTAAAAAAAAATGTTATATGATTTTATTACTTACAGTTTTGGTGTCTTCCCAGCGTCCATCGTCCGGCGTCCCTCTGCGGCCTCGGTGGTGTCCTCCCGGCTTCTCCAGCGTGCGCCTCAAGTCGAGTCCCCGCTTCCCGCGCTCAGTTCGAACGCCTCCGCCGACATATACCGAGTGCAGTACACTCGGGTACATTCGGCAAGGCTCGGCTTCGCTCGCGCTCAGGCTCTGTGACGTTTATGCGTGAGCACGAGCGAAGCCGAGCCTAGCCGAATGTACCCGAGTGTACTGCACTCGGTATATGTCGGCGCAGGATTTCAAACTGAGCGTGGGAAGCGGCTATCGGCGTATATCGCGCACCCACGATTTTCCCCTTATTTTAAGGGGAAAAAAGTGCGCGATATACGCCGATAAATACAGTAATTAAGGTGTAAAAGGTCGTCTTATACGCCGGAAATTACAGGTAGATTCAAAAGTATATGTAATTTAAAGCCCAACTTTGGGCTTTCTTTATATCTATCTGCTTTTTTCCTTTTATTTGTTCTTATTTTTTTTATATATATACTTACCTTTTCCAAATTCTCCAGACTAGTCACATGACACGTAGGGTTTTCTTTCTCTTTGGATATTCTTTAATAATGGGTGGTCCTCAGTGATACAGAGGGTGGTGCTGGTGTTATGATGTCAGCTTCTCTCTCTGTATTATTACAGTGCGAGTGAGGGGTGGGACCACAACACCATGCACTCACGGTAAGTCATCAGTCCTCTGGGTGGAATGAGGTTTGAACAGGAAGACATTTTGTGGCAGAGCCTAGGTAATGTTGGGGTTCAGCTTGGGAGAGGACATGAGTATTTCAGCTGGCGCTGCTTTTTTTTGTGTGTCTATTTTTTTAATTTCTGTTAGGGAAAATAAAAAAAAAATGAGTTATGCTTTAAGAAATGCAGATACTCTGAACTTTATTTAGTCTTACTTACACTCTGGCTATTATTCCTATCCTTTAAGTTCAATATTTAGTGAGTCATTGGCCTGAAAGAAATGATGGTGGTCAGGACGTACATTGCTTTATAAGTAGGCCTCTAAGCTGTACAGACAAAAATTGTAATATTCTTTTCATCACAGGTTCCTCTAAGCCTTTTTTTATATTGCTAGATGTCACAGAAAAACATTTGTTTTTTAGCTATTATAAATTAGCAGCAACCTGTACTTACATGGTAATATAATTAACCAGGGAGTACCTGTCATAGCTTGACAGTCAACTAGCAAACTTAAACGACAGCTGCAAAAATGTACTAATATTTCTGGCACAATAGGTTACTTTTAAATTCAAAGTAGAATGGTACTCCCAGTATCAAGGCTATGATCTTTTGGAACAGCTGACATTTATTCAGAAAGCATATTTTTACGTTCAGACTTCTGCCTTGAAAAGACATTCACAGAAGTACATTCGTTATCTGACCTTGTTTTCCTTTTTAATGAAAACTAAGAGGAGTTGTTTTTTTCTATACTCTTGGCAGATCCACAGAATTTGATGGGGTGGATTGAATATATAAATGTAGTTGCACATAGCTGAATAGGAAGACAATTTATCAAGTGCTCCAACTTTATGGAAGTGCATGTTAACCAATATAATTGTCAGGACCTTTATGCCAACATGGAGAGGACCAGAGGAAACCAGAGACATACTGTACTTACATTTCAGGTCAAAATGGAGTAACACATCACATTATGTAAGTTAAATATGATAAAAAGGAGGAATGGAAAAAGTTTGGGACTTTAAATGAGGTATACATATGATAATATGTGCCTCCATCCCTGGTTCAAATGAGGAATAGAAAGGTAGTTGGGACTTTGTATGAAGCAAGGGGCAGCTAAACAAGACAAAGACAAAATATATATGGTGACTAAATGACTTTATTCACATAAAAGAGGGTATAGAATTGTATAGAATTGCTATACAGTACATTAAAAGCCAATACATAATGTAAATGTTGAAAGACATACAGTTCATAGACATATGAAAAAGATATCGTATTTTTCGGACCATAAGACGCACCTGACCATAAGACGCACCTAGATTTTAGAGGAGAAAACTTAGAAAAAAATAATTCTGACCTTTGTTTATTTTATTTCAATAAATCGCCTATCAGAGTGCGGCAGTCCAGGATCATTTATTTTTTCCACGGATCAGCGCAGAGTCTGCACCTGTTAGTGCTACAGGGCAGGAGCACAGCATAGGTCACAGGGCTTGGAGCGGTACTTTTTTTCCAATGTATGAAGTGTGTAAGAGAATAACAAATAGTAAGGGGGTTGATAATTACAACTGTGGAAAAAGTGTAGCGCTAAAATTGATTAAATTACAGTGAAAAAATATATAAATAATATATAAATAAACATAAATACATGTACAACACCACATGTGAATTTGATAGTGATAACACTAATTATAGTCCATAAACCTCCAATGAATGGATATTAACCTCTTGACCACTGGGCACTTAAACCCCCTTCCTGACCAGACCAATTTTCAGCTTTCGGTGCTCTCACAATTTGAATGACAATTACTCCGTCATACAACATTGTACCCATTTGAAATTTTTGTCATTTTTTTCACACAAATAGAGCTTTCTTTTGGTGGTATTAGATCACCTCTGGGTTTTTTATTTTTTGCGCTATAAAAGAAAAACGACCGAAAATTCTGTAAAAAAAAAAAAATAACTTGTTTCTGTCATATTCGCAGGTTATTTCTCACACACAGCATATGCATACCACGAATGACACCCCAAAACACATTCTGCTATTCCTCCCGAGTATGGCGATACCCCATGTGTGCAACTTTTACACAGCGTGGCCACATACAGAGGCCCAACATGCAGGGAGCGCCATCAGGCGTTCTGGAGCACCCAGGCCAATTCTGACATTTCTCTCCTACATGGAAAAATCACAATTTATTTGCTAGAAAATTACATAGAACCCCAAAACATTATATATGCGGAGTATTGGGGTATTGCGGAGTATTTGGGTATTGCAGAGTATTGGGGTATTGGGGGTATTGCAGAGTATTGGGGTATTGCGGAGTATTTGGGTATTGGGGGTATTGCAGAGTATTGGGGTATTGCAGAGTATCGCGCAGGGTATTGGGGTATTGCAGAGTATTGCGCAGGGTATTGGGGTATTGCAGAGTATCGGGGTATTGCAGAGTATAGGGGTATTGCAGAGTATCGGGGTATTGCAGAGTATCGGGGTATTGCAGAGTAACGGGGTATGGCAGAGTAACGGGGTATGGCAGAGTAACGGGGTATGGCAGAGTATGGGGTATGGCAGAGTATGGGGTATGGCAGAGTATGGGGTATGGCAGAGTATGGGGTATGGCAGAGTATGGGGTATGGCAGAGTATTGCGCAGGGAGGGATGGCAGAGTATGGGGTATGGCAGAGTATTGCGCAGGGAGGGATGGCAGAGTATGGGGTATGGCAGAGTATTGCGCAGGGAGGGATGGCAGAGTATGGGGTATGGCAGAGTATTGCGCAGGGAGGGATGGCAGAGTATTGATGGTACTGCAGAGTATTGCGCAGGGAGGGATGGCAGAGTATGGGGTATTGCAGAGTATTGATGGTACTGCAGAGTATTGCGCAGGGAGGGATGGCAGAGTATGGGGTATTGCAGAGTATTGATGGTACTGCAGAGTATTGCGCAGGGAGGGATGGCTGGATCTGTGACTGCAGTTGTCACAGATCCAGCCCACAGCAGCTGCTGACACCCCGCGCTCCCCCCCCTCCTCTCCTCTCCTCTCGCACTGTACCGAACGGTACAGAGAGGAGAGGGAGGAACCGGCGTCATCAAATGACGCCGGTTTGTTTACAAGTGATCGCTCCGTCATTTGATGGAGCGATCACGTGGTAAACAGCCGCGATTCGCGGCAATTTACCGTGATCCGTGATGCGCCGGGTCTTCTAGACCCGGCGAGCACGGACACTTCCGCGAGCGCGCCCCAGGGGACGCGCAAACGCGGAAGTGCACGAGGACGTCCCAGGGACGTCCTGTCACAGTAACTCGACCGCGCTGTAGCAGTATTTTTGCTATAGCGCGGTCAGCAAGAGGTTAATGGTGACAAGGTCTGGACAATGCCAGAAAAGTAAAGTTAATGGAAATGTTCATAAAGAAAAAGTTCATAAATGAGAAATCCAGTGACTAGGAGAATAAACAAAGTCCAACGGTGATTTCTAAATAGGAGATCCACCACCACTTATGATAGGGGGCTTACCGGATAGATTGGACCCAGGAGGGCAAGTACCCACTAGGCCAATCAAGCTTGTAAATACGATACACTTTATAGGATATACCACAGATGTCTCAAAACCAGGAATCATTGATAAGACCTCAGGCAAGGAAATCCAGGGGTTTACACCAGGTGATGGTTTACAGCAAATCCCAGAGACGGCACATCAGATATCCCAATGCAAAAGAAAAAATTGGAGTGCACATAGCATAATTCCGTATAAATAACACGAAATGTATTAAAAGAAAGAAACTCACATATTGCAGTGAAGTGCGCGGTACCTGGGCACGCACGCTCCTTTTTGGAATCTGTTCCGCTATCTGCTGCTGACATTGGAACCTTTATGAGATCCTGCTGACCCATATTAACAACAAGCTATCATTGACCTTATTTTAATTAATTTGGTCAACACCGTTTGGTAAGGAGCCATCTATCTTTATCTCTGGTGACCTATTGGTGAAGGTGGATCACTTTCTTTTTGCACACTGGATTTGGAAGATATATGAGCACGTTGCACATTGCACTTTACCTATTCATTTGGGACTGTATATTTGCATCAATTTGCACATGGACTTCTTTCAGTCATCAGACTGTGTATTATAATTTGTTATTTATATTTATTTTTAATTTATATTGTTTGGTTTAATTGTACACATGGACACCATTTAATCATCAGCTGGTTCTATTAGATTATTAGCACTAAGTTCTGTGTATGCAGTTTGGCTGCAATTCACTGTATTCTTTATTGTATAATCTAACACATAATTTTTTACTTAGCGCCCCTCACGGTCTTACAAGCAAATTTTTGTGGGGAAAAAATACACTTTTTTGAATGAAAAAATAAGACAACAGTAAATTTAACCCAATTTTTTTTATATTGTGAAAGATAATGTTATGCCAAGATAATTGATACTCAATATGTCATGCTTCAAAATTGTGCTCACTCGTGAAACGGCGACAAACTTTGACCCTCAAAAGGACCTCAGATCTCACATTTACATTTAAATGCAATAAAAATAAATAAATAAATGTCTTCAAAAATAAAATCACGTTTAGGAACATTGGGAATAAGTGACGTCTCACATCACTTCCGTCATCCAATGTTATGGAGCTAAGCAGGGGGCCATCTTCCCCTCATTTAGCTCCATGTCTCAGAGGGGAGAGGACCCAATCGCCTTGGCCACTACAGATGGCTCCGAATAGCGGCAAATACGACCAGAGCGTGGCGGGAGGGGGCCCCTCTCCCTCTCCCACCCCTGATAAAAGCGATCTTGCGGCAAATTTGCTGCAGGGACCACTTTGAGCAGAAAGAGGACTACCCGCCATTTAAGAATATACTAGAGTTATGGCAGCTATTTGCTGCCATAAACCCGCTATTCTACGTCAAAATACTATCATAAAACGATGGTGGGCAGTCCGGAAGTAGTTAACTGCCATTTGCGCGGTTATGCGATTCTGTACCCAATAAAAATGTATATCCTTTTTTTAAATAGAGCTTTCCTTTGGTAGTATTTGATCTGTGCATTTTTTTTTGCGCTATAAACAAAAAAAGACCAACAATTTGGAAAAAAATATATATTTTTTACTTTCTGCAATAAAGCACATCCAATAAATAAAATTAAAACCTCTAATTTCTTCATCAGTTTAGGCCAATTTGTATTCCTCTACATATTTTTGGTACAAAAAATCAAATAAGTGTATATTGATTGGTTTGCGCAAAAGTTATAGCATCTACACACTATGGGATAGATTTATGTTCTTTTTAATTTTTTTAAATATTTTACTAGTAATGGCGGCAATCAGCGATTTTTAGCAGGGCTGCGACATTGCGGCGGACAAATCAGACACTAAGTGACACTTTTTGGGAACTAGCGACACCAATACACTGATAAGTGCTAAAAAAAATGCACCTACACTGTATAAATTACACTGACAGGGAAGGGGTTAACACCAGGGGCAATAAAAGGGTTAACTGTGTTCCCTGGGTGTGCTTTTTTACTGTGGGTTGGTGGACTCACTCAAGGAAGAGACACATCTGTGTTTCTAATTAGCAGGAATCACGCATGTCTCTATTCATGTCTGACAGAATGGCGGTCTGCAGACCGCCGTACTGTCATTCCCCCACAGGGCAGCCATCAGAAATGTTGGGGCCCCTTACATAGCTTTAAGACTGGGCACCCTGGGCCTGACCACCAACATTCTCAAGGGTCCACCCACTGGCCGTGCCACCAAATCCGCTGTGAATTATTTTTTGGGGGTGGCTTTTTATTTTCTGTTTTCCCCTGGCCATCTGGTCAGTAACAGACCTCTTGTATTAGAGTCCCCCCCTCTCTGGATTAAGGAGCAACAGAGACACCTTCCAACAGAGACACCCCAGTCTGAGGGGCAGGGATGTACTAGCAGATTTAGGTAAACTAAACACATTCTAGCCATTCTCCAGCTCACACTTTATAATCAGTTACAGCAAACTTGTTTTTTCCTTTAGGAATAAAGGTGTTTTATGAATAAATGGAAACCTCTGCCAGTATTAGATGGTTTGTCTCCAAGACAGCTCAGTCTTTTGAAAAACAACAAACTTACTAGCAGGATCACCAGGTGAAAATAAAAGAAAGAAAACCTAAAAAAAAAACGAATGCACCCACTGCAATTAACAATTAGTAAGCTGTAATATAATATATGTTTGCTTTGGGTTTTAATACCACTTTAAGTGGATTAAGTTAATAAATGTCATGCTGTTATACTATTATACATCACATCTATGGGTAGATGATGGGAGTTTAATAAACAAACTGGGGTAAAGTTAATTACAGGAGAGGGAGAGAGCGAGGGGGAGAGAAGGAGAGGGGGGCAGGTGGAGGGGGAGGGAGAGAGAGGGGAAGGAAGAGAGAGAAGGAGGTGTGGGGGGAGATAAGGGGGGAGAAAGTAAAAGGGGAGAGAAGGGGGAGGTAGAGAGGGCAGGGAGAGAGAGGGTGGCAGGGAGAGAAGGAGGGGAGATAAGGAGGGGGCAGAGAGAGAGGGGGGAGAGAAGGAGGTGGGGGGGATAAGTGGGAAGCGAGGGGGTGAGAAAGGGGGAAGGAAGAGAGCAAAGGGGAGAGAAGGAGGGGGAGGTGGAGGGGGCAGGGAGAGAGAGAGGGGGAGAGAAGGAGGGGGAGCAAGAGAGAGGGGCAGGGAGAGTGGGAGGTTGAGAAGGAGGGGGAGATAAGGAGGGGGAGAGAGCAAGGGGGAGTGAAAGGGGGCAGGGAGAGAGCGAGGGGAGGTGGAGGGGCAGGGAGAGAGAGATAGGGGGAGATAAGGAGGGGGAAAGGAGGAGGGTCTGGTCACAGTGCTCACTTACATGAATGGTCCCCGGGGGCTCTCAGTCAGTGACTTCTCTCAATGTGGCTATTGGCTTGTTTAATATTCCTGCCCCCACATGCCCTTCACAGGTGCAGCATCACACAGGCAGGGAGAGAGGGGCAGGAGAAGGGGTGTGTGTGAAGCTCAGGCATGCTGGAGGGGAGGATGGAGCATTGTGGGGATGGAAGTGGTTAAACAATTGTAGTATCAGGCTGCAACATAACAAAATTGAAAAAAGTGATTGAAGTCTGAATACTTTCTGAATGCACTGTAACTGGTACAACTTCTGAGATACATTAAGGGAGCAGTTTACCACAGAAAAAAATGCCTCATCTCATGCCTGGGTAATCTTTAAGAAATTCAGATAGTAACATTGTAACGGTCACCACCGTTTACGATTTCCATTCCATCAACCACAACAGCTTATCTGACACTCCAACCATCCAACAGACATGATCTATTCCATTCCCCAGAATAACCGAGACTCACACAGCTCTGGTACTGGTTTCAAAATGAATGAATGAACACTTTTAATGGTTCCTTAGCTTTCTTATATACAGTACAAATATGTTACAGTAATCAATGGAACAAAGACACACTCCACCCACACATCACAAAATGGGGCTTCAATCACATTCTTTTAGATAATGACATTCAGAGGAGTTAATTATCCCCCAGACATTCTGTCTCCGACAAGATCCCCTCACCTGTTACACAAAACACATTCCTTTACTAAACATAATTGACATGCTAATTCCCTACTCCTGAAAGGAGACATCTGACCTTTCAGACTTAATTAGTACAATGGACACAGAACAGTATTAGCATCACACAATGGAATGTCTTAAGAGCAGACCTACTTAGCACAACAGAATGCAATCACAGATTTCATCACTACAGTAGCAGACTTAGTTAGCATCTCAACAGTCTAGGTTAAACATTAAAGTAGACACTCTTATTGACCGGTTGGGGGTCAGCATTAACCAAACTGTAATATTCCAAGATATCCTGCAAAACATGAATTATCATTTATCAGTCACCCTATGCCCAAAAGGGGCACAGGGTGACCCTAGACCCAAGAGTCATTAGTGACGCTGGCACAGGAGTACCCCACATCCATCAAAGGTCTCTGGGTGTCACGGGCCATTCCGTTACAAACATATTATAAGATTAAGCGATAAAACTTTTAGAGCTGTTAGCAGACTGAATTAAATTAAACCATGGTGGGAGAACCCACCCACATGCCCCTGTGCTCCTACTGCATGTCTTAAATTTATGTAGTAATAATGCATGTTTGGAGGTAAAGAAAGACTCATAGGCCCGGATTCACGTACAGCGGCGTATAGTTATGCCGGCGTAGCGTATCGAATATACGCTAGCCGCGAGCACAGTATTCACAAAGCACTTGCTCCCAACGTTGCGCCGGCGTAACGTAAATTCGTTGGCGTAAGCCGGCCTAATTCAAAGTAGGTGGAAGTGGGAGTGATCCATTTAAATGAAGCGTGACACCATGCAAATTATGTGCCGAACAAATGGCGCCGGGCGCAAGTACGTTCGTGAATCGGCGTATCTCACTCATTTGCACATTCGAATCCTAAATCAATGGGAGCGCCCCTTGCGGCCAGCGTAAATATGCGCCCACGATACGACGGCGTAGGAAACTTACGTCGGCCGTAGGAAGCCTATTTTCAGGCGTATCTAGTTCTGTGGGCACGGTGCACAGATACGACCACGCACATTTACACTTACGCGGCGTATCACGATATACGTCGGTGTAAGTGCTCCGTGAATCCGGGCCATAAAGTTCTCACACTGTGATCTCCCAAGAGAGTGTTTGGGCGGCAGCTGACCTGATTTGTCTTAATCCTCCCCTCTCTTTTCGAATCAACTTGCTGACTTTGAAACACAGCCGTGCACTAGCTGAGGACTGGGACGCGGATGTTTTTGGCTTGTTCTGAATTACTTGGCAGCTGTACTCTTTTCGGAATATATTCCCCTCTGCTTCATCATATCTAGAGCTTTCTCCCCGTACTTGGCGGCTGTACTCTCTCCGTGTTATATTCCCCTCTGCCTCACTAAATTTAGAGCTGGTTCCCATTGTAGAGTTTTTATCAGAGTTGTCATTTGCCGCATTTGAGATACCTTTGAAGCTTCTGGACAAGAGCTTGCCAAGCACCCCCCTGTGCCTGGCGGTGCTTTCCTGTGGCTGGCTCCTGCGTATGGTTGGGTCTCCTCTTCTGTTTACCTCTGCTAGAGGCGCTTTGTGAATCGGAGGCACTCGGCGGTTCTCTGGGACTCAACAGGAGTGAATGGTGCTTGAGGAGCATTCCAGCAAGCCCTGGGAAACATTGGAGAGGCTCGAGGAAAGACGCAATAATATCTTTGTATTCGGCGGTGACGGGAGCCGTGAATGGCTTTGGCTTGCTGCAATCGACAAAACTCATCAGATCTCTGCAAAACTCATCAGAACTCGGCAGAAATTGGTAGAATGTGTGAGGAACCGATAAAAGAAAAAAAAAGGTACAGGTGATTTTTTTCCCCATTTTTTTTAACAAGTTAAAATCTGCTGAAAACTGAGCTGCAGCAGAATAATTGCAAAGTAATTTTTATACAATTAAGAAAGGAAGAAACAATTAAGTGAGAGGGGAGAAGGAGAAAAGGGAGAAGTAGGGGGCTTTAAATGCTGTAGCCCCTACGCAAGATGCTGGCAGATTTTCTCAGCAAACACAAAGTAATAAATCAGTGAAAGAGAAGGCTAAAGAAGCTGCTGCTGCTAAACTTGTACAATTTGCACTAAAGATGGTTAAAATGAAGTGTCTCAGCAAGAAGCCAGTGAGGAATTGGAAGACACTTGCATTGGAATAGATACAACAGCTCTACATAAATATTCAGATAAAATTATATGTGAAGTGGAATAAATGGATAGGAGTGCGAGACAGCACACTGAAAAACAGCTAAATGTCATGCTTTAACAACACCATTAACGCCATCAGAACCTACATTTCTAGATGTGTTAAGCAGTGCAACCATGTCAGAATTCTTTATACAATTTAAACGGGCAAGTGCAAGGACTTAAAGAAGAATTTACTTTTCTTCATTAAAGCGGGGGTTCACCCTATCGACGGGAAAACAATTGTTTTTTTTTTTTTTACCTTAAAATCAGGCATTGTAGCGCGAGCTACAGTATGCCTGTCCCGAATTTTTTCCCCCCATACTCACCTTGTAGTCGTCCATCGAAGATACCGGGGAATGGGCGTGCCTCTGGAGACGGAGGATGATTGACGGCCGGCTCTGGCGCGTCACGCTTCTCCGGAAATAGCCGAAATAGGCTTGGTCTTCACGACGCATGCGCATAGCCTGTGCGCAGGCGCCGTGAAGAGCCGAGACCTACTCCGGCTGTCTTCGGGGAGAGTGACGTGCCAGGGCCGGCCGTCAATCATCCTCCCTCTCCATAGGCACGCCCATTCCCCGCGGGAGCCGAAATCTACGATGGACGACTACAAGGTGAGTACGGGGTTAAAAAAATCGGGACAGGCATACTGTAGCTCGCGCTACAATGCCTGTCTCGATGGTAAAATCATGGGATTGTGGGTGAACTACCGCTTTAAGATGTACAGAAGATAAGGGAAAGAACATGTGCTTTGGAGGGTTGTGCGAAAGAATTAGAGGCCCCTCACAGCCACTGGGTATGGATATTAATCCTCCTGGCGGTATCCCCGAGCGTGACTCAGGGTTGATTTTTTCTACCAAAATCGGTAACCCCGAGTCACGCTCGGGGTAGATATGCAGAGCCTGCAGCGTGCGCTGGCTTACCTTCTCCTGGATCCAGCGATGTCACCACGCTGTGTGAGCAAGCGGGACCTCGCTCGATTCACACAGCGTCCTCCTGTGCCGCCGATCTCCGTTCCCTGCGACGTTACGACGCACGGGAGCGGAGATCGGCGCCAAATTCAAAAAAGTAAACAAACACTATACATACAGTATACTGTAATCTTATAGATTACAGTACTGTATGTAAAAAAACACACCCCCTTGTCCCTAGTGGTCTGCCCAGTGTCCTACATGTCATTTTATATAATAAAAACCTTTCTTTCTGCCTGAAAACTGTAGATTGTCCATAGCAACCAAAAGTGTCTTTTTATGTCAAAAATGGTTTTAGATCAGATAGAAAACAGCGATAATAAATTATAATCACTTGCAGAATTGTGCGATAGCGATTTGCGGGGAAATTCGTCATAAAAAAAAAATAATGACAGCAACAATTCTGTTTTTAAAAAAATTTCATACCCGGGATGCCTATTAGATTCTTGTTTGGTCAGATTTAAGTGAGTTATTCCTAAAAATCACAGGCCTACAGTATAAAACACCAAATTTCCTTGCAAATAATTGTACCGCTTTCAGCATGTTTTTTCAGAAAGAATCATACCGCCAGGGAGGTTAAAGAAGCAATGAAAAAAATCAGACACTAAAGATCGCAAGTTGGAAGATCTTGAAAACCGCCTCCGCCGTAATAATATTAGGCTTGTAGGCCTCCCAGAGCATTTTGAGGGTGCAAACCCTACAGAATTTGTGGAATCATGGTTATGGGAGACGACTGGGGAAAAAACATCTTTCTATGTTCTTTTCGGTTGAAAGAGCACACCGCGTACCTAGTAGGCATTTACTAGCAGGAGCCCCCCCACAGCCATTTCTAATGCAACTACTCAATCAACGAGATAGAGATTTTATTCTCAGAAGAGTCTGAATATTGAAGGAAATTCTCTTTAACCACTTGCCCACCGGGCTAATTTTGGCACTTCTCTCCTTCATGTAAAAATCACAATTTTTTTGCTAGAAAATTAATCAGAACCCCCAAACATTATATATTTTTTTAGCAGACACCCTAGGGAACAAAATGGCAGTCATTGCAACTGTTTTCTCGCACTGTATTTGCGCAATAATTTTTCAAATGCCTTTTTTTGGGAAAAAAAACGGTTTCATGAATTAAAAAATAACAAAACAGTAAAGTTAGCCCAATTTTGGTATAATGTGAAAGATTATGTTACGCCGAGTAAATAGATACCTAACATGTCACGCTTTAAAATTGCGCACATTCATGGAATGGCGCCAAACTTCGGTTCTTAAAAATCTCCATAGGTGACGCTTTAACATTTTTTACAGGTTACTATTTTCGAGTTTCAGAATAGGTCTAGTGCTAGAATTGTTGCACACGCTCTAACGCACGCAACAATACCTCACATATGGGGTTTGAACTGTGTTTACATATGTGGGCGGGACCTGCATGCGTGTTCGCTTCTGCGCGTGATATAACGGGGACAGGGGCGTTTTGAAAATAATTTTTTTTTATTTTGTTTTTATTTTACTTAATTTTTTTTATTTTTACACTTTTTAATTATTTTTGTTGTATAGTTCTCAATATTTGTTTCTAACTACCACAGAAAATGCACTATGCGTATATTGTGATGCTTTAATATATGGGACCCTTCGGAAGATGGCTATTGAGGGGGATGAATTTTTTTTAGGGGTCTATCTGAGTTTTGTACAAGTTTTGGGGTGTTTTTTTTGTTTGTTTTGTTTTTTACGCTCACCAGAGAGTTAAAATAAATCTTGAAATCTTTTTCTCACAAAGAACCTTTTGAAACATTGACCTGACAATATTATTAAAATGGATATTGGATGGGACTATTTTCCATCGTATATCCTCTAATTGTAGGGATTACTTGACTCAGGGTTATGGTTCTAAAACTTGATAATATAGAAATATGTCAACTTAAATGCAAGTTTTGGTATCTTAGAATGTTAGAGGGTTTAGTAAAACCCAGTAAAGAGACAAGCAATATTTACTACATTGAAACATTTTTCTCTGTCTATTATCTGCTATATTGATAGCAAATGATGTTGATTTCTCCTGCAGACAGGTACAAAAGGACGTTAAAGGTTGCTATATTTTTTTATATTGCACAATGTATAGAAAATTATATGTATTAGCTAATGTACTGTGTATATATATATATATATATATATATATATATATATATATATATATATATATATATATATATATATATATATATATATATACCACTCCCATATACCTCAGAAGTACTTAAAGAACTACAAAATTTTACCTCTGATAAAACTGATGTCCTTTGGTTAATAGTAGGAGATTTTAATAACTACCTTAATCCTTCTTTGGTTACATTTGGTTTGTCTATGGCCCCAGTGACTTCTGTATCCACTTCCTTTGCTAGTTCTATTTGGGAGATTGGCCTTATGGGTGTCTGGAGAATGCTACATCCTAATGATAGAGTGTTTTCTTGTTTCTCTAGCACCCATGGGAACTTATTTAGAATAGACTTGGCATTAGTCACCTCTATGATGCTACCCATGATATCTGAAGAGATGAATGCAGCTAGAGGATTATCGGATCATTCCCCATTGGTTCTTAAGTTAGTTCTAAATTCAACACAGATTTGTACTTTATGGAAAGTTAATCCTTATTGGTTTGACCTTTTTCCTTCAAAACAGTGCTTAACATCTTGGCTTATAGTATTGTTAACAAGCCGTCGGTATCTTTACAGATCTACTGGGATTCCTTAAAAGCCTATATGAAAGGTTTATTTATCTCTCAAATTTCAAAGATAAAAAAAGATCTAGGGCTTGGGAATGCTCAATGACCAAAGATGTCTTGAAGACCGAACTTCAATATACAGCAAATCCTACCACAGAAACACAACAGAAGTGGATACAAAAACAACAGACATATGCTGATATCTCTCGTAAAAAAGCAGAGTAGAAACGTTTTTTTCTTCAGCAACCTTGTTTTGAGGATGGGGAAAATAAGGGCCATCTTTTAGCAGCAATAGTAAATGCTCAGAAACTAGTTTGCCAAATAATAAAGTTTCAGGTGCAGAGGGGTTACCATGGGAAGTTTAAAAGTTTTATGATGCTGAGTTACTGCCTGAATTATTGGAGGTATTTAATACAGCATTGGAATGTGGTTATCTCCCACCCTCTATGGGGGATAGAATCTTGCGCCAAAAATAATAATTTAAATTAAACTTAATAATTGAAAATTAAAAAATATATAAAAGCTGAGCTGCTCTCTAGAAATTACAGTGAAGTGTAACCATACAATTGAGTGAAAAAAAGAGGCACTAGCGCATAAACCATCTATGTGTGAACAAATGGATAAGATAACAATAACAAAAATTTGTTTAAGTGATGAGTGGATTGCAGGAATGTACTAAACTATTCAAACAGTGTAATAATTTCCATTTAAAGTGCCAACCCCTACATGGGGGGAAAATAAATAAATGAATAAATAAATAATTAATTAATGTGCAAAAAAAATCCATAGATTGAAGTAGATGAAAATTTAAATGCTTGAAGGATGATTTAACTTCATTAATAAAGATTTCCACCTCCACCAGAACAAGGTAAATCACCACATAGGTGCTCATGGATGGCACCTTACCGCAAGCTGTTGACCACTTTAATTAAAAAGAAGTCAAATAAGGCATAAGGTAAACCAAATCAGATTCCAGGCTAGATTCTTGATGTCTTGGTACCGCCACACTCCACACCACATGAAGTATTCAAAAAGAAGAAGAAATCGCCATAGAATAATACCATTTATTTAAAAAAATGTAAGAACAAACAGCGCCAAATGGCCTCTTACGTGAAAAGTGCCTTGCCCCGGCACTGAGGTTGAAGGCGTTGGATGTGAATGGAGAGAGACGGTCCCACGCTTGCAATGAAAGCCTGCAGAGCCGTATGCAGCGTGCGTTCCAGCTCTCAAGGAAGGAGAGCCAGCAGGACCAGGAAGTACGTAAGTCGTGCGTGACCAGTGCGCCTCGACGTACGTTTCGTGATTGCCACGTCGTCAGGAAGTGTCACTGGTCACGCACTGAGCCCATATTATAGGCCCATCAATCAACTTAAGTGGGAGGGATTAAGAGATGCTGCAACCTCGGTCCCGGATCAAGCAACCATAGAAAAACATACAAACATGGTAACAATAGATCAAATTCTGCAGAGAATTTTAAAAAACACAGTAGCGAGTGTTTTTTTAAAATTCTCTGCAGAATTTGGTCTATTGTTACCATGTTTGTATGTTTTTCTATGGTTGCTTGATCCGGGCATCTCTGCCGCACTGGTCACGCACGACTTACGTACTTCCTGGTCCTGCTGGCTCTCCTTCCTTGAGAGCTGGAACGCACGCTGCATACGGCTCTGCAGGCTTTCATTGCAAGCGTGGGACCGTCTCTCTCCATTTACATTTTTTTAAATAAATGGTATTATTCTATGGCGATTTCTTGTTCTTTTTGAATACTTCATATGGTGTGGAGTGTGGCGGTATCAAGACATCAAGAATCTAGCCTGGAATCTGATTTGGTTTACCTTATGCCTTATTTGACTTCTTTTTAATTAAAGTGGTCAACAGCTTGCGGTAAGGTGCCATCCATGAGCACTTATGTGGTGATTTACCTTGTTCTGGTGGAGGTGGAAATCTTTATTAATGAAGTTAAATCATCCTTCAAGCATTTAAATTTGTATCTACTTCAATCTATGGATTTTTTTTTGCACATTAATTAATTATTTATTTATTCATTTATTTATTTTCCCCCATGTAGGGGTTGGCACTTTAAATGGAAATTATTTCACTGTTTGACTAGTTTAGTAAATTCCTGCAATCCACTCATCACTTAAACAAATTTTTGGTATTGTTATCTTATCCATTTGTTCACATATAGATGGTTTATGCGCTAGTGCCTCTTTTTTCCCCACCCTCTATGAGTGAAGCAATTATTATAGTTTTGTTAAAACCTCAGATGTAAAGCTATTGGCAAAAGTGTTAGCCATTAGACTAGCGAAAGTAATATCTAAAATAGTACATATAGATCAAACTGGTTTCATCCCAAATAGATCTACTGCGATAAATATTAGACGCTTTGGGCCAGATTCATGTAGAATTACGGCGGCGTAACGTATCCGTTTATGTTACACCGCCGCAAGTTTTCAGCGCAAGTGCTTGATTCACAAAGCACTTGCGTGTAAACTTGCGGCAGCGTAAAGCCGTCCGGCGCAAGCCTGCCTAATTTAAATGGGGAGTGTACCATTTAAATTAGGCGCGTTCCTGCGCCGAACGTACTGCGCATGCTCCATTTTGAAATTTACCGCTGTGCTTTGCGCGAAATGACGTCGCCCCGACGTAATGTTTTGAACGGCGACGTGCGTAACGTACTTTCGTATTCCCGAACGTCTTACGAAAAAAAAAAATTAAAATTCGACGCGGGAACGACGGCCATACTTTAACATGGATGGTCTAATTTTACACCATTTAAATAGCACTCTTAACTTTACGACGGGAAAAGCCGACTAGCGACGACGTAAGAGAATGCGACAAACGCGCGTACCTTCGTGGATCGCCGTAAACAGCTAATTTGCATACCCGACGCAGGAAAACGACGCAAACTCCACCCAGCGGCCGCCGGAGAATTACACCTACGATCCGAAGGCGTACGAAGCAGTACGCCTGTCGGATCTATGCCAAAAGCCGTCGTATCTTGGTTTGAAGATTCCAAATCAAGATACGACGCGGCAAATTTGAAAATACGCCGGGATATCAGTAGATACGCCGGCATATTTCTGCTGTGAATCTGGCCCTTATTTCTTAACCTGCAGGTTCTGTCTGAAAATTTGGGCAATAGAGCTATATTGTCGTTTTATGCAGCAAAAGCTTTTGATAGCATAGAATGGGATATTTTGTGGCATTGTCTGGAAAAGTTTGGTTTTGGACCACAGTTTATAGGCTGTGTACAACTCCTTTACACTGTCCCGGTGGCACGGGTACAGGTAAATGGACATGTATCAGAGCCTTTTTCACTGCAACGAGGAACAGGACAGGGATGTCCATTGTCACCTTTACTTTTTGCTCTGGCTCTTGAACCTCTCGATCAAGTATTATTGGGTTTCGTAGACCTCTGGGAGAGGATAAGATTGCTTTATATGCTAATTCGGGATGGGTGAACGGTTCGGCCCGAGCATAAGTTCCGGCCGAACTTTGGTTGTTCGTATGTTCGGCGAACAATGTGCAGAGTTCGGGGCAAATTTGAAAGCCGCAGAACCCCGTTAAAGTCTGTGGGACACGAACATGAAAAACCAAAAGTGATAATTTTAAAGTCTTATATGCAAGTTATTGCCATAAAAAGTGTTTGGGGACCCGGCTCCTGCCTCAGGGGACATGTATCAATGCAAAAAAAGTTTAAAAAAGGCAGTTTTTTTGGGGAGCAGTGATTTTAATAATGCTTAAAGTGAAACAATAAAAATTAAATATTCTTTTAAATTTCATGCCTGGGGGGTGTCTATAGTATGCCTGTAAAGTGGCAAATTGTTCCCGTGTTTAGAACATTACCACAGCAAAACCACAGCAAAATGACATTTTAGAAGAAAAGTGATTTAAAAATGATCGTGGCTGTAATGAATTGTCGGGTTTTGGCAATATACATAAAACTCATTGAAAAAAACAGCATGTGTTCCCCCCAGTCCATTACCAGGCCCTTTGGGTCTGGTATTAATATTAAGGGGAACCTGGAACCAAAAATTAAAAAATTGCGTGGGGGTCCCCCAAAATCCATACCAGGCCCTTCAGCTCTGGTATGAATATTAAGGGGAACCCTGCGCCAAATTAAACATTTTTTTTTTAAAACAATGGCGTAGGGTCCCCCCCAAATCCATACAAGACACTTCTGGTCCCGCATTTTATTTAATACATAAAATTTTGACTACTATTCAACAAGATACTCACTATGAGTGATATACACAGTATGGCCTGGATTCACAGACATCAGCGCATTTTTAGGCAGGCGTAGCGCATCTCATATGCGCTACGCCAACGTAAAGCAGAGAGTCAAGCACCAAATTCACAATGCAAATGCTCCCAACATTGCGCCGGCGTAACGTAAATTTGTCGGCGTAAGCCCGCCTAATTCAAAGTAGGTTGAAGGTGGGCATGATCCATTTAAATGAAGCGTGACCCCATGCAAATGATGGGCCGAACGAACGGCGCATGCGTCGAATCACTGCCTACGACGTGAACGTAACCTACGCCCATCCCTATTCACGTACTACTACGTAAACGACGTAAACTACGACGGCTGTTCCCTGGTCCATACCTTAACATGACTTACCCCTGCTTTATGAGGCTTAACTTTACGACAGACGTACAACTTACGTAAACCGCGTATATGAATGCGCCGGGCGCAAGTACGTTTGTGAATCGGCGTATCTCCCTTATTTGCATTTTCGATTTGTAAATCAATGGAAGCGCCCCTTGCGGCCAGCGTAAATATGCGCCCACGATACAATGGCGTAGGAAACTTACGTCGGTCGTAGGAAGCCTATTTTCAGGCGTATCTAGTTCTGTGGGCATGGGCGCATAGATACGACGGGGCACATTTACACTTACGCGGCGTATCTCGAGATACATCGCGTAAGTGATACGTGAATCCGGGCTTATATGTCCATATGGAATAATCTGCTATTACTAAGGTAGCGAAGCTTGAAAACTTTGATCTATGGAAAAGGCTGGTATTCTGCTTCTTTCTCAACTTTTTAATAAAGGGGTTTTGCAACCATTTGATAAACTGGCAGAGAAATATAATTTGCCTAATATCTATATATATATATATATATATATATATATATATATATATATATATATATATATATATATATATATATATATATATATATACAGGTCATTCTCAAAAAATTAGCATATTGTGATAAAGTTCATTATTTTCTGTAATGTACTGATAAACATTAGACTTTCATATATTTTAGATTCATTACACACAACTGAAGTAGTTCAAGCCTTTTATTGTTTTAATATTGATGATTTTGGCATACAGCTCATGAAAACCCAAAATTCCTATCTCAAAAAATTAGCATATTTTATCCAACCAATAAAAGAAAAGTGTTTTTAATAAAAAAAAAAAGTCAACCTTTAAATAATTATGTTCAGTTATGCACTCAATACTTGGTCGGGAATCCTTTTGCAGAAATGACTGCTTCAATGCGGCGTGGCATGGAGGCAATCAGCCTGTGGCACTGCTGAGGTGTTATGGAGGCCCAGGATGCTTCAGTAGCGGCCTTAAGCTCATCCAGAGTGTTGGGTCTTGCGTCTCTCAACTTTCTCTTTCCAATATCCCACAGATTCTCTATGGGGTTCAGGTCAGGAGAGTTGGCAGGCCAATTGAGCACAGTAATACCATGGTCAGTAAACCATTTACCAGTGGTTTTGTCACTGTGAGCAGGTGCCAGGTCGTGCTGAAAAATGAAATCTTCATCTCCATAAAGCTTTTCAGCAGATGGAAGCATGAAGTGCTCCAAAATCTCCTGATAGCTAGCTGCATTCACCCTGCCCTTGATAAAACACAGTGGACCAACACCAGCAGCTGACATGGCACCCCAGACCATCACTGACTGTGGGTACTTGACACTGGACTTCAGGCATTTTGGCATTTCCCTCTCCCCAGTCTTCCTCCAGACTCTGGCACCTTGATTACCGAATGACATGCAAAATTTGCTTTCATCCGAAAAAAAGTACTTTGGACCACTGAGCAACAGTCCAGTGTTGCTTCTCTGTAGCCCAGGTCAGGTGCTTCTGCCGCTGTTTCTGGTTCAAAAGTGGCTTGACCTGGGGAATGCGGCACCTGTAGCCCATTTCCTGCACACGCCTGTACACGGTGGCTCTCGATGTTTCTACTCCAGACTCAGTCCACTGCTTCCGCAGGTCCCCCAAGGTCTGGAATCTGCCCTTCTCCACAATCTTCCTCAGGGTCCGGTCACCTCTTCTCGTTGTGCAGCGTTTTCTGCCACACTTTTTCCTTCCCACAGACTGAGGTGCCTTGATACAGCACTCTGGGAACAGCCTATTCATCCAGAAATTTCTTTCTGTGTCTTACCCTCTTGCTTGAGGGTGTCAATGATGGCCTTCTGGACAGCAGTCAGGTCGGCAGTCTTACCCATGATTGAGGTTTGGAGTAATGAAACAGGCTGGGAGTTTTTAAAAGCCTCAGGAATCTTTTGCAGGTGTTTAGAGTTAATTAGTTGATTCAGATGATTAGGTTAAGAGCTCGTTTAGAGAACCTTTTCATGATATGCTAATTTTTTGAGATAGGAATTTGGGGTTTTCATGAGCTGTATGCCAAAATCATCAATATTAAAACAATAAAAGGCTTGAACTACTTCAGTTGTGTGTAATGAATCTAAAATATATGAAAGTCTAATGTTTATCAGTACATTACAGAAAATAATGAACTTTATCACAATATGCTAATTTTTTGAGAATGACCTGTATATATATATATATATATATTTACAGCTATGGCATGCTTTGCAGTGCCAAGCAAGAACCTTTTCATTAAAATATAACCCTTCATTAATTCTAGCAATGGCAGTAACTGTAAGGCCGCGTACACACGACCGGTCAAAACCGATGAGAATGGACCGAAGTTCAGTTTCATCGGTCCAAACCGACTGTGTGTACGGCCCATCGGTCTTTTGTTCTTCGGACCAAAATTTTAAATCTTGCTTTAAAATCGAACCGATGGACGGCTGACCATCGGTCCAAACCGATGGTTAGTACACAAAAGCATCGGTTCAAAACCCGCGCATGCTTGGAAGCATTGACCTTCGTTTTTTCAGCACGTCGTGTGTTTTACGTCACAGTGTTCTGACCCGCTCGGATTTTGAACCGACGGTGTGTACACACATCAGACCATCAGGCCACTTCAGCGGTGGACCGATGAAAACGGTCCGTCGGATCATTCTCATCGGATGAACCGGTCATGTGTACAGGGCCTGAGACGTCCTAAACGGGGACTTATAGGGGGTATACATTCTTCTCTACAAATGATAGATAACTTTGCACAGTGGAGTAAAGATTTGGAGACACTTAGTGACAAGGAGTGGAAACAAGCTCTGAAGAATTTATTCAGAGTATCCTCCTCACAGTGTTTGTTGACTATTTACCATTCATAGGGCCCACTATACTCATTTAAAGTTTTACTCATGGGGCAAAGCAACTACATCAAACTGTCCTAAAGGGACAATTATACATATGCTGTGGCAACATCCTAAATTACATCGCTATTAGGAAGGTGTTTTTGATACTTTAAACTCCCTGGGGGAGATTCAGATAGAGATACGACGGCGTATCTCCTGATACGCCCTTGTATCTCTGAGATCCGACTGTCGGATCTATGCGACTGATTCATAAGAATCAGTTACGCATAGATCTCCCTTAGATCCGACAGGTGTAAGTGACTTACACCGTCGGATCTTAGGCTGCAATCTCCCGCCGGCCGCTAGGTGGCGCTTCCATTTGTATACGCGACAAATATGCAAATGAGGAGATCCGCCGATTCAGAAACGAACGCCCGCCCGTCGTTTTTTTTTTACGTTGTTTGCGTTCGGCTTTTTCCGGCGGATAGTTACCCCTGCTATATGCGGCGTATCCAATGTTAAGTATGGCCGTCGTTACCGCGCCAAGTTTTGAGTTTTTACGTCGTTTGCATAAGTCGGTCGCGAATACGGATGGACGGAATGTACGTTCACGCCGAAACCAATGACGTCCTAGCGATGCGCGCCGGGAAAATTTGCGGATGGCGCATGCGCAGTTAAATCGGCGCAGGGACGCGCCTGATTTAAATACTACACTCCCCCTAGCTGCGGAATTTGAATTCCGTCGGGGGATTTACGATCCGCCGGCGCAAGTTTCGAGGTAAGTGCTTTCTGAATACTGCACTAGCCTCTCAAATTTGCGCCGGCAGATCGTAAATCAGATAGATTACGCGGATCTAAAGATCCGCTAATCTATCTGAATCTAGCCCCCTGTGTTCTAAACAGGTTCATCTTGATCCAAAATAGCATTGCTAGGGATTATACTGGAAGATATTCTCCCAGTTGAAATGCATGCGATGTGGTTGAGATCTATGTATATGGCCCGTGAACTTATATCCCAAAAATGGGTATCAAATTATCCGCCAATAATAGACCAATGGACTAAATCTAGTAATCCCAATTTAAGATGAGAGGAATTGGCATATAAACATAGGTGGAGTTAAAAAAAAATTGTTAAAATCTGGCATTGGTGGTTATTATCTAACCTATCTGAGCAGTCAGCTGAATATATCATTGATACTGAGGAAAGTTAATAATGAGATAGATTTTTGGAGGGGGATAATTGTATATGTATTTATGTATTGTTAAGAGGTAATAATTAAATGGAATAAGTATATAAACTAAAAAGCACCCTTGGATATGAATGAGTACCCAAAGTACCTGATATAAGCTGCAAAATAAAATTGCTATGTACCAACAGAGCAATATAGATTGAAAGAAAGAAAAATGCGCTAGAAATCAACTACTAGGATATATAACAAACTGGTAGACAAATATACGTATATGCATCATAAATGATAACATATGATGGGCCAGATCCACGTACCTTGGCGTATCTTTAAGCTGGCGTAGCGCATCTGATATGTGCTACGCCAACGTAACTTAGAGAGGCTCCTAGGGTATCCACAAAGAATTTGTAAGCCCGCGTAAGTCAAAGTTTCAGGTAGTGGGCGTGTTTTATTTAAATTAGCCGTGACCCCATGTAGATGCATGGCCGAACGAACTGCGCATGCGCCGTCTGTGGATGTAACCCAGTGCGCATGCTCCGAATCACGTCGGATAGAATTCCTAAGATATGCCGAACACTGCTTACGACATGAACGTAACTTACGCATAGCCCTATTCGCGCAGGACTTACGCAAACGACGTAAAATTCGACGCTGTTCCGACGTCCATACCTTAACATGACTTACCCCTGCTTTATGAGGGGTGAAGGTTACGCCGGTCGTACGCCTTACGTAAAAAGCGTATATTGATACGCCGGGTGCAAGTACGTTCGTGAATCGGCGTATCTAGCTCATTTGCATATTTGACGCGGAAATCTACGGAAGCGCCCCTAGCAGCCAGCGTAAATATGCACCATAGATACGACGGCATACTAAGACTTACGTCGGTCTGATCTAGCCCACATTCAGGCGTATCTTGCTTCGTGAATACGAAACAAAGATACAACGGCACATCCTAGAACTTACGCGGCGTATCAATAGATACGCCGCCGTAAGTTGTTTGTGGATCTGGCCCGATGATCCCATATGGTGCTCGTGCGGTCTATTAGGCATGTGGGGATAGCCTGAACTCAGATCTTTAGGATGATGTCTTATTGATAGAGATGTTGCTCATAGGGATGAATGGAGATCAAGAGAGAAAGAGCCTAATTGCGCAATGCCGTTTAAAACATTTATTGATTCCACAAAATAAAAAAGGTTACACTTACATTGCTGAATGCCTAATAGTCCTGACACCCGGCGTGTATAGCAGGCGATTGATTAAAAGGGTAATTGGCCCTGAAAAGGATAGTCCTAGTAGCGGCATCCTGGTGCACGATTCCCTGGTGGTTTCAATTGGGGCGGAAGTAGTACCTTGGCGTTTTGTCCAATCACAAGGCCATCATCAGGAAGTAGACTACTTCCTGAAAAATGGGCCCCCTTACTATCCGAACAGAGATGCAGGACTCATTCAAAGAGAAAAAGGGGGTGCAGATCAGGTCGACTGAAACAATTCAAACAATCCAAGAAAACGGATGAGAAACAATTTTAAATACAGGGATATACAATTTAAGCAAGACGGATCTTAATCAAAATGAACTAAACATACTCAATTTGGGGTTGAAATGTACACCGAAGAAAAGCTTAAACAAGTTTGAGGTCTACATTGATACACACAAATTCATTAGAAACTCTAAACATGAAAAAGTACTTTTTGAGCCAAACAGGTGGATTCTCACAAAAAGTCGCCCACACCATTGAGCGAATTGATAGTGGACTGAAAAAAAAAAAAATTTTCAACACTCAGAACCCAAGTAATCATTTTATTGAGGTCTTTAAAAGCCTGGTACTGAAGGATATCGAAGAGTTGACCCCGAACAAAAGAGTTAACCCTGAATATATCAAGGACGGCATTAGATCACTTGAAGAGAAGAAGGACATCATTGTGCGTCGTGCTGATAAGGGGGGGGGGGGTGTAGTGATGGACAAAGTTTTCTATACTCATCAGCTGAGTGAACTGCTGGAAGACCGTATGACCTACAAAAAACTTGGTTCTGACCCTAAAGATTCTAACAGTACCCAGTTGGATTTACTAGTAGAATGGGGTTTTTGTATAAATGCCCTGAACTCCAAAGAAAGGCAGTATCTGGTTCCCAGTGTGTGTAGAATTCCCATCATTTACACATTACCGAAAATACATAAGAATATCCATACTCCCCCAGCACGCCCGATTGTCAATGGCATAGGGTCAGTAACAGCTAGGTTAGGGGAGTATTTAGACAAATTTTTTGCAACCCTGTGTCAAAGTCATCAGGGCCTATCTGAAGGATACTTCGGAAATTGCTACGACTGCTGAACGAGATTCATCTGAGCACTACAACTGAATCATACTTAGTAACGGCTGATGTGTATTCACTATACACCATTATCCAGCATGAAGATGCGGCATTGGCGTTAAATTGGGCACTAAGCAGGAGGGAGGATATTCCTCACTCACAGAAGAGGTTTCTGGGGCAAGCGTTAGAATACTGCATGTTACACAACTACTTCTGGTGGAGTGGTCAATTTTTCTCACAACAGGTTGGCGTGGCTATGGGAGCCAAATATGCTCCCAGCCTCGCCAACCTGTTTATGGCAGAATGGGAAGACAGGCATGTTTTCAGCAAAAATCTTCCACAATTGAGGTTCTACCGCAGGTTTATAGATGATCTCCTGGTTATCTGGGAGGGGTCGCGTGAATCTGCTGTGGAATTTTTGGAGGATCTAAAATGAAATGTGAACAACATCAAATTGGACTATTTGATAAGTGAGCACAGTGTGAACTTCCTGGATGTAACTATTGAGAAAGATAATAACAAGCTAAAGACCAAAATATACTTCAAGCCGATGGACCGTAATAGTTACTTGTCCATTGGAAGTGGACATCACCCATTGTGGATTAGAAACATTCCAAAGGGTCAAATGCTAAGAGTCCGACGGAATTGCACTGAGATGACTGACTATCAACAACAGGCCCACATTTTGAAGACAACATTTCTACAGAAGGGGTACACAGAAGATTCTCTAGATTTAATAATCCAGGAGGTATCAGAAATACCAAGAGAACAATGCCTGCATATAAAGAAATCGAGAACATATATAAGAGACATTGGCTAATAATATGTAGAGATAGACACTAGGGCAAGTGGTTTCTCATCAGCCAAAGTTCATCTACAGACGAGCTCCAAATTTTGGAGACCAAATAGTTAAAAAGATCTTGGATCCTCCAGACAAACAAGTATTGAGGATTGATCTGAAAGGTTTCTGCACCTGCAGAAAATGTATATGCTGTAGGACCGTCAGGGTCAGCAACAGAGGAAAAACAGAAATATCCAATAGGGATGGAGAATCCTTTGATATTAAGGAATTCATCACCCGTAATTCCACACATGTTGTTTATCTCATGTGGTGTCTATGTGGCTTGCTTTACGTGGGAAGAACAAAAATACTTTTGAAAGTCGGTATTGCCGAGCATCTGGCAAACATAAGGAAAGGGTTTCAATACCATAGTGTATCACTACATTTCAAAGAAAATCATAATCAAGATCCGTCATTGCTACAATTCTGTGGGATAGATACTATCCATCCAGCATGAAGAGAGAAACCCGCTGGATTTTTTTGCTCAAATGTCTTAGCCCTAGAGGGTTGAACATTGAGGTTGATCTCAATTGTTATAAATAATTTTTAGATAGTTTTTGGAATCATTTTTTGACTATTAATCCTTGTAACCAGCAGTGGTAATATTTTATGGCCCAGTATATTTACTTATTCTTTTGATGTTTATGTATTCTTCGGATATTTTCTTCATGTTAATTACATCAGCCTTGACAGTGGGGTAGCAGAGAGGTGGACAGTAGTATGGACATTACCATATGCTGACACATTCACCCTGCATGATTTTGGCAGGACACCCCGGGTTGATTGTGACCTTGTTTACCAATATCTGGTGGGCCTATATGTATCAATGATGTAGGCTGTAGGCACCGCTACCATCTTAGTATACGGTTATGTTAAGGTGCACTTTGCACCTAGACATGGGCGTGATGAGTTTGGGGCGCCACACTGGTATGTTTGGGTGTACGGTGCACTTTGTTGGGTTGCACATATGAAACCAATTTAGATGTGCTTACCCAATGCGACAGTGCCCCTCCGGCTGTACGGCTTGTCTATTGTAGGGGATGAGCATATGTTGCATGACTTATGCATTTTCGACATGCATTTTTGCATAGGGTGCATCAGTATAGCCCTGTATTTCTAATCTAATTTATTTATATTTATTGTCTATTGCAGGGGATGAGCATATGCATTTTCGACATTTGTGCTTGCTTAGGGTGCATCAATATAGCCCTGTATTTCTAATTTATTTTTATTTATTGTCTATTGCAGGGGATGAGCACATGTTGCATGACTTATGCATTTGACTTATGCATTTTTCGACATGCGTTTTTGCGTAGGGTGCATCAGTATAGCCCTGTATTTCTAATTTATTTCTATTTGTTGTCTATTGCAGGGGATGAGCACATGTTGCACGACTTATGTTTTTTCGACATGCGTTTTTGCATAAGGTGCATCTGTATAGCCCTGTATTTCTTATTTATTTATTTATTTACCAATATATACATACTATTTTGAAGAACATTCAACAGCTTCCCATTTGTGTATATTTGATCATTTAGGAGGTTCTCTTATATTAGTGTCTGATTTGTAATTTTTTTATTTAAAATGTTATTATTGGAATATTTTATGATGCCGTACAATGCACTTTAATCAGTGATGTTGTAACACTATGAACCATGGAGATGCATTGTGCTTGAGTCAGATGATATTTCTGTCTAAAACACTTGCATATAGGATATCAGCGCTTTGCGGTCATGGGGACATGATGCGTGCGCAGGTGCTGGATCAGGTCCTTTGTAATAGGCATAGGGGTGGGTATAAAGAGAGGGAGTGGTGGAACAGGCAGCCAATCTCATGAATATGTCCAAATGACGAAACATCAGGGGCGTGGCTGCAGGACAGGGATCTACACTGACGTGAGACACCGTAGCTAAGCACGGAATATGATCAGCACGGTCTGGGATCCAGGAGGGGGTGAGAGACCTTGATTGAGCGCATATCTCGGGTCCGCTGTGACCGCAAAGCACTGCAGAGCCATCATATTCACATGTGTGCTGTGTTTTTTCAAGGCTGGTTTTTAAAGTTTGTCATGTGAGTGCAATGATTGAAGTGTTTGTGTGGATTTTAATAAATTGGTCGTTACTATTTTACACTATTGGAGCACTTTTTCTTATTTACATGTGTGGATAAACCCTGAGTTGAAACACAGTTGTATATTGGATGGTCGTTTTGTCCTGAGTTGAAACACACAGTGGATGGTCGTTTAACCCTTTGGAGTTCTAATTAACAAGCTCTTGAGCCGAACACGAGAGTGGGAGGCAATTTTAGCTGGTGAGTGCAATTCCAGAGGGGTGGTGTCACAAGCACGTCGGTGTGGTGGAAGATTTTAAGAAGATTGAATCTTGTTTGAATATCACTTCACGGACTATTAATTTATTTATTAATTAGTCACATGTCACGTGGGACTATTTATATATATATATATATATATATATATATATATATATACATACACGGTATATATATATTAGTTTTATCACTAGTGATTTATTTACAGTTATTTAGTGATTGGTACTTGGGTACTGATCTCATGAGCGCTACATTTTTGTACTATTTTCACAGTTTGGTTTATAGGTTGAAATTCAGTTTATCAAGACTGGGGTATTGACTGAATTCCAGGATAGTATCCATAACTGCTTGTAGGGAGGAGATAGTGTCCCCTACCAGTAATAACGTATCCTCCACATACAGTAGAACATAATTTTTTCGTAATGGTCACCGTACCGTTATCCTGTGATATGTGGGTTGGACTGAAATTAGGCAGCCAGGGGCTTAATGGCGATAGCAAAGAGTAATAGAGACAGGGGGCATCCCCGTCTTGTGCTACTCCCCCAGAGTAAACATAACCGAGACTCTGTCTGATGTGAGAATAGCTGCTTGTGGGTTATGGTACAGTAATTGGACCCAGAATATAACTCTTTCCCAAAACTAAATTTGGCTAGGACTGCCCATAAATACTGCCAATTTATGCTGTCATATGCCTTATTGGAATCAAGGGACAGCAAGGCCCTTTGGCCCATTTTATCTGCTGGGGTTTGCAATTTGGGGGAACTATCTTCTAAGGTTAACAGCTGTCGATTTTTGCATCATAAAACCTGCCTGGTGCAGGGGAATGATGGATGATATAACCTCATTCATTCTGAGAGTCAGCACCTTGGAAGGATTTTAACATTACCCTTTACCCAGATCCTTGTCCAGTTCAAGTAAAAGAACATTAGCTTGAGACATAGATGGGGTGGTATTGTGTCGCAAAAGAGCCATTAAACACCTCTAACAATTATGGTAATAAAATCTCCATAACCACTATACACCTCCATTAGAATGCCACCATCTCCTGGAGCTTTAAATGTCGGGAAAGAAACAATTGCACTTTGTAATTCCTACAACGTAATGGGGGCACCCAGTTTCTGATGTGAGATTTGTATTTTTAATGTTCACTTTAAGTATTATGAAAGTCAACACTCCACACCGAATAGAATTTTTACATTTTTGTTTGACCAGGGTGCTCCAGCCCCCATGCCATTTATTTGATAACCTCCTGCCAACTGACCTAGAAAATGGCCATCATTGATTTCTGAAATTTGGTTCTTCAGTGGGGTTTGGATTTGGCAGTAAAGTTTGCCAAACCCACCCTGAAAAGAACATGGGTATGTTCAGCTGATCAATACTACACACATATTGAATAAATTACTGTACTGTATCTGACAATTAAATATAACCCTATCTAAAGGAGAATAAATTTAGAAACCCAAATTGCGTGTGAAAAAAATAACTTTATTAAGGATAGACAGGCAACCCATTGAAGTTGAACAGCAGACAGTTTTCATCTTATTTAAGGTGAAATATCACAATATATCACAAGTATAGTATAGGAAACTTGCCCTAAGCTGGAGTGTTCCTAGTTAATCTGTTTGCTTTAGCAGCTAGGCTGTAAACAGCTTACATTGGAGCTAAACTTTCTCAATCAACATTAACTACTTTTAATCCTTATGCTGCTAGCATTAGTAAATTGAAAGGAAGGAGGTATATTATATTTACTTTTTTTTTTTTACATTTCTTCAGTTGCTTCCTGGTTTCTGGTTTAGGCAGAAATTATGTCATACATACCAGGAGTCTTCATGGGGATTTTTTTCTTTTTGTCTGGAGGAAGGGAGAAAAGGTATTTTTCAGCTCAACACACCTTCCTGCCTGCATGTCTGAGCTAAGGGCAGAGGGATTCCAGTTAGTAAACGCTACATGAATCAGTTGCACTTTGTCAAGATGGATATCACTAGAAATGCTTTTCAAGTGATTTCTCAACAAAATAGAGCATGGAAACATGGATGAAGGGATGGCAGAGTTTGCGTTAAATATTAAAAATTAATTAAGTACCATTTTCAGTTGTGGTGCTCAGATACAGTTTAATTGGGCTTTAGGCATTTGTTTACTTTTTTTGTGCTCAGTGGAATTTTGCCAGTGGAAAGCTCAGTGGATTGATTTCTTCTGCCTGCTACTGTTAAAGTGGCTGCAGTATTCAGTGTGTGGGAAGAACCAATAACTGATTTATAAATGTAATTCTTCCCTAGCCAAACACTAAAGCTTGTTCAGGGAAGTGAGCTAAGGTGAAGGTGATAAATGATTGGAGCTACCTTACAGAGTGTTCTACCCAGTCATAGCCAGTGTATAATGCTTGTTGAAAATCAGTTACCCTGCGGGAGGGTCTGTCTAAAGGGAACTGAAGCAAGTAGATGTCTATTTCAAGGAAGCACCTTTAAAGGAATCTTCTCTGCTGACAGATGTCCAGGGAGAACTGGGTAGAAGCTGCTGCTGCTGGAGAACAAAGTTTCACTGCTTACAGAAAAAGGTGCCTGTGGCTGCTATCAAAGCAATAAGGGCCTAAAATGAGAAAGAAAATCCATTGCAAACTAAAGAATGGACTGTGACTGCTCTTACAGAGTCATATATCTGAACTGTGACTACAATTACAGTCATTGGATATTAGTCATCAAACTTCTACTAAGAACCATGAGCATAGCAAAACATGGGTTTCACTAAACCAAGGCTTGGAAACTGTGATTCACCCTACTACTGCAATTATTTTTGGGTATCCTGTATCCCTAACCCTCTCTCCCAAAATGTATTCTATTCAGCAATAAAATTACAAAAAGTGTAAAGTGACCCGTCCCCAATTCATTCACCCCATCATATACCAAGATTCCAACCCAAAGATATGTCAGCTTGCTATACTACTTTGAAGGTCATTTTACACCACCCTGAGAGAAATAGTGCTACAAGAAAATAAGTACATTTATGTATGGAAAATAAAACCAGGCAACATCTTAGTTTCCAATGCTACATTGCAGTCCCAATGCTACATTGCAGTGATGACACACTAAAGGAAGTCCACACATTCCTGAGTTGATTTGTCTTCATAATTGAGAAACATCCTCCAATAGACCAATACCATTTTAAATGACTCTGGAAAAAAAAGTACACATTAGTATTCAGAAATGTATAATGTCTTTTATTACCCATACTTGTCAAGAACACCTAAAGTGATACTAAAGTCTTTTTTTTTTTTTTTTTTTTTATAAATAACATGTTATACTTACCTGCTCTGTGCAATGCTTTTGCATGGAGCAGCCAAGATCCTCCTTTTCTCAGTTCCCTCTTTGGTGCTCCTGGCCCCTCCTTCCTGTCGGGTGCCCCCACAGCAAGAAGCTTACTATGGGGGCACCCAATCCAAGCTGCAGGCTCTGTGTGTCAATTCAGCCCCATCTCCTCTCTCTCCATATTGTCTAACTTACTTTTATTGACAGCAGCAGGAGCCAATGACGCTGCTGCTGTGTCTCAGCCAATCAGGCGGGAGAGTCCCAAATGGCCAAGGCACCTCGTATACACCACTGGATAGAGACAGACCACAGGTAAGTATGAGGGGGGCTGAGGGGGGCTCCTACACACAGAAGGCTTTTTATCTTAATGCATAGAATGCATTCTGCCTTTACAACCAATTTAAGTTAATGTGCACCTGTGCTTTGCGTATGCTCCTCAATAACCAGAAGTACTGAGTATTTTCTTTGCTTTTTAGGAGAGCAAAGGTTAGCATGCTCTGCTGGTGGATTGGGGGGATTAAAGCAAAAGTTGTTGCCCTGCCTATAGACATTTGGAGAAGTGACAGGACACTTTTTTTACCCCACAAAGACAGTGGGCCAGATTCACAAAGGACTTACGACGGCGTATCTCCATGTACGCCGTCGTAAGTCCGAATGTGAGGCGTCGTATCTCGGCGCCTGATTCATAGAATCAGATACGCCAGAATTTGTCTAAGATACGACTGACGTAAGTCTCTTTCGCCATCATATCTTAGGTGCATATTTACACTGGCCGCTAGGGGCGCTTCCGTATATTTCCGCGTTGAATATGCAAATGAGCTAGATACGCCGATTCACGAATGTACTTGCGCCCGGCATATTAATATACGCTGTTTACTTAAGGCATACGACCGGCGTAACTTTACCCCTCATAAAGCAGGAGTAAGTCATGTTAAGGTATGGACGACGGAAACGTCGGAACATCGTCGTATTTTACGTCGCTTGCGTAAGTCGTACGTGAATGGGGATGGGCGTAGGTTACATTCACGTCGACTAAGCATTGAGCCGGCGTAACTTAGGGAGAAAATTCGACGTGATACTGAGCATGCGCGTGCATGCGCCGTTTGTTAGGCATGTCATTTACGTGGGGTCACGATTCATTTCCATACAACACGCCCCCTACCAGCCTACTTTGAATTACGCGGGCTTACGCCGGCCAATTTACGCTACGCTGCCTCAACTTACGGAGCAAGTGCTTTGTGAATACTGCACTTGCCTGTCTAAGTTGCGGCGGCGTAGCGTAAATAGGATACGCTACGCCCGCACAAAGATACGCCCAGATACGTGAATCTGGCCCATAGTAACCCCAGAATTAATGTTTAAAAGAGTTTGTGTCATGCCTACACCTTCATCCATCCTCTAATGTCTATGGTGACCTTTAGACTGATTTAAAACACAGGAATTACAAAATCTGTTAAACCTAATTATCTTTGTGTCAGGACCTGGGCTTGAACCTGGGACCTTTTCTGCATTTGGCATTGACTCTACACACTGAGCTATCTGGCATGCTGGACAGTTCCCTGTCTAATCTGCTGGACAAACCTATCTAATCCATTAGACTAGTCTGCTTGGTGTCTTGATTGCTATTGAATCTTGAACCCCTTGCTCCTCCCATGAACATCCTATAAAAGCCTTGTCTCAGCACTTCCTCTTTGCCATGTTATTGTGCCTTCCCTGCCAGTGCCTTGCTGTTGTTTTTCCTGCTGCCTGATCCCAACCTGCAACCATCCGTGTTTGATCCTCGGCCTGTTCCTGGACTACTCTACTGCCTGATCCCAATCTGCAACCACCCGTGTTTGACCCTCGGCCTGTTCTTTGACAACTCTACTGCTTGATCCCAACCTGCAGCCACTTGTGAGTGATCCCTTGGCTTGTTTACTGACCACGCTGCTGTTTCATCCTTGTCTGTTTATCCGCTATTGGACCCTGGTTTGCTCACACCCTGGTGGGGCAATCTTGAGGACCGCGACCTGGTACTAGCTTGCAACTAAATCCATCTCCACCATCAGGAGCTCTGGGGAAAACCAGCTGGTACTTAGACTCCACACCTCATAGGAGCCTGTGTCATCTGCCAGAAGTGAATGCCTGTATGCCTGTCCTGCCACTGCTATTGCAATTGGTCTTCAAGCCCGACGCCTGATCGTGACAGAATAACCTGGCCCTAAACATGAAGGCCGCTATAGCAGATGCTCTGGCTCCTTTCAGACAGCAAATCTCGGATCTGCAGCAAGAAGTTCTGTTACTGAAAGGTACAGTATGCCCAGCTCCGGAACCAGCACGTCCTGAGCCATTTGTGGTGATGCCAGAGAGGTTTGATGGTAGCCGTGCATCATTCTTGTGCTTCAAGATGGATTGCGAGCTGTTGTTTGCTCTTAAGCCTAGGACCTATGCCACCGATTATATAAAGGTTTGCTCTGCTATCAACCTGCTCACTGGACCAATCAAAACATGGGCTCATCAGGTATTACAGGGAAGGAGTCCAGTCTTGGAGAGCTGGGGAGCATTTATATTAGCCCTGGACTCTCACTGTACAGTTTCCAAGAAAAAACGGATTTCCCAGGTCTGCTCCTAGCTCATGTGGCCTACGGGGACCCAGGGACAAGAATACCCTGTACAGATACGACTTTGAGCCATCCCAGTACATGCCAAGCCATAAAGCCATAACACCACAAAGCCTTGGTTTTCCTGTGGATATACACACACCTACCCTGTAAGATGTGGAACCTATGGTGATTGGGGTTATCCAGACCACGCTGTCTAAAGCTGAAAGAGTGTGGAGGAGAGGCTGTGGCCTTTGTTTCTATAGTAAAGAAGGAGGGCACTTAACCTCTCTCTACCCAACTCGTCCACCTCGGCCAAAGGCTCTAAAAGTGGGTACTATTGGGAATCATCCTGCTATCCCTGCTGTTTGGCCTGTGAACTGCCAAGGTTGCTGTAAAGCCTGTCTATGTTCAATGACACAAGTGGGTTCCCAGACTATGGTGGTCAACGATACCAGTGCCCCTCTTGAAACCGCAACCAATACCCCTGTGAAACCCCTAACATCTGGCCTAGAAGCAACTATGCAACCTCCCGACAACAGACCAGTTGCAGTAGTCATCCCATGCTCCACAGTGGTAAATGCAGTAACATCACCCTGTCCTGCCAAAGAACCACCTCCTGCTCCAGAGACGCCTTCGCTACATCCTAAGAAAACACCTATTCCTGATACTGTCACCACTTCTGTAAAGTCTGGCTCCATCACTAATTCCTGTACTGCCATAGAAATTCTACCACCTGACTGTATGTATGCCTTGAATGGCACCCTTATCCGTAAGCAGGAGCTGGAGATGTTTGAAAAAGCCTTGCAAGCAAGGAGAATAAGGTTCACTCCCTTAGATTATAAAGAGTATTCCACCAGAGGTTTTCTCACAAGCCAAGCCCTAGAATGTCCAGAGAGGAGGGGAGTACTGTCAGGACTTGGGCTTGAACCTGGGACCTCTTCTAGTGTCTGGCATTGACTCTACTCAATGAGTTATCTGGGATGCTTGACAATTCCCTGCCTGATCTGCTGGATAAATCCATTAGACTACTCTGCATGGTGTCTTGATTGCTATTGAACCTTGAACCTCTTGCTCCTCCCATGAACTTCCTATAAAAGCCTTGTTTCAGCACTTCCTCTTTGCCAGGTTATTGTGCCTTCCCTGCCAGTGCCCTGCTGTTGTCTTTCCTGCTGCCTGATCCCAACCTGCAACCACCCGTGTTTGATCATTGGCCTGTTCCTGGACTACTCTACTGCCTGATCCCAATCTGCAACCCAACCACCCGTGTTTGACCCTCGGCCTGTTCTTTGACTACTCTACTGCTTGATCCCAACTTGCAGCCACTCGTGATTGATCCCTTGGCTTGTTTACTGACCACGCTGCTGTTTCACCCTTGTCTGTTTATCCGCTATTGGACCCCAGCTTGCTCACACCCTGGGGGGGCAATCTTAAGGACCACGACCTGGTACTAGCTTGCAGCTAAATCTATCTCCACCATCAGGAGCTCTGGGGAAAACCAGCTAGTACTTAGACTCTGCACCTCAGGGGAGACTGTGTCATATGCCAGAAGTGACTGGGACACTATGCATGTGGTGCTACACCCACCTAGTGTGCGACTTGAACATACCTCTGCTTCTGGGACAGACTACCATATTGTCCCTGGTTCTACAGCTCCCATAATTCATTGCATGAATTTGATGTAAGTACCCAGGGTAAGTCATATGGCCCCTCCCTTGGACTCTTGACCTTTTGAACAATGAATTCATTATTCTCATTATATTTTGTAGACTATCCCTAGCATCCGCCCCTGAAGAGTGTTTATACACGAAACGCGTCGGGAAATATGGATGCAGTCACAAGTCAACACTACACTATCCCATCGGAACATTATCTACTCTATGAAATTTTTGTCTCTACTGTTTTTAACATGCTCACCCCCTATGTCCATACTGTTCAGATGTTTTTAAGATTGTGTATATATATGAGATTGTTTTTGACTGTATCATTAAGTTATTTAGACCAATGCGTGATGTCAAGTTGATCCATATTATGTACCCCTGACTTTTTACACACACACACATACTATGTGGTGTGTGTATGGATTGACATTTACTCCTAATGTTCTTCCCTGTATGTGGTGTTATGCTCTTATTTGCACTCTAATTTCTTATACTCAATAAATATTCATTTGTATCCAATCTACCATTATCATGTTGAAGAGCCTCATTTAAAGTCCCAAACTTCCTGCTTCAGTCTATGCCAGAAGTGACTGCCTGTATGCCTGTCCTGCCACTGCTATTGCAATTGGTATTCAAGCTTGACACCTGATCGTGACACTTTGAGTACATTTTTAAACTACATATACAGTACTTATGTCTAGTGGAGGGAGCGGGCAAAACTTAAAACATCAGACAAACATATACTGCTGTTTTTTACCCATTTGGAACATTTCCTCTCACTTCCTTTTTTTGGTAACTTGTGCCATCTGGAGCAGGGAGTGAGGGAACATTGTCTGTGTTCAGATATTTTCAGCTTTCTTCTCACTTCTTGCTTCTGTAACTGGTTTCATCCGGGACAAGAAGTGGGGCTAATTTTCTAGAGTTGGGGCACCAACTAATATAAAAACGTTAAAAGGTTATGGGTTTCTGGATGCTGATTATTATAGTTTGGTATCTGTTAATGACATCTGGTTATTGAAGCCCTGTGACTCTGGTTAGGCAATTTATACAGTTAGGTCCATATATATTTGGACACAGGCACAATTTTTTTTTCAAGTATTTACCTAAATATATTCAAGATATACAGTAGTTATATAATGTATATGTGCTAAAAGTGTACACTCAGGTTTAATTTAAGGGTACAGTATGTACATCTAAATCGGAGGATGGGTTTAGAAATGACAGCTCTTAAGAATAGCCATCCCTCCTTTTTCAAGGGACCAAAAGTAATTGTACAATTGAATCAAAAGCTGTTTCCTGGCCAGGCGTGGGCTACTCCATTATTTCTTCATCAATTAAGCAGATAAAAGGTCTGGAGTGTGATATTTGCATTTGGAATTTCTTGCTGTGAACCTACATCAAAAACGAAACAAATCCATGAGAGATAGCAGAAACATTAGGTGTGGCCAAATCAACAATTTGGTACATTCTGAGGAATGAACGCACTGGTGAGCTCAGCAACATAAAAAGGCCTAATTTGTCCACCGAAGACAACAGTGGTGGATGATCATAGGATCCTCTGTAAGGAAAACCCATTCACAACATCCAGACAAGTGAAGGACACTCTCCAGGAGGTGGGCGTATCATTGTCAAAGTCTACAATCCAGTCAAAACTTCACAAGAGCAAATACAGAGGGTTCACCACAAGGTGAAAACTATTCATAAGCCCAAAGAATAGAAAAGCCCAAAAACATTGAAAAAAGCCAGACCAGTTCTGGAAAAGCATTCTTTGGATGGATTAAACAAAGATTAATCTGTACCAGAGTGACGGAAAGAAATGGAGAAGGCTTGGAACAGCTCATGATCCAAAGCACACAACTTCATCTGTAAAACATGGTGGAGGCAGTGTGATGGCATGGGCATGCATGGCTTCCAGTTGTACTGGGAATTGGTGTTTATTGATGATGTGACAGAAGGCAGAAGCAGCCGGATGAATTCGGCAGTGTTTAAAGATATACTGTCAGCCCAGATTCAGCCAAATGCAGCAAAGTTCATTGGATGGTCCTTCACAGTACAGGTGGACAATGATCCAAAACACACTGCAAAAACAACCCAGGAGCTTTTGAAGGAAAAGAAGTGGAATATTTGCAATGGCCGAGTCAATCACCTGATCTCAACCCAATTGAGCATGCATTTCACTTGCTGAAGGCAAAACTAAAGGCAGAAAGACCAACAAACAAAGAAAAACTGAAGACAGCTGCAGTTAGAGCCTGGAAAAGCACCAGAGAGGAGAAAACCCAGTCTTTGGTGATGTCCATGGGTTCCAGACTTCAGAAAGTCTTTGTAAAGGATTCTCAGCAAAATAATAAAAATCAACATCCCATTAAAGATTATATTAATTTGTCCAATTATATGTGAGCCCCTGAAACTGGAGGGACTGTGTATAAAAAATATTGCAGTTCCTAAAATGTATACTTGATATTTATGTTCAACCTTTTACAATAAAGCTGAAAGTCTTCACTTCAAATTCATTTGGATTGTTTTGTTTTGATTTTATTCTGATGGCATACAGAGCCAAATGTATGAAAATTGTGCCTGTGTCCAAATATATATGGACCTAACGGTATATGCCAGGGTCCTTAAAATGACACCCTAGGCAGGGTAGGGTAAATAAAGTAATGAATGATAGTATCAAAGCACTGATTTTAGAATCCAAAAGAGGATCTTTTAATTCATAAATAGGATAACCCAGGATAAAAAGAGCCAACTTGTGTTCAGGGGTTAAGAAAAACCCCACCTTGTCAAGGCTTTCTGAAAATCGGACTCTATTTTCATTAAATGGATCGTTTACCAATTGTTGAATAAAAAGGTATCTGTTGGCAAAAAGTTTGACAAGAAATAAAAACCTGACAGAGGTTGAAATCCCCCATACTTCATGCAAAACTTTTTGTTTTAGTTAGTCATCCATATTACTGAAGATATTTTCTGAAAAAGTCATGACACGTTTATTATTGATTTCTTAGAGAAAAACAATCATTATTTGAGTTCACAGCAAGTTGACCAGTGGCACACGGGGATATAACAACAAGTTCAGTATTGAAAGGGTTTGGTAGTATAACTATAAAACGAGAATAACTTTAATCACTGACCCCTGTGACCCATTGTCAGGTCATCTGTGGCCAGGTGACAAGTGCACCCTGTTAGGGTCAGGGATGCACCACAGGGTAGTGAATCCTATAGCCGACTGCTGCAAACAGAGAGGAAGCGTGAGCCCAAAATTCCCCAGAGCGCAGAGTCTAAGACCCAGCTTGGTGTTTACCAGAGCCTCTGGTGGTGAGGATGGCCTTCGCTGCAGCTGGATCCAGGTCGTGGCCCCTGGGTTCCCCTAGGTCACGCTCCGCAGGGTGAGAGGGGAAGCAGCAACCAGGACAAGCGGTAGTGATGGGTAAGCAGAGGTCAGGGCAACAGGCAGACAAGAGTAACCGAGGGACAGGCAAAAGGTCAGGGAAACCGGCGAGCAGGAGTGGTCAGATACAAGCCAAAATCGGTACACAGGAAGGTAAACTTAGCACACAGCAGACAGGAACTCAAGCTACAAACAAAGGTTGAACAGCAAAGCAGACTAGCAGTGCAGTGGTTAATATAGGCTTCCTGGAATGGCCTGGGGTGGAGCCATACAGGGAGGAAGGTGATAAAAGACAGCCAGGAAGAGAGTCAGGCCTCTAATGAACACATGGAGACAGGTAAGCTGACAGACTTTATTGCATATCCATGACACCCATCATGTGAAAACGATATAGATTTTAGTGAATGAGGGATAATAACATAAAATGCTTACATTTTCGTCTGTTCCACAATCCAGTATAAGTACTCCGCGACCTTTGTGTAAACGCCTGGCTTGTCTGGTCGGGCACATCCTTCTCCCCAACTGGTAATGCCAATTAAATACCATGTCTTGTCAACTACACATGACAATGGTCCACCTGAGTCCCCCTAAAAAATAAATGTATACAATTATCATATACTAAGATGAACACATGAGAGTTTAAAGGCCAGTTCCACCTGAAAAAAAAAAATATATATATATATATATATATATATGCAGTTGTTACGAAGTTGAATCACATCCTGAATAATTGTATCTCTCAGGGATTTAAGTGACACAATATTTTCATCAAATATCCAATTCTACCCATTAACAAAGCCAAATGACAGTAATAGATTCTCCCTGATTTTTTTTTATAATTCCACAATAAGGTAAAAACTGCTGTCACATAGACAAGCCTGCAAATACCTGTAGCATGTTCACAAACCCCTCTTTCACGGCCAAATCCTGGGCTATTCTGACAAACAAAAGCATTTTCATATGTTGCCAAAGTGTGCCCATCCTTTTCTGCCTCTCGTACATTCCTATGGACCAACGAGGCTGCAGATCATAGTGAATAACTGGGTGGCTGGACTTAACGGCAAACTCCAACAATGCCCAAAAAGTCTGACCTTGCAGAACAAGACATGATTTGACTGTGACCAGAGATATGTCTGCACTTTATAGCTGCAGCATTTTTTTATTTTAATAACTTTTTTAATACTTTTAGATAGTACTTGTACACATAGCAAGGTATTTTAAGCCTATATTATAAACTCACCTTACATGAATCAATGATGCCCTGTTCGTATCCTGCACAAATATTCTTTTCACTTAGTTTCACATCTAAATAGCTTTTTTGACATTCCATACTTGACTTCAGTGGGACCTCTGCTTTCTGTAACACATCTGCAGTAGTACCTGAACATTATTTGAAGAAAAGCTTAATAAATGATTTTGAAAATGAACAGATTTACAAAAGACACCAGTAAGAGCATATGAATAGATACATGCACTAATGCTTTCTAACCAAAGGTAGGAAGAAAACACAAACAAGGGCGCTTTCCTCATGTTTCCCAAACCAATATTAAATGCTGTGTGTTCAGTAACTGGCATCAGATCCATCAAAAAAAGCCATGGGAAAATTAGGCAGTCGACCAGAGGTGCAGATCAGATTTGCTGTCTGAACAGGGACAATCTGTTGATCCACTGATGGGAGCTCTGAGGTAGGTAAGAGAAGCGATGGGTTAAGTGGTCAGTGTACTGTATCGGTTGAGTATATTGACATGTACTGGGTGTACTTGAGTGCATGGGATGGTCCAGTTTTGTATAAAGCTAGCCCTTATGTGCAGTAATGTGGCCTGACAGCAGTCTAATGACTTTCACTCTAGGTTAATATACGCTATGGGGTAAATGAAAACATAAAAAATAAAAACTGTGAATTTGACATACACCAAACATTCCCAGTTAGTTAATAATTTCCTGTAATTTAATGCACATACACCTAAAAGAGTAAATTGCAGTAAATATATGGTGAATGTCACATTCGCTACTTTATAATATTATAAGGATTACCACTGTACCAGTGCTAGAAAGTTTAATTCATTCTGTATCTTCCAACTGAGACAGTAGTGAATTAAAAGCCTAAAGGGCAAACTGCTTTCCACACCTTCACCTTCCACTTCACTGTGGACGGTCAAACAGGAAAGTCTAGGAAACAACAAGAAAGAAGCTGCACTGGTTGCTTAAAGTTAGAGAATGGGGAATGAAATGTGCCTGTGGAAGAGAATATGACTAGATGGGGTTATAGAACAAGGACTGGAAGGTATAAAACACATATGTGGGCTTTTGGAAGCAAAAGGGTGGATTGCACTACTGCTTATTTTGTCACATGCCAGCCATCAACATGTATGTACTCACATTGCTGGTTGCCACTATCACTATGGCAAGACTCACTGCCTGATATCTCTGCCACAGTCAGTGCTGATAACTAGAGATGGGCCGAACACCCCTGGATCGATTTGTGCCAGAACTCTAGAACATCACAAAAATTCGGACATGAATGGTAAACCCTGTTAATGTCTATGGGACCTGACCTTGAAAAATCAAAAGTCCCAATTTTGAAGGCTTATATGCAACTTATTGGTCATAGAAATAATATGAGGGGCAGGTACTGCCCTGGGGGACCAGGTACCAATGCATTTTTTTGAAGATAGTTTTTAAAAGGACCAACAATTTTAATGATGCTTAAAGTAAAACAATAAAAAATAAAAATTCCTTTAAATATATTGACTGGGGGGTCCCCTTAGTCTGCCTGTAACGTGGCACAGATGTACCCTTTACAGAACCTGCTGCAGAAAAACTGACATTTACAAAGAAAACATTTAAATTGATTTTCCCTGCAAGCGTTCTTTATTTTGTAAACAACAGCTCAGGGAGCCAGTCTGTATGATGAGGCCACAATTTAGTGCACTCGGAACAAGATTCGAGATTTTCTGGATAAATTCTGGTGTCTCTTTGGCAGACTTTGGATTGAAATAACAGTTTTGCACCACAGTGAGCAAGCCTTTTTTTTTTTTTTTTTTTTATATATAAAGCCTGTTGTCACTTTCACAGACCTTGAATAGAAGTAACAGGTGTGGAGAAATTGGGCTTGCTGTAAAAAATCAAATTTGATGCACATGTCAAACAGGTGCAGAAAAAAAATGATCCTTGGGTGTTAATTGTTCCCATGAAACCTATACCAAAAAATTACTTGAAGATAAAATCAGCACCCACAAAGCTAAGCAGCCTAGACAGAGATTTGAGATCCCAAAAATACTTAATCTGCAACATCGGCATCATGGGCTTGATAGCTGCTGCTAATCCAGGACTGATTCACTTTGACAAATGTCAGCCAGTCCACGGTGTCAGTAGACAGATGCACTCTTATCTGTCACAAAACCTCTGACAGCACTGAATGCCCACTCGGAAATCACGCTGGATGCAGGGCAGCCCAGCATCTCAATTGCATACTGGGCAAGTTCTGGCCAGTGGGCTATTCTTATGTCTGTTTTCACCCCTAGATAATCTTCCACCATATGATGCAGACACTGCCAATGGGATCTTGAACCTGACAGCCCTGGGTGCTGAGGAAATATTTTTTTTAAATGCATCACTTAGGCGGACCCCTTCTCCACCGCTTCTCCTTTGACCAATAGAAGCCTCAACACTATCTTTTCCATGAGACTGTAACCTACTATAATCTCGAAAGGTGTTACATAATCTCCTCTTTAAGGTTTCCTCAAGATATTTCATCCTGTGCTTCCTCTGTTAGGGTAGGATGAGTTTCGAGACGTTGTCCTTGTAACAGTGGTTAAGGAGGGTTGCCAACCAATAATGATCCTTCTCCTTGATACCACATATTCTTGGGTCCTTTCGCAGGCTTCGAAGAATATGGGAGCCCATGCACCGCCAGTTTGCAGAGTCCTCTGGGTCACTGATGATTACAGTATCCAGAACTGCCTCCTCCCAAGCCACGTACTACTCTCAAAGTTTCTGGGGACTGAAACACACCCTTTTGGGGGGGGGGGGTCGGAGAAACCACCATATAGTAAAGGAAGGTAGTATTGATCTACCTTTAAGTTTTAAGGCATGTTAAATGTTAAATGTTATATGTTAAGAAAAAAAAATAATAAAGAGAGGTTGACACATATATTACTCTACTTCAATGCCTCCAAAAGTGCCAGAATGCTCCTCCACCTCCCTCTCCTGTTGTGTGTTCTGTGGAGTCGCAAGAATGGTGTCTGCATAAAGCGGGCTCTGAGAGGAAATCAAAGAAAGTTCTCATCTTCCTCCCACTGCTTTGCCTCGAGTGCCCTGTCCATAATGTCACACAGAGTATGCTCCAGCAGGAACACAAGAGGGATTATGTCACTGATGCATGCATTGTAATGGTTTACCATCCTTGTCGCCTCCTCAAATGGTGACAGTGCATGCATTGTTTATCAGCAGCCATTGGCATGAGGAAAAAAACAAACTTCCCTGAGCCTGTCTTTGTGCAATACTCACACAGGTACACGTTGATGTCCCTCTGCTGCATGTGTCAAAGTTGAGTTCCACCTGGTGGGCATGTCACAAATCAGGCGGTTTATGGGCAGGTGCAATTCCCGCTGAATTTCAGCCAACCAAACACTGACTGTGTATGACCACCTGAAATTACTACAGACTCTTCTGGCCTGCCTTAGAAAATCTTGCAACCCTGAGTACATGTGTAGCAAACACTGCACCACCAAATTGAGGACAAGTGCCAGGCATGGTACATGTGTCAACTTTCCCTGTCGAAGAGCGGACAGAAGGTTAGTGCCGATATCGCACACAACTATTCCTGGCTCAAGCTGCCATGGTGGGAACCACCTCTGGGCCTGCCTCTGCAGAGCTGAATGAATCACTGCTCCGGTTTGGATCTGTCCCCTAGACAGACCATCTGAAGCACTGCATGGCATCTTTTATCCTGGCTTGTTGAATCGCCCCTTGAACACTTAGGGCATGGGTGTCAAACTCAATTTCATTGTGGACCACATCAGCATTATGATTGTCCTCAAAAGGGATGGTTGTATCTGTAAGATTAGATGTCCAGTGCATCCCCTTCCCTTACATTAGATGTCAAGAGCCACCCCACCATCAGAAATTGAGTCCCCCACTCTCCCTTACATCACAGTGCACCCCCTTACCTTATGCTGCTGTTGGGACGAAGCTGAATGCATTGCTTGAAAGTGGAAAGTAAGGGTCTGGAGGAGGACCAGAGGAGGGCTACAGGAGAGGTGCAAGGGCCACATGAAATGGCTTGGAGGGCCGGATTCGGCCCGTGGGCATTATGTTTGACACCTGTGACTTAGGGGATACTGGTGTTTCATAGGACAATTCAGCAGAGGAGGGCATGGAGGAGGAGGGGAGGGAGCTGACAGATCTTGCATAATCATCACCAGCTGTATGGGGTCATGGCGGCAAAACAAGCTAAAGCACTGAGCCCTGTCCTGATTACTTCGTAGTTGCAATCAGAGTTACCCAGTGTGCAGTGAATGAAATATATTGTCCCTGACCATGCTTGCTAGACCAGGTGTCAGCAGTAATGTGGACCTTGTGGCTGGCTGCCTTGCCCAACAATCCCAAATCATTGCCTTCTGCATGATGGTACAGAGCTGGAATGGCCTAACATGCAAAGAAATAGAGACTGGGAACCTGCCAAAAGGGCAGAATCTACCAGATGGAAAGGCAGGAATTCTAAAACCAGCAGTTTGGACCAGCTGGAATTTAGGCAGGGAGTGCTTTTTTTTTTAATGCAGCAGCTGGGGCAGAGAAATTTTCCTGCTATACTCTACAGCTGGTGGTGTGCTGCTACAGATGTGTTTCAAGGACCTTTGATACCCTTTGCTATACCATCATCCCTGTCAGTGCAGGCTGCTGAGAGGGCATGAGATATAGTGGGGGTAGACGTAGACTTGAAAGAGGAGTGAGGAGTGAGGAGAAGAATTGTGTCCCTTGTGTGTGGCTTTCAGGCGCTCTTTCCAATGGACTGAGTGGTGGGAAGTCAAATGCCTTGTCAAGCATGTAGTACCCAAATGGCTGGTGTTTTTGCCATGCTTAATCTGCTTGCAGAAGAGATTGCATATTGCAACAGTGCGATCAGCTGAGCTGTGGGAAGTGGCTCGGGAGATAACAGCTACACAGTCTGATGGAATGTGGTGGCTACTCTCTACTCTTCCATGATGGCTGCCTCTGGAGGACATTCTGCCTCATTGGGGTGGGGTTGGGCCTCCCCCTCACTTTCCGTCTCTGCTCTATCCGACACCCATGTCGCTTCAGTAACCTCATCATCATCATCCCCTCTATCCTTATCACTGGAGCCAACTTGGGAAAACGCTGCGGCTGGGGAACATTACTGCCAATTTGTTGTTTATCAGTGTTCTCCCCTCTCTGTATGCTCATGTTACTTCCTTCCTCTACCTCAGAACCAACATCAGAATCAAATAATGTCTGTGCATCCTCAAGAAGCAAGTGGCTGATGATATGTTCCAATAATTCACCTGACACCTCCATGCATGAGGCTGGGGCTATGCCAGAAGCAGCTGTGGACAACGAGGCATAATAAGCCACTCTGGCAGCTGCAGTGGACTTTGCACTAGTGTCAGCTTGGTTCATAGAGGATGAGGAGGAGGAGAATGATTTAGTAAGCCAGTCCACCACCTCCTCTGCCTGCTGTGGCTGGACAGCATGGACAACATTACTAAACAGAGACAAGCGTGCCCTGCCTGAGGATGGATCATGTCCACGTTTTCCTGTGGACACAGATGCTGCTGACTCCCTCATAGTGCCATGGGAACATCTGCCTCTCCTTGTTGGACACCCAGACATGATGGGGGGGGGGAGGGGGCTTATTACTCAAATTTAATGGAAACTGGGAAATGTGTGATTGGATGCACTTTATTGATTGAAAAGTGGTGTTTGGTGCACTTTAAATTAAGAAAAGCCAATGGCAGAAATTTAAAAACTATAAAAAAAAAAAAGGGGGAACACCAGCATAACAGTCTGAATAACTAGTTGACAATTAAAAAAAGGGGGGCAGGCTGGGGACCAAAAAAAAAACATGCAGCAAAAAAAAAAAAATGGTTTACTGCACTAAATGTTATGTAATGCTGTGTTAAACACTGCACTACACTAACACACTGCACTGACACTACACTATACTCACACTATACTAACACACCACTATACTTACACTATATGGACATGCTACACTATACCCACACTATATTGACACACTACACTATACTCGCAACATACTGACACACTACACTCACACTATACTAACACTACTCTAACACTCTACACTTAGAGAAACAATCTCGCTAGTAGATAACTGAGCCCTGCTCTATCTATCTCCACTCCAACAACACACTGCAAAATCTTCCTGTCGGAAGGAACCTTTTATAGTGTGGGGTGGGACTATGAGCCATAATTGGGCAAATCATTGTCCAATTAGGGCTCTGACAGTGCTCTGTGCCCTGATTGGGCAAAGCCTTGCACCTGCCCAGTGATCAAGTGTATTGTCTCATCCAATTAGGACCCTAGAATGCACTGTGAAGTTCACAGTGCATTATGGGGTGCTCAGCAGGCGAACATCCTGCCGAGCGCCCTGCAATTTGGTGTTCGCCGAACGGGTGAACAGGGGATGGTCGGACTAAACTTTTGCTTGCCCCGAACCGTTCACCCAACTCTACTGATAGCCCAGGAAAATGTTGCTGAAACCTCCTCATTTTTTGGCAATCTCCTACTGGTACAAAAGAGAAGGGGGGGTGGGAAGTTAGATTGCCAAAATCACTTACAGCTGTTGTAATGGTAATTTCATATTGCCTCTGTAGCACAATGCAAGCATAGATCATTATCATTGAAAACCATAAGTCAAGACAATCAGTATATCCAAGCATAAAGCCTGCTGAATATATATATGCAGATCTCAACTTTTCCCTATAAAAGAACCTTCCTATTGATCAGCTTTGTACTACTACATCAAAGCACCAAGGAAGGCTTGAGAGAAGAGGGGAATGGGGTCATGCTTGCCTTTAGCCATCCATATGTCTAAATCGACTAAACATTTTTGCTTACAGTATTTACTCATGATGACCTCTGCTTATGTATTATTTTCCGCCATTTGCTCAGATTAAATACTTAAAACCATTAACAACAAGGCTATGGATGTTAGTGTTCTCATATTCCCAAAGCATATCTAAACCGAACAAAAATATAACATATTGCAGCTTACCAGTCCTTAGATGTGGTGGTGGGTGCACGCATTTTATAATTTTAAGCCTTTTTTCTTTTCTTTTTACTTAGTGATCCTCCCAACATACTTCCAGTCCCTGCCTACTCCTACACTGTATCTATGCAAGAGCAGCATTGTCAGTTGTCACCCCAGGGCAGGAAGTGTCCTTTGTTCCCCTTAACCCCCCCCCCACACACACACACATATCAGTTCCTATATGTACCCCCTGCACATCTGTTCCTTCCCCCACACAATCAGTTCCTCTTTGTAACCCCCCCCCAACACACACATATCTGTTCCCCCTCTGTACCCCCCTGCACATCTGCCCCCCCCCCACACAAACACACGCCAGTTCCCACTCTGTACCTCCCTGCACATAGGTTTCCCCCACACATCTGTCCCCCCCACACCAGTTCCCACACTGTAGCCCCCTGCACATCTGCCCCCCCCACACCAGTTCCCACTCTGTCCCCCCCAGTTCCCACTCTGTACCCCCCCACACCCCCCCGCCTGTCTACTCTTCTCACTACAGATCCCCGAGTGACCAGGAGGAGGAGGGGGGGTCGGACATCGTGTCAAGCCCGGACTTACATGCGGGGCTTCTGTCACCATCTCACCCGCCCTGGCCGGTTCCACCATCAATCATCATTCATGCAGCACTTCCGTCCAGCTGCTCCTTGTCGTCCCAGCTCTCTCCCCTCATCTCACTGCCGCTGCTACGGCACTGCAGGCTGGGAATAGAGTGGTTAAGGTGATGTCTCCACAGGCGCAACCACCCCCTAGCCTGGCGGCTGGCGCCATAAGGCATGGTTTTTAAAAATGCCGGACCTTGGAGGAATTCTAATAATCCGAATCCCCAGCGAGAAGCTGGGGATCCAGATTTTGCCGCCCCCCTACCCTGGCGCCTTAGGCAGCCGCCTGACTTGTCTATGCCTAGCGCCGACCCTGCTCCCAGCAAACTTGACAGTCCTCCATCGTTCTATTCTCTAATCCAGGACAGGTGTCAAACTGGGGGCCCTCCAGCTGTTGTGGAACTACAAGTCCCATGAGGCATTGTAAGGCTGACAGTTATAAGCATGACTCCCACAGGCAGAGGTATAATTGGGACTTGTAGTTCCGCAACAGCTGGAGGGCTGCCAGTTTGACACCCCTTGAATGTAAACACAGAACAGATGCTTTGAAAGGGGAGTAGGGGAGATGTGCTACTGTGGAAGAATTAAGTGAATGATTAGTAAAAAATGAGGATGAAATGCTTCACAGTGATTGTAACTACAGAGGTCAGTCAGAGCATGGTTTAAAGCTCATATACTGTTAGTTAAGAATATGTAAATAAGAAAATGTTTATAATAACCCTGCGATGGGTTTGCATTATATCTGATTGTATGTCTGCTATAACTATAGAAAAAGTTGTTAAAATTGTAAATACCAGACTCTTCTGTGTATCCCCAGCCTGTTATCCAGCACTTGCTAGGAGTCACAAAGTCTTGACGTGGGGGAAGGCAGATAGCTTGTTGATAATCTGAAATGTAAGAAAAACAGAAATACTTCCCATTATGCCTTTACACAAATGTTGTCATTATCAGTTTAAAATGGCTCATGCAGCTGCAATCGGCTCCAGCTTCAGAGCCAGAGGCTCCATTAAAGCTTTGATTTCTTGCATCTAGCTGAGCAGGCTAAACAAGAGAAACAAAGCCATTCCACCTGGACAGCAAGGATGGAGAAATCTACACTGCTGACTATTGTAGTCAGACAATCACAGCATCCACGGCTGCCTCAAAACCTGAACAATGACTCCATCTGATAGGAGCCCGTCACTGTGTTACCAACAACTTCCCACCTGCCTTCTTGGATTTTGAAATCGACTTTTGGCAAGTCAACTGGTGCCAGCAGCACCATTCAGCAGGGATCTGCTAAAATATATGACCAGCTTAGGTCCACATTAGAGTATGTATCATGCCGCGTACACACAGTCGTTTTTCGGCATGAAAAAAAAAATCCATGCATGCTCAGAATCAAGTCGATGCATGCTCGGAAGCATTGAACTTCATTTTTTTTCGGCTCGTCATAGTGTTGTACTTCACCGCGTTTGGATACGGTCGGATTTTTGACTGATGATGTGTAGGCAAGACTGATGAAGTCAGCTTCATCGGATGTCCGACGAAAAAATCCATCGGATTAGATTCCATCAGATATCCGATCGTGTGTACGAGGCTTAAGAGTCTGCAAAAGTTCACCTTTCAGCAGGACAATGACCCTAAACATACAGCCAGACCAAGAATGGAATGGTTTAGATCAATGCATATTTATGTGTTAGAATGGCCCAGTCAAAGTCCAGACCTAAATCCAATTGAGTTGTGACATTTGTACACCATCTTATGTAAAATTCAAGAAAGAAATATTGAAATAAATCCAATTGAGAATCTGTGCCAAGACTTGAAAATTGCTGTTCACAGACACTCTTCATCCAATTTGACAGAGCTTGAGCTATTTTGGATTGAAGGATGGGAAAAAATGTCACTCTCTAGATGTGCAAAGCTTATAGAGACATCCTCAAAAAGACTTTCAGCTGACTAACTCGCTTCTGGGCATGCGTGGGTTTAAAACGTTGTTTTTGCCCACACACGATCATTTTTTACAACCCGAAAAACAACATTTTAAAAAACGACATTAAAAAATGCAGCATGTTCGAATTTTTTTTGTGAAGCCCACACACAGTGGCCCAGATTCAAGTAGAAACCTGAACAATGACTCCATCTGATAGGAGCCCGTCACTGTTTTACCAACAACTTCCCACCTGCCTTCTTGGATTTTGAAATCGACTTTTGCCAAGTCAACTGGTGCCAGCAGCACCATTCAGCAGGGATCTGCTAAAATATATGACCAGCTTAGGTCCACATTAGAGTATGTATCATGCCGCGTACACACGGTCGTTTTTCGGCATGAAAAAAAATGACATTTTTAAAAACGTCATTTAAAGTCATTGGCCCAGATTCAAGAAGCACTTGCGCCCGCGCAACCATAGGTTACGCAGCGCAAGTGCTTACTTGCTCCGGTGTAACGAGTGCTCCTGATTCAGGAACCTCGTTACACCGACTGCAGGCTAAAATCTGCGCGGCATAAGGCTCTTATGCCTCACAGATTTTAGGCTGCATTCTTGGGGGGGCCGCTAGGGGGCGCTCCCATTGTGTATCAGCGTGTAGTATGCAAATTGCATACTACCACTGATTCGCAAGCCAGGTACGGAGTTTCCGTACGGCTACTTTTAGCGCAAGGCTGCCCCTTCTAATAGTAGGGGCAGCCAATGCTAAAGTATAGCCGGCCTTCCCGTGCCGTGAAATTTGAATTTCACGGCGTTTGCGTAAGTGAAATGTGAATGGCGCTGGACGCCATTCACGTTCACTTAGAAGCAAATGACGTCCTTGCGACGTCATTTGCCGCAATGCACGTCGGGAAAGTTTCCCGACGGAGCATGCGCCGTACGCATGGCGCGGGAGCGCGCCTAATATTAATGATTCCCGCCCCCGGCGGGATCATTTAACTTGCGCGCGCTTACGCCGGGCAAATTTGCCGGCGCGCCCTCGCAATTCACGGAGCTACTGCTCCGTGAATCGAGGGCAGCGCAAAATATTTGCGGGGGCGCAGGGCAAAATCGTTGCCCTGCTCCCCCGCAAATATCGCGCAATTCTACTTGAATCTGGGCCACTGTGTGTGGGCTTCACAAAAAAAATTCGAACATGCTGCATTTTTTAATGTCGTTTTTTAAAATGTTGTTTTTCGGGTTGTAAAAAATGATCGTGTGTGGGCAAAAACAACGTTTTAAACCCACGCATGCCCAGAAGCGAGTTAGTCAGCTGAAAGTCTTTTTGAGGATGTCTCTATAAGCTTTGCACATCTAGAGAGTGACATTTTTTCCCATCCTTCAATCCAAAATAGCTCAAGCTCTGTCAAATTGGATGAAGAGTGTCTGTGAACAGCAATTTTCAAGTCTTGGCACAGATTCTCAATTGGATTTATTTCAATATTTCTTTCTTGAATTTTACATAAGATGGTGTACAAATGTCACAACTCAATTGGATTTAGGTCTGGACTTTGACTGGGCCATTCTAACACATAAATATGCATTGATCTAAACCATTCCATTCTTGGTCTGGCTGTATGTTTAGGGTCATTGTCCTGCTGAAAGGTGAACTTTTGCAGACTCTTAAGCCTCGTACACACGATCGGATATCTGATGGAATCTAATCCGATGGATTTTTTCGTCGGACATCCGATGAAGCTGACTTCATCAGTCTTGCCTACACATCATCAGTCAAAAATCCGACCGTATCCAAACGCGGTGAAGTACAACACTATGACGAGCCGAAAAAAAATGAAGTTCAATGCTTCCGAGCATGCATCGACTTGATTCTGAGCATGCATGGATTTTTTTTTTCATGCCGAAAAACGACTGTGTGTACGCGGCATGATACATACTCTAATGTGGACCTAAGCTGGTCATATATTTTAGCAGATCCCTGCTGAATGGTGCTGCTGGCACCAGTTGACTTGCCAAAAGTCGATTTCAAAATCCAAGAAGGCAGGTGGGAAGTTGTTGGTAACACAGTGACGGGCTCCTATCAGATGGAGTCATTGTTCAGGTTTTGAGGCAGCCGTGGATGCTGTGATTGTCTGAATACAATAGTCACAAGTGTAGATTTCTCCATCCTTGCTGTCCAGGTGGAATGGATTTGTTTCTCTTGTTTAGCCTGCTCAGCTAAATGCAAGAAATCAAAGCTTTAATGGAGCCTCTGGCTCTGAAGAAGATCGAGATCTTGTCTTCCTGCTAAGCAGATCATCTATTTCATCCAGTCAGATCATCCCCCACACAGTTAGCAAGCACATCCTAGGGACACACTTAACCCTCTGATCGCCACTGATGTTAACCTCTTCCCTGCCATTGTCATTAGTACAGTAACAATATTTTTATTTTTTTTTCAAAATTGGCACTTTTTTATTGTTTATAGCACAAAAAATAAATAACTGCAGAGATTGTCAAATACCACCAAAAGAAAGCTCTATTTGTGGGGGGGAAAAGTGAAAAATTGTCTTTGGGTACAGCGTCGCACGACTACGCAATTGTCAGTTAAAATAACACAGTACCATATCTCAAAAAATGGCCTGGTCATTAAGGGGATACAAACTTCCCGGGCTGAAGTTGTTATACACAGTGTATGATCCAATTTGTATTCCTGATCTCCCTACCTCAACTCCAGTTCATGCTGTTACCAACAGATTAAGTACATTACAGGAGATTCAGAAGAAAATTATCAAGACTTTGAAGGAGGCTCAGGAATGTTACAAAGAGACTGCTGACAGACATTGCAGATCACTTCCTACCTTTAATGTGGGTGACAGTTTGGTTAACTAGCCAAAGTTTGATGATACATGTTCCATCTTGAAATCTGGGCTAAAAGTTTGTGGGACCTTTCCAGATTTCTGCTCAAATTAACCCAGTCACTTTTTCGCTTAAAACTTCCTGACAGTCTGAAGATGCACCCTGTTTTGCATGAATCCTTGCTCAAACCATTTAAGGAAAACCCTTTCTCTAGGAAAATTCTTAAACTTCCTCCAGCTGTTGAGGTGCAAGATAAAGACAACTTGTGGCTGAGAAAATTCTTGATTCTAGGAGCAAATGATAGTGTCTGGTTTATTGGGAAGGATATGGGCCAGAAGAAAATTCTTGGAAACTTGAGAACACCCATGCCCTAGATTAGCAAGAGAATTTTACCAGAAGTTCCCTCATAAACCTGGCCCTAAGACATCCAGAGGATATACTGGAAGGAAAGAAACCCAGGATCTCTGCTGCTTCAGGCAGTAGATTTTTCTGACGAGCCACCTGCAAGCTGGACAGCTCCCTGCCTAAACCCTTGGACAAACTAACTTTCTATCTTGACAATAAGAAGGGGGGAATAAGAGGGTACCAAGAAACCCTGGGTCTTTTATTCTGTGCTAATAGAGTAATAAACGCAAGTAGAGAAAAATATAGAAAAATAAGTAATTTTATTTCATAACAATAAATATATATAAAAAACATCCGATAGATGTTGAATAATTTGCTTCAAAGACATGAATGTAAGAAGACCTGTTGCAGTATTTGCAAGAGTGACTACATGTTTCGCTCACATCTGAGCTTCTTCAGGAGCTTGAACAGGTAATACTACAAAATATAAAAAAACAGGGGGAGGAAATACAAGGGATGGAAAAAAAAACATTAATGAAAAAATATATAAGTGCAACATATAACAGCACAGCATATAACAATATATATTTGGGTAGTGCTAACAATGGTAATTCATAACAACAGGTAATGTATATAGTAGTACATATATAAAAAGATGTAGAACAATGGCGCAAGCAGGCTTACCACATAGTATGGGATCACTTCAAGTCATTGAAGGCATAGTAAAAAAGATAATCGCACATAACGTTGTCACTACTATTGGAATCAAGCATCAAGAGGGTTCCGATTTTTAGTCCAAAGCCATAGCATAAAAAGAGCCTAAAATATCAAAAATGTAAATGTATAAAAATCAATAAATTTAAATTGATGGTACAGATGGGTTCAAAATCGCCCGATTATCAGGCCAAAAACAACCCAAATGTAAGATAGTTCTAGATAGGATAAATTAAACAAAACATACCTCGCTTGAATAGTAAATAATAGAATCAATGAATTTGCACAAGCAAAGAAGCAAGAGCAGCTTTGATCATATAGAATTTTTGATAGGAGAACACTCCAAATTCAACCAATAGACTAGCAACAGGAGGTAGATAGGTGCATCAAAACAGTTGCACAAAAGTGCAAATATCTATAAAAAACAACAAAAATGGGATACATTATGTATATCAGAAAAAATATATAAATGGACCACTAAACAACCTGTGATGGGTTACTAACGCCATCACTGGTAATGCATTTGTGGTGTTTAGTGAGGCCATACCTGTATTCAATAGCGGTCCCAGATCCATCCAGAGTCTGGAGGGACGTTGAAGCGATCGAGCCTGGAGGTGGCTCTAATCGCCAGGGTGTTATGCCAGGGGTTGCGGCTAGTTGCCGCGTTATTATATACCATCACGACGGCGTCTGACGCACGCCACCGTGACGCGGACACATGACAAATGACGCCATATCTCCGCCCATCAGTTGTACGCCTAAACCAATGGCTGCGGAGATGTCTTCCGCATGCGCACAACATGCCTCGCAGGAACAGGCTACAACGCAGCGTAGGCGCTTGACGCCATCTTGGTTAGGGGAAGAAGACAACTGAGGGTGTGATTAGAAAAGAAAATAGGTGGAACAAAGGCTGCAAAATAAGATGTAAACTAAAAGCAGCAAAATGAGGACAAACAAAGATCACAAAACCGGAGCAGAGAAACAGAGCCCAAACAGTCAAAAAGCAAGGGACTAGACAGTGACCAAAAGATTGATTAAACAATCAAACAAAGACAGTCCCCCTGTGTCCGTATGGCTCGGACCAAATCTAGAACACAAAAAACGCCAGACCCAAAAGGCGACATGAACAAGAGTAAATGATAATAACATTTATTAACATCATTACCATAAGGGTTAACAGCATCATTTATTCATAAATCCATAGATTTGTTGAAAATAAACAAAAAAGAGGGGGAGAAAAAAAGAAGAAAAAAGAGGAAGGAAACCCCCAAAATGGGGAATTAAATTAAATTATTTATAAGAAAGGTTTAAAGCTGAATTCATGATGGTATATAATAATGCGGCAACTAGCCGCAACCCCTGGCATAACACCCTGGCGATTAGAGCCACCTCCAGGCTAGATCGCTTCAATGTCCCTCCAGACTCTGGATGGATTTGGGACCGCTATTGAATACAGGTATGGCCTCACTAAACACCACAAATGCATTACGAGTGATGGCGTTAGTAACCCATCACAGGTTGTTTGGTGGTCCATTTATATATTTTTTCTGATATACATATCCCATTTTTGTTGTTTTTTTTTATAGATATTTGCACTTTTGTGCAACTGTTTTGAGGCACCTATCTACCTCCTGTTGCTAGTCTATTGGTGGAATTTGGAGTGTTCTCCTATCAAAAAATTCTATATGATCAAAGCTGCTCTTGCTTCTTTGCTTGTGCAAATTCATTGATTCTATTATTTACTATTCAAGCGAGGTATGTTTTGTTTAATTTATCCTATCTAGAACTATCTTACATTTGGGTTGTTTTTGGCCTGATATTTGGGCGATTTTGAACCCATCTGTACCATCAATTTAAATTTATTGATTTTTATACATTTACATTTTTGATATTTTAGGCTCTTTTTATGCTTTGGCTTTGGACTAAAAATCGGAACCCTCTTGATGCTTGATTCCAATAGTAGTGACAACGTTATGTGCGATTATCTTTTTTACTATGCCTTCAATGACTTGAAGTGATCCCATCCTATGTGGTAAGCCTGCTTGCACCATTGTTCTGCATCTTTTTATATATGTGATCCTACTATATACATTACCTGTTGTTATGAATTACCATTGTTAGCACTACCCAAATATATATTGTTATATGCTGTGCTGTTATATTTTGCACTTATATATTTTTTCATTAATGTTTTTTTTCCATCCCTTGTATTTCCTCCCCCTGTTTTTTTTATATTTTGTAGTATTACCTGTTCAAGCTCCTGAAGAAGCTCAGATATGAGCGAAACATGTAGAGTGAGCAAATACTGCAACAGGTCTTCTTACACTCATGTCTTTAAGGCAAATTATTCAACATCTATCGGATGGTTTTTATATATATTTATTGTTATAAAATAAAATTACTTATTTTTCTATACTTTTCTCTACTTGCGTTTATTACTCTATTAGCACCGCATAAAAGTTCCAGGGTTCCTTGGTACCCTCCTCTTCCCCCCCCCTTCTTATTGTCTTTTTTTTTTTTTTTACTTTCTATCTTGTTTCTGGTGAACCTTCAACTCCTTGCTCCTCCCTTGAACTTCCTATTTAAGCCATGCATTTGCCTTTCCTTTTTTGCTAGATTATTGTGCTTTTCTCCAGCCAATTGTTCACTCCTGCTGCCACCCGTATCTTCATTACTGACCTTTGGCTTGTTTCTTGACTGATCTTCTGCTGAATCCCAACCTGACACCATTTGTTACTGACCTTTGGCTTGGCTCTACTTGATCCTGACTTGCAACCACTTATTACCTTTGGCTTGCTTACCAACTACGCTACTGCTTGATCCTTATTAGAATTGGGAAAATAGTTTAGCTCAAGCATTAGTTCGGGCCAAACATTGGCTGTTCACCCCGTTCGAGGAACACCTGAATTTGCAGGGTGTTTAGGTGTTCGTCCTACAGTGCATTTTGTGCTCTGATTGGGCAAAGCTTTGCCCAAGCAGGGTGAAATTATAAGCGGGGCAGTTAAGCTGGCTGCAGTGTCCTTAACAACTGATGAGTCATTAGCTGTCAATGGGTTTCCCCAATGACAGAAGAGTAAAAAAAAAAGTGCCGGTAAAAAAAAAAGTGCCAGGGGGAGGACCCAATGCCGATTTTTTTATTTTTTTTTTATTTTGGCGTGGCGTTTTTTTTCTTTCTGCAACTGTGAGTCAATTTAAATTTGATTTGACTCGATTTTTTTTCTACAGCATGGTCTATGCATGCTACAGATGCACCACTTTACAGGAAGACTAAGGGGATCCCCCAGGCACTATATTTAGAGGGATATTTTTATTTTTACTTTTTCACTTTAAGCATCATTAAAATCACTGCGCCTAAAAAAAATATATAAAAAAAAAATGCATTCATACGTGTCCCCCATAAGCCTTCAAAATGGGCACTTTTTATTTTTAATGTTTCGCCGTTTGTGTTAGAACTTTTCCCCTGTTTGAGAGTTCTGCTGCAAACCGCACAGAGCTGTGTTCAGCCCATCCCTAATACCTATCTGCTACATCTGATACTGCACCCTGGCTTGATCACCTCCTGGTGGGGTGTATCCTGAGGACCACAACCTGGCACTAGCACACAGCGAAAGCCTATCTCCACCATCAGGAGCTCTGGTGAAGACTGGTTAGTGCTTAGACCCCATGACTTGAGTGAGAACACGCCACTCATCAGGAGAATCTGCTCGTGACAGATATACATCTTTGAATAAAAAAGCAGTCGCACTAGATTTTCTACACTAATGTCAAGAAAAAAATGTAAATACATTTTATTTCCCAGTCTCCAGTAAGAAAACATTGACCAAAGTGGCATACCCCCACACAAAAAGTTCTTACAAGCTCTAAAGTAATTTTGAAGATTTGTCACTTCTCAAGCAAAAGTTTCTCTTGCAAAATGACTTTAAAATGCTTACTATTTTTTCACCTTTAATCACTAGCCAAGCTTACTGATATTTTACATATTTTAAGCAATATTAACAATATTTGTGTAAATAGACACCTACATCATTATTATCATTTCATAAGACACTGTATGAATAACGGGGGAAAAAAACAGAATAAACTAAAAACAAATACACAGATCTGATTAATACAGTATAAAATAAATTCATTAATATGCTACAATTGAAAAACATGCGCAACAATCTGAGAAAGCAAATAGCATATATAACCTACTTTAAAAAATATACTGTGCAGGTATGGATGAAGAAAGAAATTTACTTATAGCCAAGTATAGTAATTTTTGCTTTGGATTGATTTTATTACTTATGTCAAAGTCTTATTTATCTAAACTAAAATGCTTACCGTTGTATGTTATGGGTGTCTTTAGTTTTAGCAGTGCTATATCACTACCATTTTCTGCACCAGTATAATGTGGATGAATTATAATTTGTTCAATTTCAGACCTGGTTGTAAATGAAGTGATGTTTGACAGTTTTGAGATGCCACTGTAAACTATCCAAAATCTAGGGAGGTGCCACCTAGACACAAAAGGAAGATACAAAAGAAAAAATGATAAATGAATGACTTTTCTATAAATCCTCTGTCAACCTCTAGTATCCCATACCAAATGCTTTAAAATGCTTCTGAGCTCATACAGAATAGGTGTATAATTGTTTTTACCTCCTTCTGACCTGCATTAACCTGCTCCAAGCAGGTTTTTGCATTCCCGTAGACTTCAATACAAACGTCTCTTGAAGTGAACAAAAGCCTTTCGACAATGGTCCTTAGGCCTCATACACACGGTCGGTCAAAACCGATGGAAACTGACTGAAGGTCCGTTTCATCGGTCCAAACCGATTGTGTGTGGGCCCCATCGGTCCGTTATCCTTCGGTCTAAAAATTTAGAACTTGCTTTAAAATTCAACCGATGGACGCCTAACCGATCGGTCAAAACCGACGGTTAGTATGCAAAAGCATTGGTTAAAAGCCTGCGCATGCTCAGAATCAAGTCGATGCATGCTTGAAAGCATTGAACTTCATTTTTCTCAGCACGTCGTTGTGTTTTACGTCACCGTGTTGGACTCGATCAGGTTTTTAACTGATGGTGTGTAGTCACATCAGACCATCAGTCAGCTTCATCGGTTAACCGATGAAACGGTCCTTCAGTCCGTTCTCATCGGATGGACTGATCGGGTGTACAGGGCTTAAGTGTCTTTATGCGGTGTGAAATAAGCAAGGTTTACTGCACATAGTGTTTTGCCAATTGTATTTCTCAATAGTCATGCAGGTTCACTTATGAGACACAAAACAATGTTTTATGATTAACATCTCTAAACATGGTTACATTTTCAGTTATGCTAGAGCCATATCAAATGCATATTATATGCTCTTGTAAAGCAGTGAGTTTCATCTGCATAGCACGCAAATGAGTGACTATAATGTACCCTAAGGTTGTTAATAAAAAATGTGGATTTATTTGCATCTAAGGCTGCACATAAAAGACCCCAGCCTGCTCTAACCCCAGCTCCTGATACAGCAATATGGCCAGGGCCATCTTTAATATTGATTGGAAGCTGCGCAAAAAAATTCTTGGGCCCCCTTTCCCATGCAATTTCG